>NC_085138.1:435280807-435619735 GCF_035046485.1 Aedes albopictus
AACTCGATGATGGCTTGGATAAATTCTTGCTTTTATAAATCAAGTATTCACAGGATTCAGGACTACGGCTTACGTCGACAGAAAGATCATGAGTACATATTTGACGAGAAAGGCACTATCACCTCTAGGTGGATAAATCCGGGTTTTTTTTTATTAAAAAACCATTAATGGAATGCCTGGTGTCATTAATCCTCTGATAAATTTCTGGAAGAATGTCCCAAAGAATTGCTGATAGAATCACTAGAAAATTTCTAATGAAATTCATGAAGTAATAAATGATTTCTGACACATGCTACCGTGACGTTTCAACGTTTTGAATTCTTTTTGGTCTTCACTGTAACTCATAAATATGACCGTAAACCTCAAATTTGAAAAATTTGCTAATTCCGATTCCTTGTAAAATTTGCAGTAAATAAGATCTGTCGAACACTTAATTTCCTTGGAAAAGCTTCTTCAAAATGGAAATGAGTAGCGTGATGTTACAACGTTGTAATTGATCATTAATTTCGAACAAATGTATAATATGAAGCTTCATACTATCGTTTGAAAGTTTTATTCAAACTGAACTGAACAAACTAACTAACTTACTCATATCGAATATACTACGTGTCGATGGTCAATCATCTCAAAAACAAAGTCTTGCTGAAAGGCAAACCCTTCATCGTATGAGGTATACAGAACCATAAAAAATATACTGGAAATAATGTATGTCATGTTTTTTTTATTCTCGTGAAGTTTTCAAATTGGGAAACGAAATTTTAGTTTAGTTAAGACGTCAAACATCGAAGCTCTTCCAAAATATATCTTTGGAATAAAATATCTCAACAAATCCCATAAGAATTTGGTGGAGACATATTTGGTAGAGTGAGATTGTATGAAGCAATCCTTTTTGACTTTCTCGTACACTAAAGTGAACTTAAAGGCTATATGTTCACACAAAAAACGATTGGAGGGTTAAATCACATATAATTATCAACTCAGCTCGACGAATTGAGGTGATGTCTGTATGTGTGTGTATGTCTGTGTACAAAAATGGTTACTCACTTTTCAGGCACTTCCCATTGCCCGATTCATTGGATTTTAGCAAGAATCAAACCGAAGTTTTTCCGGATTGTTCTCTATAAAAAATGGTCCGTATTGGTCAAGGCGTTCCGGAGTTATGACCATTTCAGTGATCCGGACCAGTACCGGTAGAACTGGCCGTAAATAAAACTGAACCAAACCCTATTATGCGATGCAACACATCAAACTGCGCGGGTATTTGTAACCTTTAGTATAGTTGAAGAACTTTGCGAACATCAACACTGGATACAAGAAGATCTACGGCTTCGGCCCAAAACTCAAAATGCTGGTCTAAAATTCAAGATGGTGGCTCAAAAATTAAGATGGCAACTGTTTAATGCAGTTGTAGGCTCTAAAACCATGTAATGCCGTGATGAATTTTTTATCTTATTAATATGTATTTTAACTTAAAGATAGTTCTACACTGTTATTTACATTCAACCATGTAGATTGTCCAAAGAGATTGGGAAACTGTATTGTGAAAATTACTTCTTAGTAACTAATTTTAATATACGAATACGAAGACACAAGCCGTGAGCATAATTTGCTTTATCATTACTGCGGTATTATTACGTAGAGTTCATCGACCTGCTTCCAAAACTCAGTTGATCACATGTGTACCCGGAAAAGATTACATGCTATTACACACCACGTGGGGTTGCGTCTCCCGCAGCACAGACAATATCCGTCTTATCTATAATTAATTATATCATCAGGATCAACTCACTTAGCTTCTGTGCTTTTGCGGCACATCCTATAGGTACCCAACCAACAACACATCCTTATGACCAACGAAGCAGCCGCCCCGCCGAACCGACAAAGGATTTTCTCGTGCAAAAATCTGTTTCATTTCGCCGTGTGTTCCGTTCGTGTACGTACGTATGTCCCCTCGCTGCTTGCTTGCTTGCTTTCTTGCTTGCTAGGGCTTGGTTGCAGCAACATCCTCTTTAATTAATTAAATTAAATATACTCGAGCAAATCCTTCCACCATCCATTATGATCTCTTCTTCTTCGTTCTTTCTTTCGTCGTTTCTGCCTTCGCCGTCCTGGTTTCTCGTCGTTTAGTCCTGGTTCACATGCCAACCGCCACCGCCGCCGTCAACCCAGAAATGTTTCCCGGCTGGCGGTGGTACGGTGTTTCCTTTTGGTTGGTTCGTTGGCTGTGAAGAGCCGCCATGTCGCGTTCTGTAATCCTTCCGCTTCGCTGATGGTCTTGGTCCTCCACGCGGTGGGAAGATGCATGTTTCGTCGTCCTGACGAGAAGAGCGGCGAACAAAGTGGCAGAAGAAAGAAAACTCGGTGATGACGAAAAGCAGGATCCGGTAGAATTAGGTAAAATCTCCGGGGAGCGTCTTTAATGAGGGAGGACTTTATCCTGGGGGTAGCGAAGAAAAAAAAAGCGCAAGTTGGGCGGTAGGAATTTTCACGGGTGATGAACGAAAAGTAAGTAGTATGAAGAAATGGAGATTTGTCTGATAAGGTAGATTAGAGGTCCTGTAGGTACCTACAAAATTATCCTCTCTTTCCATCTTAGGAAAGCACCAGGAAACGCACCGAACCGAAAAGCCATAATCGAATTCAAATTTACCTCCATATTGTTTGTCTTTCCGGCCGACAGTCATGCCAGCGCAATGGTCAACTATCTGGCCTAGAGCTGGTTGGTTAGCTATGGCTTGAACCATGTGATGAGCTGTGGTGCGATGAAGGACCCAAACGAATTCCACACACGCGTCATGAACTTTCCATTTTTGAACCATCCCCAATCGTGTTGGATGACCCGAGTGTGGATCAACATCAAAATAGTGTCATAGTTGATTCTTTCGTGCAAATAAAAAAAATTTCCTTCAGAAATCCCTACAAATAAAAGAAATATTTCGGGAAGTCTTTGAGAAATTTGTCAAGGGATTTCTTCATAAATTTATTCAAGGATTACTCTATCTATCTAGTTCGTTTATTTATGGCTCAATCGCGTGTAACGCTTCACGGAGCCGAAATTCATTTTTTGTATATAATTACATACAACTTATTGCTTTCTTAAGTATGTTAGTACTGGGAGGAGGCCAGGGTACTCGTGGCTGCTCGAGGTTAGCGGGTCACATCATTTTGAGGAAAGGCATGGTGAGGATAAGGTTTCAGGGTTCGTTGTAGCACATCCGGGAGGTATCTTGGTTTCGGTATCGCCTCTGGTGGTGGCATGGGCTTGTCACGGATCCTCATCTGCCGGATGGCCAGGAACAAAACACAAAAGGACAAAACACAGAGAAAAAAAAAACTGAAGCGAAAAAAAACACAGGGAGATTAAACCTTTATACAACACATGCGAAGAAACTCATAAATGGACCGCATATAGATTAGATCGCGGGTTCCCAACACATCTCTTACTGGAACAAAGGGTTGTCTACCTCGGGCCTCAAGGGTATCCAATAGTAGCGCTCTGGAGGCGTCATTATCCGGGCATTGCCAAACTACGTGGTCGATGTCGTCATAACCGGAACCGCACTTAGTACAAACATTGCTCAACGCGAGGTTTATCCTGTGTAAATGCGCGTCTAGCGAGTAATGGTTGGACATAAGTCTTGACATCACACGAATGAAATTTCGACTTACATCCAAACCATGCCACCACGCTCGCAAAGAAACATTAGGAATAATGGAATGTAACCACCGTCCCAGCTGGCCATCTCGCCAATCATTTTGCCAACTTTGAAGACAACTCTGACGAACAAATTGGAAAAATTCATCATGTGCGATTCTTCTATCATAGATCTCGCCTTCCTGAGCGCCCACCTTTGCGAGAGAGTCCGCCTTCTCATTGCCATAAATTGAGCAATGTGAGGGGACCCATACAAAGGTAATCTTGTAGGATCTTTCGACCAGTGCACCCATCTGCTCCCTTATTTTTGTAAGAAAGTAAGATGGATGTTTTACAGGTTTCATCGACCGGAGTGCCTCAATCGAACTAAGGCTATCCGAGAAGATGAAGAAATGGTCTACGGGCATGTTGGAAATCATCCCCAAAGCGAAGTTGATTGCTGCCAGCTCAGCAACATAAACTGAACAAGGTTCCTGAAGTTTGCGGAAGGCAGTGGAGTTTTCGTTGAAGACACCGAAGCCAGTGGATCCATTAATGCGAGACCCATCTGTGAAAAATCTCTTGCAGGAATTGACATTTTGGTACTTTTCATTAAAAATGCGAGGAATAGATATACACCGAAGTTGATCTGGTATTCCAAGAATAGCTTCTTTCATGGACAGATCGTATTTAACAGAGGAACTGTCATTGGTGAAGTGTACACGAGGAGGATTATAACCTGCGAGGCTTATATCAGATGACATGTAGAAAAGATAGATTCTCATGAATTTTGACTGAGTGTTCAGATTGAGCATTTCTCCGAAGTTTTCGATAACAAGTGTGTTGCTCACTCCACACTTGATAAGTAACCTTAGCGAGAGCTCCCAGAAGCGGTTCTGGAGAGGTTTCACCCCTGCCAGGACCTCTAGGCTCGCGTTATGCGTTGAGTGCATACAGCCGAGGGCAATACGCAGACAACGGTACTGAATTCGTTCCAACTTTATTAGGTGGCAGTTTGCTGCAGAGAGGAAACAGAAAGAGCCATACTCGAGAACAGAGAGAATAGTCGTTTTATAAAATTTTATGAGGTCTTCCGGGTGAGCACCCCACCACGTTCCGGTAATTGTGCGTAGAAAATTGATCCTTTGTTGACATTTTTGCACCAAATACTTAATTTGGGTACCCCAAGTGCCTTTTGAATCAAACCAGACCCCAAGGTATTTCGAAGTCAAAGACTGGTCGATTTCTATTCCCAAAAGATTGAGTTTCAGTTGGGCTGGGTTCCGCTTTCTAGAAAACACAACCAATTGAGTTTTTTGCGGAGCAAACTCGATCCCCAAATCTCTTGCCCAAACGGACAGATTATCAAGGGAATTTTGCAATGGTCTTTGCAGCATTTCTGCATGTGGGCCTTTAAGAGAAACCACAGCATCATCTGCAAGTTGTCTTAGCGTGCATTGTCCTTCCAAGCAACTATCAATGTCTTTCACGTAAAAATTATAAAGCAAGGGACTTAAGCATGAGCCTTGGGGTAGGCCCATGTAGCTAATTCTGGAAGTTGTCAGTTGTCCGAGATTGAAGCTCATATGTTTTTCTGACAACAAATTATGCAAGAAATTATTTAAGAGTCCGGGTAGTCCACTATTGTGCAGTTTTTCTGACAATATTTCTATGGAAACTGAATCAAAGGCGCCCTTAATATCCAAGAAAACTGAAGCCAATTGCTCCTTTTCCGCAAAGGCCAGTTGAATATCTGTTGAAAGCAACGCCAGACAGTCGTTTGTTCCTTTGCCCTTGCGAAACCCGAATTGTGTATTTGAAAGCAAGTTATTCGATTCAACCCAATGGTCGAGTCGCGATAGGATCATTTTTTCCAACAATTTTCTTAAACATGATAACATAGCAATTGGGCGGTATGAATTATGATCAGACGCTGGTTTACCAGGCTTTTGAATAGCTATTACTTTGATCTGTCTCCATTCTGGCGGAACAATGTTGTTCTCCATGAATGAGTTGAACAGGTCTAGTAATCGTCTTTTCGCGATATCTGGGAGATTCTCAAGGATTACTCCACACACTCCTGAAATATCACAACGGGCTCTGTAGAAAATCTATCAAGGATTCTTTCGGAAATTTAATGCAGGGATTTCTTTAGATTCTCATATCTTCAGAAATTCCTCCAGCAATTCTTCCGAAAATCTTCCAGGGTAAGATATTCTGCCATGAACACCTTCGGAGATTTCTCTGAGAAATCCTTCAGGAATTCTCTCATTGATTCCATTATAAAGTTGTTGGTTTACTTTGGCATTTTCTCAAAAGTTTTCTAGAGATCGCCACAAAAAAATAATTTGGATTTTCTTTTTATAAAACCTTCTCTGGATTCTTTGCGATACTATTCCATAGAACTCTTTAGAAAATCCTTCAGGAATTCCTTTCCGAAAGTCTTCCACGGAATTTGGAACATCTTCCATACATCGCTTCAGAATTTCCCCTAGGATTTCCACAGTAATTTTCGATAGAGGATCCGTCAGAAATTTCTCCAATTTGTTTTTTCTAAATGCTTCGAGGGTCCATAAAAGGTTTTCCTCCTTGGATAATCTCAAGAATCCGTACGAGAATTATTTCAGGAAACCATGCTTCCAGCATTTTTTTTAAGAAAATCAAAGGTTCCTTCAAAAATTTCTCCGGGAATTTATTTTTAGAAAATCTTCCACTTACTCCTTCAAAAATTCTTACGGAGATTAGTTCAAAATTATCCCAGGGATTCATTTAGAAATTTCCTTGGAGAATCCTTCAAAATTCCTTATGAGATTCCATCCAAGGATTTCAGGTCCATGGAAACATTTCTTCCAAAAAATCCATGAATTCCTTCAGAACTTACTCCAGTAATTCGAACTTGATATCTTCCAATGTTTCTTAAAGAATCTTCTAAGGCTATTTTTTCAGAAATTCTTCCAGGAATTCTTTCAGAAGTTTATCCAATGCTTCCTTTAGATACTCCCTCTTCAAGAATTATTTTAGGTAGATTTATATGGTTTCCTTCTGAAATTACTTTAGATATTCTTTCAGGGGTTTGCTTAAAAGACATTGGAAATTTCTCCAGATTTCTTCAGAATTTTCTATTTTTTTTTCAAATGTTCTTTAAAAAATGTTTCATTTGGTTTCTTAAAAAAAATCCAGATATTCCCTCAGATTTTTTTTCAGGTAGAAAATGCTTAGTTTCTTTTGGAATTTTCTTTAAAGTTTCCTAGGGATTGCTCCAGAAATTAAGTTGGATGTTTTTATTAGACCCTCCTTGGATTCGTTTCGATATTGCTCCATAAAACTTTTCAGAAAAAATCAGAAAATCATTTCGGTACGTCTTTCACAGATTTCTTTTGAAAGTTCTTTAAAACATTTTCCATGTATCGCTTCAGAATTTTCTGCAGAAATTCCACCAGAATATTCTTAAAGGATCCTCCTGAAATTTCTCCAAAAAATCTTTATAAAACTTTCATGGGTTTTATTTGAAAATCCTCCTTAGTTTTTCTGGGGAATCAATACGAGAATTCTTTCAAGAATTCATCCACGAATTTATTCAAAAATGCATTCAGCGACTTTTCGAGAAAATCAAAAGATATCAAATAATTTCCTTAAAAAATCTTCCACCTACCTCTTCAGTAATTCTTACGAAGATAAATTCAGAAATTCTTCCGGGGATTTGTTAAGAACTCTCTTTGGACATTCCTTCAAAAAGCCTGATGAGATTTCTCAACAACTTTGTCCATGGAAAGCTTCTATGGATTTTTCATCCATGGATTCCTTCAGAACTTACTCGTTTAATGCGGTCTTTAAATCTAACAAGGTTTTATACAGAACTTCCTCTGGCTATTTTTTTTAATTATACCAGGAATTCATAGGCAAAAAAACAGAGATTCCTTCAGATATTTCCTCTCCATGGGTTCTTATAGGTAGATTTCCACCAGGAATTATTTGATAAATTCTTCCAGGGATTTCTTTAAAAATCATCTGAAATTTCACCAAGGATTTATTTAAAAACTAGTTCGTAGATTCTTTAATATGTTTTTCCATTGATTTTTTCAGAAAATTTTTCTGAATTCCTTCAGAAATTTTTTCGGATATTTCTTCAGCAATTCCAATCAGGAATTGTTCTGGGGATCCTCCAGATTTGATTTTTAAAAATTCCTCTGAAAAGCTTCATGGGTTTTCGTAAAAATTTCGCCTTAGATTTTCTCAGGAATTCTTTCAGAAAATCATCCACGGATTCATCAAAGAATACATTCAGCAATTTTTTTTTAATGGAAGGCTCCTCCAAAAACTTCCCCAAGGAATTCTTTAGACAATAATGCACAGATTTCTTCAGAAATTCCTAACAAACATATTTGCTGCACAAGGGTGGGAAAACTACTCATAAGCAAACTTTAACTTTAGAAACTATTATACAGCTAGTTCTGTTACTTGGGTTATAACGAAGATTACTTGGGAAGTTCTTCCAGAGATTTGTTTATATATTTCTTAGGAGATTCCTTTAAAAAATCCGTTTGAGATTTCTCTAAAAAAAATGTCCATGGAAAACTTCTATGGGTTTCTTAAAATAAATTAATTAAAAGATTCGTCCAGAACTTACTCCAACAATTCGGTCCCAACACAAAGGTTTCTCACAAAAACTCTTCCGGCTTTTTCTAAAAATTCTTTAAGAAATTTGCAGGGCTGTCTTCAGATATTTTCCCTCCCAGCGTACTTTTGGATAGATTTCGATGATTTCTTTTGAAATTACACCAGGAATTACTTTAGATTTTTTTCCGGGGATTTGCTGAGAAAAAAAAAACATCGGGAATTTCTCCAGGGAATTGAGAAATTATTTTAAAGATTCTTAATTTAGACGAAGAAATTTCTCTGGCATTTCCTCTTTTAGGGATAACTCCAATAATTTTCCCAGGTACTCTCAAAGAAATTGATTCAAAAATATTTCCTGAGGATTTCTACGGACATTATTTTAAAAACATTTCACGAGTTTATTCTAGGAATCTCTGCAGATGCTTGTCTATGCGTTTTTTCAGGTATGTATTCAATTTTTTTTTCAGAAATTCTTCCAGAAGATTGTTTTTGAAATCGTCTAAGAATGTAACAAAATTCCTTATGTTTCCTAGGGAATTCCGCCAAGGATCAACCGAGAAGTTTCCAGGAAGCCCTTACAACATTTCTTCTTGGATTCCCACCCACGGATTTCTTCGAATGTTTCTCCAGAGATTCATTAAAGATTTCTACAAGAATTTTATTGAAGATTTTTTCGCTATCAAAAATTCTTGCACCCAAATGTGGGATTTTTCTGAATTGTATATAAACGTTCATGCAACTATAGATTCAAGCTGGCACTTCAGAGGAGAGGCTCTCTTCCTGATAACAAAGCCCTTAAGGGTTTATTTCAAAAAATCCTGCGGGATTTCTTCTGAAGTTCCTTTGAGGAGATATTTTTTATCTGGTCTCTGGACTTCTTCAGAATATCAGAGATTTCTTCATAAATTTCTTCTCGGGTGATTTTTTTGGATTTTTTTTTTATTTTTTACAGATTCTAGAGGAATTGCTACGATAATTCTTCCTGAAGTTTCTCGAAGAATCCTTCGTGGAATTCCTTCAGTGATTAACAATGACATATGTACAATGATTTTTTTTTTCAGAAATTGCTCTTGCGGTTTCATTGAAAATGTCTCCTGGGATTTCTTTAGAGATCCCTGCAAAATTTATTTCAAAATTTCTCCAGGGATTTTCAAAAGTTCTACTAGAAAGACCACAAATTACTGAATTTTTTTTGAAGAAATCCATCATTGAATTTCCAAGAATTTTTCTGAAGGATTGCCTCAAAAAATCCCATATAAAGTTTTAGAGATGCCTCTGGAAACTCCCAGAAGAAATTATTGATTTTTTTGGTATAATTCATGGAAAAAGTCATTAAAAAAACTGCTGTAAACTTCTTGGAGAAATCCTACTTTAAATATCTGAGGGATCAATGGAGGATTTTCTGAAGGAATTCTTGGAGTTCTTCTGGAGATTTGTGTACACAAAAGTCCTACGAAAACAATACAAAAAAAAAACCCTCAAGGAATTCTTTTAGAGATAGAAAAAATGGATACCTGGAAGAACTGAAGCATCCTGTGCAAGTAGACATAGAAAAATTTATAGAAAAAATCCATTAAAAAGCTAGGTAATATTTTTTACAGGAATTGTTTGAAGAATCTTAAAAAAAAGTGAGACTGCTGGAAGAGATACCTAATAAATGTCCAAAAATCACTAAATAAATAGAGTAATACCTGAAGGAACCTGAAATGCAATCCAATTCAATAATTATTAAAAAAGTTTCTTTAAAAAAAATCTGAATTTCTTAAGGACAAGGTATTTGGAGTACATAGCTCAAAATTTCTAGAGCACCGTTTTTTAGAACCGTTGAACGGATTTGGATGAAAATGCATCACGCTAATTGTTCAGTGGTTGTCAACAGCGTGATGCATTTTCATCCAAATCCGTTCAACGGTTCCAAAAAACGGTGCTCTAGAAATTTTGAGCAATGTACTCCAAATACCTTGTCCTTAAGGCAAACCCTGGAGAAATTTCCAAAAAATATCTCAGAATCTTTGTGAACCATTTCTCCTATAATTGCCATACAATTCCAAGAAAAAAAATCTTGAAGAATTTCGGAAAACTCCTGGCAAAAATCCTGACAATATTTGTGGACGAATTCCTTCGGAAATGTTTGAAGAAATATAGGAAATAATTCTAACGTGTACTTAGACAGCAATCTTTGAATGAATTTTCTGTAGAATGTTTCACCAAATCGCAGGAGGGACTTTGGAAGAAGGATTTCTTCCAAACCGCTTTCAAATTGTTTTTTTTAGGTATTTTTATTTTTTTAATACTACAGGGATTGAAATTCTTTCCAAACTTCTCCAGATATTCTTTAAGAAGTTCTTTCAGTGATTTATATAGAAATTCGCGCAATGATTTTTTTTTAGAAATTTCTCTTGTGGTTCCATACATCTCGTGGAATGTATATAGAGATCCCTGCAGAATTTGTTCTGATATTTCTCCAGGGATTTTCAAAAGTTTTTCAGAAACTCAACAAAATTACTGAACAATTTTTCATTGAACTTATCAATGAATTTCCTGAAAATCTCTGGCGAATTTTCTCCAAAAATCCCTTAAAAATACTCCTGGAGATACTTTTTGAAACTCCCGGAAGAAATCCTTGTTTTTTTATGGGATTCGTTGAAAAAATAAGCAAATACTGCAGCAATAATCATGGGAGCAATTCCTGGATGCAAATGCCTTGGATCCCAAGTATCACACTTGTCACCGAGAGTCAGGGCGGCGCAGGTTTTTGGATTTGCAGAAGTCATTGTGACTTGCTTCTAGCAACTAAGTATTTATTTGTTAGAAGTAAGCCACTGAGGGATCCCTGGAATATTTTCTGAAGAAATACTAGAAAGTACTCCTGTAGACACTTCCAGAAGGAATTTTTTACACAATTTTTGAAGGGATTTGTACACAAAAATTCTAAAACCACTTCCTAGAGAGGAGGAATTCTTTAAAAAACCTCTGATGGTATCACAAATAATTGTTTGAAGGAATCTGTGAAATAATACCTGGAAGAACTGAAGCACCCTTTGCAAGTATTCAGAGATTTCTTTTCTTACAAATTCCATAGAAAAGGCTTTGGAATAGGTTTTGGTGTTATTTCTGCAGAAATTGTTGAGATAAATCTTTGGAAAAAAAAATCGGAGAGAATGCTGAAGGAATATCCAAATTAATTCCCAAAAAATCCCTGAATAAATAGAGTAATACCCGCAGGAATCTGGAATGCAATTCAAACAATAATTTCTGAAAAAGTTTCAGGAATTAAAATCTGAATTTTTAAAGAAAACCCCTAGAAGAAGTTCCTACAGAATTTCCGAATCTTTGTGAAATTTTTTTTCCTAGAATTGCATCGAAAGAAGAAGTATAAACATTTGAAGGAATTCTTGCAGAAACCCCAAGAGAAATTTCTAGAAGAATTTCTTGAGAAATTTCGGAAAAAAACCTGAAGAAAACTCCTAAAACCTTAAGAAAACCTTATTTTGAAGAAATACATGAAATAATACAGTGATACAAATTCGTTTAAACGCACATACTGCTCATAACATTATCTTTATGTAACTGCATAATAACATTTATGATAATAACGCTCTAACTATCACTAGTAATAGTACTTGTTGAAATGTATATTGATATAAAAAATTGTGACGTATTTTGCCAATAACGAATATGGAAAAACCGAAAAAAAGTGCATTTAAACGAATTTTCCTCAAAAAATTAAACAGTCTTCCCTGATAAAAGTAAAGCGAATTGAAAAGAATTTTTGCAATTTTTCATCGCAAACAGTCTATTAGTTTTACCTCACGCCAATTTGTCAGGAAAAGGCCTACTTTCCCACACCAAATTAGCGTTGCGTTTGCGTTGCGTAATGAACCATTACAGCACTGTTTTCAGTTTTGGTCAACTTCTTGATGCTTTCTGGATGCAGGTTTGAAAAATTGTGACAACTGCACAGTATAACCTGCTATGATCAGACTTCCTTAAACATGGCTATAAACATCAGTGTGCAGTTTGATGGGAAAGTTTTGTTAAAAACTATCCTTTAGTGGTAATTTATGAAATTGCAAAAAACGTTGTACGCTCCTCGGTGCAGAACTCGATTTTTACAGCACTCGTCGTAATTATCCAACTCGGCAAGCCTCGTTGGATAAATGTACAACTCATGCTGTAAAAATCTTCATTCTGCACCTTGTTGCGTAAATTACTATTTCGTCACTAGTGCACCCAAGCAACACGACTTGTTGCTAACCCAGTAACAGCAACCTTAGTGTAATTTATTCACTGTCCGTATCACGGACGACAGAACACAATTGCTTCTTCTTTGAAACCCAAAAAGCGCAGATTCTGAATTCTTATGCAACATAAACGAGGAGGAATGATAAAAAAGTTGGGAAAAGATTTTGTCCAGACTCGAACCATGGACACCAGGAGTATTATCTACTCACCTTACATACTACACCAAAAGCTCTGTGAGAGAATCGATGCTCAACACACCATAGAAGCTACTGAAGTTACTTGTTACTTTATTGCACCTTCTTTGTCACAAGTTAGAGAACTGTCAAAATGAAAAGACGCTCAAGTTTTCTGTAACGCATATGGAACCTAATCTGAACAAACAAACCAGAGTTAGATGTTTAATGCATGTTACATAACACATTTATTGTAAGCTGACTGTATTATCACTTGCGAGCAATACGTAAGCTCCGCCTCCACAGATCGATGTCAAACACGTGGTAATTTGTGATTTCTATGAAACAAAGTCGCAACTTTACGGATTTCGGAGTTTAAATGCAACTCAATTGACAAGATGGAAGTTTCGTGTGCTTCTAGTGCAACTCATTTAGCATAGAAAGCCACAATCTGCATGATGTTGCAGGTGCTGCTTGGGCAGATAGTACATTGCGTGAGTGTCTATCAAAATATATACCAATAAAACACAGATGATCTTAATGTAAAGTTTACCGTTCAAAAATCAAGTGCGTTTAAACGAATTTGTACCACTGTACAAGGCTGTACTTATGTCGCAATGCTCGAATGAATTTCCTATAGAACTCCCCAACGAATCCCAGGAGGATCTTTGGATAAAAATTTCTGAGGAAACCCTTGGACCAGTTTCAAGAGTATTTTTTTGAGAAATTTCTCGAGAAACTCCTCAAGAAGTGCCAAGAAAAATTCCCGTGGGAATTCCTGAAACAATATCTGGAAACCCTTATGAAATTTGCAAAGAAATCCATGGACAGTTTGAACGAATACTGAGTTTAATCCACAGAAATCCTACGGGGAATTTACAAAGAAATTTCGGGTGGTGCCATGAAAGAAATCCTCGAGAATTTTCTTGAAATTTCAAAAATTCTTTCGAAACTCATAAAAGGAACTCCAGCAAAAATGTCCATTTCGCAATAAGTTCAGAATAAAATCGTGAAATAATAATGAAAGAAAGGGTTTTCCCGGATTAATTCGCACTAGAGAAATAATTTCTTTGGGGGCATACCAGTAGGGAAGTAGAACCATCTCGGCAAGGGTCTTATTTTGGGCTCTGTTCTGCTATTGATACAATTTTTGGAACGTGATGAGATACGTATAGTATCTAGCCGTGTACAAAATTTCAAGTCAATTGGTTTGGAATTGACTGAGTTATAGCGAAGAGTGCCCAAAATACCGGCCGCTGCCCAAGTGGTTCGCTATATAGGGGGCGCTGAAATTTGAAAACCTTGAGAAATCACGTCTGACTGTTCTATATTACACAGAAAAAAATGTTTAAAAGTAAACGATACGTAAATCGTGATTGCTGTAAATTTCAACGGATTTAAATGAAAATACGATTTAAATTTGAGTTGAAATTGATGCACATGCCTGGAGCATTGAAAAACACGCAATTTCACTCTTTTATCGACTCAAAATTCCATCAAAGTGCGTTTGCATCTTCGGATTTATATATAAATTGAAAAGCATCCGATTTTCCATTAACTTAGCTTTAAATTTCCAACCGTGTAAATTTACATTTCGCTTAGAACTAATGCAAATGGCGTCATCTGTATCAGTTTTGTTTGGCCAGCGACCGAGAGAGTTCATCTTATAAAAAGCACCGGAAGACGCGCTAATTGTAAGTTTTGGGCCGCGATTTTTTGTAATTTAGAACGGGACGCGAGTGTAAAAAGGATTATGGCTGCTCGGCCAAGTGTAAACTACGATGTATGCCCATCGAATCTGAACAAAAATCACTCATATT
This sequence comes from Aedes albopictus, assembly GCF_035046485.1. NCBI lineage: Eukaryota > Metazoa > Arthropoda > Insecta > Diptera > Culicidae > Aedes > Aedes albopictus. The sequence goes on from NC_085138.1 coordinate 435,295,297, forward strand.
AGTGGCACTTGTAACTACAGTCTCCGCGCATCTTCCGGTGCTTTGTTTTGTGATTCGCTTGCGTCGTGGACAGGAATGATGGCCCAGTTTATGATGATTCAGGGATTTGTCCCTTCACGTAGGGATCAGCGCGTCAATTTGTTTTCGATTAGATCGGTAGCAATCCAAATGGAGCAGAATATGAATTGAGCAAATCGTTTAAATTTAAACGAAGTTGAATTTTACACGACTCACTTTTTAGCTCGTGTAATTTTAAGATCTAACGCAATTTTGCGTTTATTTCGATGCTCCAAATATGTGCATCGAAATCAACGCAAAATTACACGAAAATTTTAACTGTGTAGCACTTTAACTGTCCAATGTCGATCATTTCATCTTAGGGACCGTCCATAAATTATGTAGCATTTTCTCATTTCTTGTTTCTTTATTTTGTCAATCCAACGTAGACTAGTACATAGACATAAACATATACATAAATTTTGTTTCTATTTCTAATAAACGCATTTTATTATTTTTTATAGGGGTCTAAAAAGCAGTTCGTTCAAACTATGCGTGTCTATTTCTGTTGTTATTGAAATATTGTTTCAGATTATGCCGAGACATTGTAAAGTCAATCATTTCGCAATGTTCATTATAGATTGACATCATTTGATTAATTGGTCCAAATTTAGCGTAATCCGTCCGATTATAACAAGTTTTAAAAGGTGTTCGACTACGAAGACCCCGTGTAGGCGCATAGAAATTGAATTTAGGGGGAGATGGAAGTCTCCGAAATTCCTACAAGCCATGTATTAAGTATAGGAAAATAGGCTACGAGGGGGGAGGGGATGTTTAAAAATGACCCAAAAATCCTACTTTATTTCTGGATGCTCCCTTACTATCACACCATTTACCTTCATCCTTATCTTCTTCTCTCCATGTTTTATTTTTTTGTTTTCTATCTGTCTATCTGCTATTTTCCTAAATTTATTTTTATATTTTTCTTTTATTATTTTTATTTCGTCTTCTATCTTGTGTTCTTTATAATTTATCTCTTCCATTCTTGCAAAATTTCCGGTGGCCAAATGTTGAATGACGTGCACAATGACTGTGCTGTCCTAATCCCTCAAAGAAAATTTTCGATCTTGACCCCAGCTCGGGTTAATCTCCACCTGAAACCGAACGATTTCGGAAGATTTCCCCAACCGGAAAGGTGCGGCGACCAACGCACGAACGAACGATCGAAACATAAGCAGACTCCTGTTCTGGTTGAAGGTCTGTGCATTTCGAAACCTTTTTGGGAGATTTTGTCGAGCCCAATTTAGCCAACGGGGACGGTCTTCTGGATTTGGGATTTGCCAGATGGAAGAGAGTGCGAGAGCAACGACAATGTGTAGGTACCTGGGGTGTGCGGTTCGGGTCTTCACGTGTGGAAAAGTCGGAAAATTGCTTTGGCTCCCGTTGTTGGAAAAGCAAACCAACTCTGAGGATTTCGGATAGTTACGGACGACGACGTTAGCGGTAACGGGTGGCACGTGTGGGCTTGCAAAAGATACGATTGTACGTCGTTTCCCGGAAAACCATTTCCCGGAAACCCGTTTCCCGGAAAGCCATTTCCCGGAATGTACCGTTTCCCGGAAAACCATTTCCCGGAATGTACCATTTCCCGGAAAACCATTTCCCGGAATGACCATTTCCCGGAAAACATATTCAATATCAAAAAAACAACATTTCTATTATTTTAATTATTTTGTAAATATTTATTTGCATAAAAATAATATTATGTACTACTCTCAATTTGTATTATTTTTTTTATGACGAGTATTATGAATAATTGAAAGCTCTTAATTACGGTATGCCTCCACAGCTAATCGGAGGGACAAGAACATTGCCATTATCACTTTTCCAGTTTTTGATCTTACGAATATCAAAGACTCCTTGTTGGTAGCCTAAGTATTTGTCAAAAGTATTGCGTTCCTCTTCCTTGAAAACTAATGTTTGTTTCAAATAACTGTTATAGAAGTATAACTTTAAAGAACAGCCTATGTTTAAAAGAAGGGAAAATATTCGATGAAATAGTTAGCAGTTTGATCTCGATAAACACGAAAGAACGGCATATGCGTAAAAGAAGGGAATATATCATATGGAAATATTGCTAGCTTAATGATTGTATAACATTTCGCCGAAAATCATTTCGCGGAATTACTTTTCGCGGTGTAACATTTCGCGGAATGACATTTGGCGGAATGAACCATTTCGCGGAATGCACCGTTTCGCCGAAAACTATTTGGCGGAATGTACCGTTTCGCAGAAAATCGTTAATAAGAGCAAACAATTTAACTTATCGAGAGACAACATCATGATGAGATTCAAAATTCACATGAAAAATGAAATACTTCAGATCAAAAATTCATTTTTGTAACAGTATACTTTGAAAGAACAGCCTATGTATGAAAGAATGGAAATTCTATGATAATATTAATTTAGCAGTTATGCCAAAATAAGTATAGTGCATACAATTTATAAAAGAACAGTTTTGACCAGATGAAGGAAAAGTTTCGTATTGAACGCAACAGCATGTCTGTTAAGAACAGCGTTTGTTTGAAAGATGGAAAACCCGGTGATACAAAAATGAGAATTTTTCCGAATATCTATTACAACAGTTTGAGTTAGTAAGAACATACAAACAATAAATAAAAAAGAAATCTGGGAAAGTTATCACTAAGGAGTGTTACTTGGCTTAGGGGTTACGCGGTCACACTGTTTACAAATAGCATCATTTTGGCATAATTACAATGCTTTCAATCGATAAAGGTGAAAGTGTGGAAATTGATAAGCAGATTCACTTCCTGAATTATGATTCTGGGTCATTAGACCGAAGGAGATTACACTGAATGGACGTTGGGTCGAACAATCATTGGGCTGAATAGATGTTAGATCAATAAGATAACAGGCCTCGAAAGATCTAAAGAACATATTTCCCACAGAGTTAGCAATAAGACCGCCAATAGATAACTCCAGTGCAACTTGAATGAACAGCCCTTGATTTAAAGAAGGATAAATCTCTAACGTCAGCAGCCTGGCCACCAAAAAACTCATTAGCAATGTTACCATAGACAAACAGGCGTCTCACTCTACTCACTTCCCATCGTTTTCCTTTTTAACGGATTATTCAAATATTCTGTACTTCGCAAATCGCTTGCTCATGGCGCTTGCATCGTTTTCACTCCTGTTTGACGTTTGCTAACTACCGCCATCTACTCAGTAGGTTTGCGAACCACGTCGGAATTAGCATTGGGCGATTGTGTTTTCGTGGTGATGATCTTGTCGCATTTTGTTCCAAGTGTTATTCTATGGTGTTACCGTAATCCGGGGTGTCGGGATCCAACGTACCTCGTATTAGTGGACTGTATGTGGGGGGATTCCTGTACCCAACATCAGTGGTGGTGCAAATGGCGAATTCCTGGGTGATGGGCTATTCGTCTGCTAACGGCGATCTCCAGAAGACCTTATGATTCCTTGGGACGACTGGGAGCTTCAGAGGGGTTTCCGGCTTGGTTTTTACACACAATACACGAATTCACGATTTAAAACACACTGCACATATATTGAAAAGACTACGTAAAGATATACATTTATTACTTAAAAAACTACTGACACGCGTGCCCTACTCTTTGGATGCTTATGATTAACTAAACCTAAATTGCCTTACAATCTAATTCGTTCCCTCAATCTCTCAAGCAGCATCCCGATGCGATGTTTCCCGATCAGGAGATAAAGAGATGAGAGAGGCATGAGTTCATCCTCATAATGGGAATCAGCCGTGTGGAACCTATTGTAATCTCTCGTGCTCATCTGTCTATTAATAACTCGTCGATGGTAAAACAGATAACTGCCAGGGTTGTAGTTGGTGGTGAGCTACTCTCCAACATTCTCACCCACCCAGAGATGTCCAATTTCTGAAAATATACAAATCCTCTTCGACAGGGAAAGGGAATTGGGAAAGGATCTGACTACTTGTCTGTAACGGTAATTTCCTCACCATCCAAATAAGGCAAGAAACAAAGTTTTTCTACCGAGCGTTTCAGCATACCGTTGACGGTTTTCAAGGTCACCACCCTAACAACGCCATCAGTCCCAGGATGTAGTTCGTAGATTCGTCCCATCTTCCAACGTGACGGTGGTTGTTTGTCATCCTGAATGACTACTAGCTGGCCACATTCAAGTTTTATTGGTGGTTTCCATCGCTTTGTACGAGCCTGTAGAGTATGCAGATATTCTCTGCGCCATCTCGTCCAAAATAGTTGCATCTTCTGCTGCATCTGCTGTATTTTACTGAGGCGATTGGAAGGAATGTCCTCAAAACTAAGATCTGGTAGAGCTTGAAGAGATGACCCGATCAAAAAATGAGCTGGAGTCAACGGTTCCATGTCATTCGGATCATCTGACATCGCAGTTAGAGGTCGCGAGTTTAAACATGCCTCAACTTGCGCAAGTAGCGTTGTTAGATCTTCTGGGGATTCAGGGTTTTCGCCGAGAATCTTCAGCAGATGATGCTTAGCAGAACGTACAGCTGCCTCCCATATGCCGCCGAAATGTGGTGAGCCTGGTGGAATAAACCGCCACTCCATACCTTCATTGCAGCAGAATTTCGCTACCGCTTCCTTGTGGCCCTCATCGGATAATAACTTGAAGAGCTCTTGAAGCTTGTTTCGAGCCCCAACAAAGTTTGTCCCATTGTCGGATTGTATAACAGCACACCTTCCTCTTCGAGCCACGAAGCGACGAAGTGCCTGGAGGAACCTATCAGTGGACAGGTCAGTCACAAGTTCCATGTGGACGGCCTTCGTACACAAGCAAATAAAAATGGCAACGTAAGCTTTAACAGCAGGACGCCGTGGAGCAGGCCGAACGTAGATGGGTCCGAAAAAATCTACTCCAGTCTTCAAGAAGGGCCTAGACACGGTGATCCGAGACGCTGGTAATTCCCCCATAAATTGTTGTACAGGTGTTGGCTTCGCTCGATAGCATATTTTACATTTGTGCACAATCTCTCTTGCTACATTTCTGCCACCTAATGGCCAGAAGCGGAGTCTAACTACTCCTAGCAATAGCTGTGGTCCTGCGTGGAGTAATCGTACATGATGATATTGAAGAAGCATCCTAGTGAGCGAATGTCTGGCTGGTAAGACAGCTGGGTGTTTAACTTCTTCCGACTCTTCCGATTTACCGAGCCTTCCACCAACTCGAATGACACCATCAGTTCCAATGAATGGGTGAAACCATCGCAGACGTGATTTCTGGGAAACAGGACGTCCATGGGAAAGGGCATTCCATTCTTCAGCAAATGTTTCCTGCTGCACGAGACGAACCAGCAAAAACTCAGATTCTCTTAACTCCTCAGTCGACAGATAACCGTGGGTTTTACGATCCTTCTTCGGGGTTTTTAGTAGCCTCATCAAACGAATCCAATAAGCGGTTTGACGAATTAGCTTGCTGTACGATGAGTATTTTCCGATGTAGAAGTCGTTGAAACTCTCCTCCTTCGCTGCTCCAAAGGCTACTGCAGTTTTTCTTTTTTCCGTTTGTTCCAAGTCCGTTGTTGAATTCTCTGGAGGAATCGGCCAGTTTACTGAGTCCTCCTTCAACCAGGCTGGTCCATGCCACCATAGTTGGTTTTGAATGATTTCCCTTGGCGGTATGCCTCTTGAAATCAAATCCGCAGGATTGAGAATTCCTGGTACGTGTCTCCATTGGCCTTCAGTCGTAATCGTCTGTATTTTTGTCACCCTATTGGCCACAAACGTAACCCAGGTCATAGGAGGCGCCTGTATCCACCGGAGCACACAAGTGGAATCTGTCCAAAAGTATACTTCACATTCTACGTTGATAGAATCCCGAACCTTCTCGAACAACTGCGCGCCAAGAAGCGCTCCACAGAGTTCTAGTCGTGGAATCGACTGGTTTTTTAATGGTGCAACCTTCGATTTTGATGAAAGTAGTTCAATCAAAACTCTCCCGACTAAATCCATGCTTCGTACATAGATGCAACAACCAAAAGCCTTCTCGGAGGCATCTGTGAAACAGTGTAGCTGAATGGAAACCGCATTTGGAAGAACTACGCAACGTTTCACCTTTATCTCGTTCAAAAGCGGCAATTGATCGTAATATTTCTTGAAGGTCTCACCCACCGTTGACGGCACCGCTTGGTCCCAGCCGAGTTTTTGTCCATCTCCATCTAGTAGTGTCCACAATCGTTGCATTATGACCTTGGCTGTGGTGATAACTGCTCCTATTAATCCCAATGGATCAAACAACATAGCGATAGCTGATAGAATCTGTCTTTTGGTGAGTTCTGCAATCGCCTCTATAACAGGAAAGTTGAACTCGAATCTGAAGACGTCTGATTTTGGCATCCAAGAAAGTCCTAATGTTTTGACCAACGGATCCAGGTCTAGGCTAATGCTGTCTGTCTGAATCGCCAAATTGTCTTCAGAGACACCCTCTAATACTTCGGAACAGTTAGAAGCCCATTTCCGCAATCTCATTCCTCCGCTTTCAGTCAGCTGTTCTAGTTGATGACGCAGCTCCCTCGCCTCCTCGATGTTATTTGCTCCTGTCAAGACATCATCGACGTAAGTGTCCTCGTGGATTGCCTTCGCTGCTAGTGGGAAGCGATGTTCTTCATCTAAAGCCAATTGATTTAGTGTCCTGGTTGCCAAGAACGGCGCTGATTTGGTCCCATATGTAACAGTACATAGTTCGTAGGCACTAACATCCTCTGTTGATGACGACCGCCACAAGATGCATTGTAAAGGTCGATCCTCTTGGCGTAGGAGAATTTGCCGAAACATCTTTTCGACGTCAGCCACCATCATTATTTGCTTCATGCGACACCGCAGGATTATCGAACGAAGATCCTCTTGAGTAGTAGGGCCACACAGCAAACAATCGTTGAGAGAAATCCCGGTGGACGTCTTGCAAGAGGCATCAAATACCACCCGGACCTTTGTCGTTGTGCTCGCCTCCTTTACGACAGGATGGTGGGGAAGATAACACCGGCTTGTAGAATCTTCGTTTGTAACCTTCTCCATATGACTCAACAAAAGGTATTCCTCCATAAAACTGGAATATTGTTTGGCTAGGCTGGTATCCCTTGCAAGTCTACGTTCCGTAGCGAGCAACCGCCGTAATGCTATGTTCCTCGACTCGCCAATCCGAGCAATCATTTCGTCGTTCTTCGGTAGTGCTACTGTATAACGACCTTCCTCTGAACGTTGAACCATGTTCCGAAACAGATCTTCACATTTCCTTTCCTCTTTCGAATACGCCTTTGAAGATTCCAACTCCTCACACTTCCAAAACCTTTCGATAAGGTCCTCTAAGTTGTTCGAAGACGAGACATTACAGTTCACCCGTAGAGAATGTTGCGAATTAGAAATTCCTCCGCCAATCACCCAACCGAACACAGTTTCGCTGATTGTTGGCAAACGCTCTCCTAACGAAACTCTGCGACCCGTGTGAAACAAATCAAAGAAGCATTCGATTCCTAGAACTACATCCACCGTGTTGGGTTGAAAGAATGAAGGATCCGCCAACACAAATCCGCTTGGAATAGACCACCCTTCCGTATTCACTGTCGTTGTTGGTAGGTTGACAGTGACTTTAGGCAGGACCAAAAACTCCATTTGCCGAGAGAATTCAGTATTCCTGGACAACACCGTCGCCAAGATGCAATGCTTGACCCTTGAAGCAGATTGACCAATACCAAGAACTGATACATCCACGTTGTTCCGTTGTACACGCATGCGTTGGCTGAGCGATTGGGTAATAAAATTGCTCTCTGACCCTGAGTCTAGGAGAGCTCTTGCTGGGAACCGATTTCCTTCATCATCCTCCAGTAGAATGATCGCCGTCGCTAACAGGACTTGTGATGAAATTTGTTGAGCAACGTTAGACACCACAGTGTCGGTGGCTGCCAGGTTAGCCATTTGAGAGGTACTTGCGCCGTTTGATGATCCTTGGGTTTCCTTTGGGTTGGTATTGTTGACCTTGGTAGGTGGTATAACCTTACCATCCTGATCCGACCTGAAGCATACTAGGGTGTGATGCCTTCCCTTACATTTTCGGCAAGAGTACCTTGACTGGCAATCCCTTGCCTGATGGCCAAGCTTGAAGCAGTTACGGCACAAACCATTAGCCTTCAAAACTGCATCCCGTTCCATAACAGTTAATCTTTGAAATCCAGTACACTGATACAACAGGTGGCTATCCTTACAGAGCACACAGCGTCCGGCTGAGCTCTGTACCGTGCTATAGCTAGATTTCACCGATGCAGCCTTCGGTTTTGTGGGTGCTTGAACTTGAGAAGGGTTTTTATCCGTTGGCTTCGACGGCATGGATTCCAGTATCCTTACCCGTCTGTGTAGGAAATCTGTGAGGTCCTTCACTGAATCCTGATCCTTAGAGGCCGACTGTTCTTCCCAACTCCTTCGCGTTACTGGATCCAACCTTGTTGTGAGGAAGTTGACGAGAAGAAGATCCTTATAGTCACGAGATTGAACTACTTGATCCAGAGTTTGAACTATCCTTTCGAATCCTTCAAGAAGGCCATGCAGTTCAGTCACGGATTCCCTTTGAAGAGCTGGCAGTTTGAACAGAGACTGGATCTGCCGCTTCTTGAGCACCTTACAGTTATCGTATCTTTTCAAGAGCAAATTCCAAGCAACTTGATAATTTGCCTCGGTGAGGGGTAACGGATCGATCAGGTTTTTGGGTTCCCCTAGCAAACAACCCTTTAGGTAGTGGAACTTTTCTACCTCAGGAAGTTCCGCCTTGGTGTGGATGAGAGATGTAAACAGATCCCTGAAGCTTAACCAATCGTCCACGGCTCCATTGAATGTTTGTAATTTAATTTGGGGAAGCCTAACATGGTCTAATCCTCCGAATGCAGAAGTGTCGCGAATGGATTGATCCTGTTCCCGTGGCGGTTGACGCTCCCGTGCTTTATCAAGAAGAAACGCCTTCACTTCGTAATAACGATCGCTGATTACCTGTCTCTCCTTATCGTATACATCGTCTTCATCCTCAAACTGTGCATGATCCCTAACTAGCACTAAAGTTTCCGAATACTTCTCCCACAACCTGTCTACCCTATCTAAACGTAATGTTATCTGCGTGGTAGATGTTTCCTCCTTGAACTGTTCCACGAAGCGAGATATATCGCAGAGGGAAGACTGGATGTCCTTCAGTTGAGCCTTCAATGCCTTCAACGTTGGTGTGCTCTTGCTCGATGGCATAATGGTGTGACGTCACGTAGAACCGGTAAGAGAACGAATGTGTTGGTGTAGAAATCCGAAGAGCCTAGCTTCGGCGGACATATACTGTCTTAACTGACCTTTGAACAGTTAGCAGGTGCTAAACCGAAAACTCCAACAATTCACCAGCAATCCAGTAGCAGCGTTGTGATGTCACAGACTCGTTGAATAACAGCTCAAGGTCAAATCAAAGTTGCGGGAAAAGGAGGGTATACCATGTAATATCTGACGTCCTAGGCCTCGGCAGGCCATATACCGTGTATCTCACCTTTGAAACTATATAACGTAACCAGCAGGTGGTACACAGCACGCTCAGTCAATCGGTAGAACACTCGCTCAAGTAATCGTCATTCACACGTCAGCTCAAAGTACGTCGAAGGAACAGGAGGAAGAGAAAACCCTTATGTAGTTTCCAGAGACCAAAGCTTCGGAGGACATACACTGTTCTAACTCACCCGTGAGAAAAAACAGCTGCACCAGTCCTACGAGCTAGGTATCCGACATCGAGGTAGATCCGAACTGCAGATAGCGGACTTGTTCTTACGAACAGTTCTCGTATGCAGGGATTCGTAGCAAAATAAGTGTCGAAGAGGTTTAAATTTCATTAAAAACGAGCAATATCTATTTGCTAGCTTCGGCAGTACACTATTCTAAATAGCACTCACCACACCGGGCAATAAATCACGCTGCCTCTTCATGCGACTGCTCCCATGCAAGAACGTAGAGCTGCTAGCTGGAGGTCATCGACCTCGTTGTACACACCAGTGATCCTTCACCAGTATGAGTAGGCCAAATTGGGGTTGACCAAATCGTCCAAATCGTCGAACGATTCCGGGTTGTCCTTATCGTTGATGTGTGTTGGCTACACACCATCCAGATCCAAAGAGTAGGTTTCACTGACCGGATCCGACCGGCCCGTCCGGTGTAGAGCACAGTGGAGAGAACGTCGAAATGTGGGTGTTAGATAACAAAAACCATGGCTTCGGCCAGACATACACTAATCTATTCAAGCTTACCTGTGAAAACAGAGCTTGCGGCGGGATTAGTGTCCCTGTCCGCGCATTCCAGATGACGTCCGACGTAATATTCAATGTCCTGTGCTTCCAGTGTCCTTCCAGAAGATTCCTTTGTTCGGTGGTAATGGCGTGCGATGGCGTGCGGTAACGTGCAATGGCGTAGTGCTTCCAATTGTTCGTCGAATTGAATTGGGGTTCCTTTGTACCGGCAACTCGACAATGGCTATTGTCCTGGCTCTTCAAATACGGCGTGGTTCCAATCGTGTCCTTCCGGAGGGTCTTCGAATCCGGTTCGAAGGACCATTTGATGTCGGGATCCAACGTACCTCGTATTAGTGGACTGTATGTGGGGGGATTCCTGTACCCAACATCAGTGGTGGTGCAAATGGCGAATTCCTGGGTGATGGGCTATTCGTCTGCTAACGGCGATCTCCAGAAGACCTTATGATTCCTTGGGACGACTGGGAGCTTCAGAGGGGTTTCCGGCTTGGTTTTTACACACAATACACGAATTCACGATTTAAAACACACTGCACATATATTGAAAAGACTACGTAAAGATATACATTTATTACTTAAAAAACTACTGACACGCGTGCCCTACTCTTTGGATGCTTATGATTAACTAAACCTAAATTGCCTTACAATCTAATTCGTTCCCTCAATCTCTCAAGCAGCATCCCGATGCGATGTTTCCCGATCAGGAGATAAAGAGATGAGAGAGGCATGAGTTCATCCTCATAATGGGAATCAGCCGTGTGGAACCTATTGTAATCTCTCGTGCTCATCTGTCTATTAATAACTCGTCGATGGTAAAACAGATAACTGCCAGGGTTGTAGTTGGTGGTGAGCTACTCTCCAACACGGGGTATCATTGATCAGCGGGGTATCATTGATCGGCTTGACCCACCTCATGAAATGTTCAAACAAGCATTTTACATTGAATCAGTTTCTACTATGGAATGGTATATCATAATCTGCTATCATTTAGCTATTAAATGACATGCAATTTATGAAAATTGAATTTCATAAACATTGAATTAAATCGATTTTTCCATAACTGTGTTTCGTAACGCAATGAGATACACTGTCAAACATTCATGCTTGGCGTGAATACTAGATATAATATGAGGTTCGAAATCACTGTATTACTTCAATATGATATCCTAGAGTTGGATTTAATAAACGAAACTTTTATGAAAATGCTATTTTTCAGTAAAATTTACGATTTTTTAAAAGTCGACTATCAATTCCTTAAACCATTGCCTACCTTTAGGCGTTATTCGTGGTTTAGAGGATTTTAATCCTAAAATAACTTAAAAAGTACATTATTTGTAAGAATTTAGACAACATATTCGAAATCAGCGACCCCGAATTTAGTAAGTAAGGATATTTTCAACACAAATGAACATTGATCACTGACATGATCAATGTTACCCCAAATCAACACAATCAAAAATTAGATTTAAAAACCCTTTTAAACATGTTTTAAAGTTTTACAATACTTTTTCGAGTAGCTTAACACAAACTCAGAGGGCCAGTACTTCTTTTAAAAATATAAAACATGTAACATTTGCTTTAACAAGAGAATTATTCAAGAAAGATCGAAAATTCTGATCAATGTTACCCCGGATTACGGTACTCTAAAGATCAGCCCATTTTTGACAGAATGAAAAATCTCAGATAAGTTAGCAGTTTGGTTACTAGCTAACATTTTTAACAGTAAACTTGAAAGAACAGCCTATTATCAAAAGAAGGTCAAATCTATAGAGATATCAATTTGATCATTAAAAACTGCACACCACATGAACAGTCTTTGAAGAGAAGAAGGTACATGATGAAAAATTCAACAATTCAGTCGCCAAACAACAACGTTATTGGAAAGAACGGAAAGAACAGACTTATTTTAAGGCAATCAAAACCTCTGAAAGAGTTTGCAATATAAGCGCTTGAAAGTACAACTTATGTGACAACGATGGCTTGTTGGTCATTGCTCCTAATGTCTATTTGGCCTCGTTTCTGTTCGACCTAAGGACATTCGACCGAATGGCTTTTGACCTGACGTTCAGTACTCTCAAGAACAGCCTACGAATCAAAGAAGGTAAATTTTTGTTCAGAAAGCAACAGATTTAACATCAATTAGTACAATCGTAGAGCTGAGGTCATTATGATTGCGCATGAATCGGTGATGAAGCTAGTAAAGTTTAGCAGAGAATATAATGTGTTATTCAATTATTATTTGCAAAGTATTAAATTCCGCGAAATGGTATTCCGCGAAACAGTACATTCCGCGATAAGTCGTTCCGCGAAATGGTATTCGGCGAAATGGTGTATTCCGCGAAATGTAACACCGCGAAAAAAAATTCCGCGAAATGGTTTTCGGTGAAATGGTATACAACCGAAAATATCGATTGTGTAACATTTCGCCAAAAACCATTACGCGGAATTCTTATTCGCGGTGGAGCATATCGGAAAATCGTTTTGCGGAAAATCGTTAATATGATACAAAAATTTAACTGATCGAGAGACTACATCATGATAAGATCTAAGATTCAAAACTCAAAACAGCAAATGAAGTATGGAATTTTTCATATCAACAATTAAATTTTTGTAAGGGTATACTTCGAAAGAACGGCTTATGCATGAAAGAAGGAAAATTCTTCGATAATATTAATTCTAAAGTTGTTCTTCTAAAATCAGCATAACGCATAATATTCATCAAAGAACAGCCTTTGTTGAGAAGAAGGGCTGATATCTGGTATCTGATTAATAGCATATCTGTAAAAAACAGCGTATGTTTGATAGGTAGAAAATCCTCTGATACAAAATTGAGATTTGTTTTGATTTATGTTATAACAGTACAAGCTAGTTGGAACATAAAAAGAAGAGAAAGTCGATAAAGTTATCCCTAAGGAGTGTTCCTTGACTTAAGGGTTACGCGGTCACGTGGTTTACAAAAAGCAATATTTTAACATATATTGCTTTCAGTCAATAAGGGCGGACGTGTAGAGGCTGAGAAGTAGGATCAGAGCGAAAATGATGATGCTGGGAGATTAGGCTCAATTGGCATGAGGCGATTAATCACTGGGCTGAATAGATGTAAGACCAATTGGATTGAAAGATCTGCCTATTTTTAAAAGAAAGAAAAATCTCATGAGAAGGAGTTAGTTGCTGGTTTACTAAATAATACTGTAGCACTGCAACATATAAGTTAACAACTTATTCTTTAAAGAAGGAAAATTTTTAAATGTAGATATCAGTTTGGTCACCAGCAAATGTTATTTGAAAGCAGACCACATTTAAAAAGAAGGACAAACATCCAACGGAGTTAGCAGTAGACCACCAATAAACAACATAACTGTCCAACTCGAAAAAAAAAACTCGATTTAGAGAAGGATACATTTCTGAAGGTAAAGTCAGCAGCCTGGGCACCAAAAAACACATTAATAGTGTTACTCTAAAGAACAGCCCATTCTTAAGGAAACATGTTCATTTTATCAGCAGACCAAACTGCCAAAATTTTCAACAGTGATAATAGAACAGCCTATTATCAAAAGAAGGTGAAATCTTCTATAGAGTGCCGGATTTCATCGCCGCAAACTTAACAACACATATACAGTATTTGACGAAGAAGACAAATGATGGAACATTTAGCAATTCGGTATTTTGCTGGAAAGAACAGCCTTATTTGAAAGAAGGAAGAATCTCTGATGGAGTTACCAATATAAGCGCTTAAAAGTACAATCTATGTGACAACGAATGCTTATTGATTATTACGCCTAATGCCCACACGCTATGTCCAAAGGGAAGTATTATGAAAATCGAATGTACCTCAAATGTTATTCCCTAGGATCATAGGTTTGGACCTCTAGTTTCAGAATCTGTGCGGCTTAAAATATTTCATCTTGGGTTTTTTTATATTTTTTATTTTTTCCTATTTTTCCATACAAATGTCGAAAAAAGTCATTTTTCGGTCAATTTCGTCCCATATAAAAATGTATGGGAAAAAAACCCAAGATGGATGATTTTAAATCGCACATATTCTGAATCTAGAGGTCCAAAAATGCGGTTCAAGCGAAAAAAATGTGAGGTACATTCACTTTTCATAATACTTCCCTTTGGACATAGCGTGGCCCATTCGTCCTGATGACGTTTGGCCTAATGGCCTTTGGCCTTACGTTCGAAATTCTTGAGAACAGATTACGAATCAAACAAGGCAATTTTTTATTCAGGAAGGTATTAGATTTACAATCAATTAGTATAATCGGAGAGCTAAGGTTAAGCAGAGTTAAAGTTAAGCAGAGAAAATAATTTGTCATTCTTTTATTGTCAAATGTTTGGCTGACCAAGCCATGCGAAAATTACACTGTTGATTCTTCTATCGTTTGTAAAAATTCCGCGAAAAGTCATTCTACGAAATGATATTCGGCGAAATTGTTCATTCCGGTAAATGTTACACTGCGAATGTAATTCCGCGAAATGGTGTTCGCCGAAATGATATGCACCCAAAACAGCCTATGAAATTATTTGCAGTTGGCTTCCAAGCTTAATGTCAACAACTATTTTAGCAATTTAACTAGAAGGAACAGCCTATGCTTGTAAGAAGGTAAAATATGTGATGAAAACTTGGCAGTTTGATTTCGTCGGTGGTTTGATGCCGACAACTATTTTAACAAAAAACTCAAAAGAATAGCCTTTGAAATAAGGAGAAATTTACTATTTGTGAGAATTACAATAATTGTAAAAATTACGGTCCCTTATGCATTCTGCAGTAAATGATTTTGTGTCCTTTTTATCGATTACTGTTCTTTGAATATCAATACTGTCAAACATTATACAATTATAATTCACTGCCATTATTTACAGAACACGGAGAAACTCAAGTACCTAAATTTGAGTTTTTTTTAAACTCACTTTTGAGTTCTTTTTTGTCTCCTCTCTCATCCACTCTCTTTGTTGTTGTCAGAGAGCGAAGAGCGAACCAACCCAACTTTGACAGTTCGTTGCGGGAAGCCAAAATTGAGTAAACAGCATTTAACTCAAATTTGTGTATTTTGAACTAGCAGTTGGGTGAAAAAAACTTAGCCGGTAGGTACTTTGCCGTACGGGATCAAATGTAAAAAAAACCCACTTCAACATCGCTTCCACGAACTCAAATATGGGTTCCCGCACGCAACCCCGAAGTTGGGTGAAATAAACTCATATTTGGGTACTTTGTTTTCTCCGTGAAAAGAAACGGAAAACTAATCTTAAATTTTTTTTCCGGGAAATGGTGCATTCCGGGAAATGGTACATTCCGGGAAATGGATTTCCGGGAAATGGTCCATTCCGGGAAATGGATTTCCGGGAAACGTCTTTCCGGGAAACGGTTTTCCGGGAAATGGTTTTCCGGGAAATGGGGGACAACCAAAGATACATAGTGCGGTAAAGGTAAACTTCAATTATTTTTGCCGGGTGCTTTCATGTGTCGTTTCTGGGTGCACCCGAAAGAGAGACCTCTCGAATAGGCACAGCTGCTTTGAGGTGCAGGAAGCTGTGAAATTAGAAGAGCTTTCAACGCACGGGTTGGGGACTCTCGTTAGGAAAACATTGCACGTCCGGTAGGTGAACCGTGGCTAAAAGATGGGTGTAATTAGAGAATCTATTTTTTTCCCGCCGTGGTGAAAACCGAGACGTCGCGCTGAATATGCTTCATTTCCATGACACTGAATTTTTAACTTTGATTTTACCCACGAGGATGAAGTTAACTTGACACATTTTTACGTGCTCCTTCTGGTGCAGGATGATACCGCGCGCAACAGACAAAAAAAAAACTCCACGTGAGTTGACCCACCTCGGTGAGAAATCCCTTATTAGGGGGGATTTATGAAAATTAGCTGACGCTGCAATAGAGGAACCGCAGCGAATGCTTCCAGAAGGGTTGGAAAGCGAAAAAAATAATCATGAATATTATACCACGTCATGTGCGTCCATGTACATATTTGGACATACCTGTTCGGAGGTTTGGTATCAAGTGTCAGATTTTGTGGTCGTGCAGTGTTTTCTCTGCAAGCGCAAACAGGAAGGATCATATTTCGTGTTCCATTTTTTTTCTTGTTTGTTATTATCTTGTGGGAGCGGTGATTCGGATTGAATCAAGTTTTGCACTCAATGGCTAGATCGGGGCCATTCATTATTTTTTAATGTCGTGCCTTTAACGTGAGGACATTTTGCATAACAGCAGAGATTTAAGTCACTTTGCCGCGCTTTACACTTTTGGGAAACGGAATGTTTCGCAGTGCCCCTGTTGCTCATTATTATCAAATAATGCATTTTAAATTTTTCAAATGATGCTGTCGTGTTATTTTTAATTTCCAGAAATTACTTCATAGATTTCCTTGTACGTTTCCCCAAGGATTCCTCTAAAAAATTTTTCTAGAAATTTCTTCACGAAGTATTTCAAAAAAATCTTTCAAAGATTTATTAAGAAATTCCTGCCAGGGATTATTTAAAAAATTTCACTGGCGGTTTCTCCAGATTTTTTCAGAAAAGATTCTTGATATTTCACAAAACTTTTTTTCAGAAACTTCTCAGGCGATTCCTAGAAATCTACCATGGATTCCTCCATGGATTTTTTGAAAAATTCTACAGGGATTCCAACGAAAACTCCCCCAAAGTGGCTTCCATACTGTTTGAAAGGGTTTTTTGGAAAATAAATTCCAAGAATTCCTTCAGAAACCTCGGTAAGAATTAATTTAAAAAATCTTCCATGGATTGCTTTAATATATTCACCAGGCGCCCCTTGAGTAATTCTCCCATGTATTCTTCCAAGAAATATATTATGGATTAATTCGGAAAACTCCAGATATTTGATTAGAAAGTCCTCAACAGGAACTTCATGAAGGATCCATTTTCCTTCAATTGGTTCAAAAAATTCTTCCCTGACATTTTTTTGAAGTTCCCTTCAGAAATTTCGCTTAAGATCCTTCCAAAAATTCTTCAAGAACTTCATTAGAAAACTTGTCACAGATTCCTCAGTTATTACAAGATGGATTCCTTGAGAAAACCCTCGAGGAAATCCTTCAGAATTTTTTTTCTCATATTTTTTGGAAAATTTTCCACGGATTTTCATAATTTCCAAATTTGATACCGTAAGGACATATTCTAGGAATCCTATAAGAATTTCAGGAATTTCTCCAAAAAATTCCTGAAGAATTCCGTTATAAGTTCTTTCTTCGCTTCCTTCACCAGATCCAACACAGATTGCTTTAGAAATTCCTCCAAAGTGTCCTGCAGAAATTCTTCCAATTTCTACGGAACTTTTCAAGAAATTATTTGATTTCCTAAGAGATTTTTCCTTAAGTTTCTCCTCTCTCATGCATTCATCCCAAGCAACACACATGTTATAATAGAGTTACGACAGCGCAAGTTTTGGTTGTATAGAAGTTTATTTTACGTAATTCTAACATTGTGTTGAAATAACGTAAAATAAACTTCTATATAACCAAAACTTGCGCTGTCGTAACTTTTATATAACATGTGTGTTACTTGGGATCATAAAATTGCTCAATTGGTTGGTTTAAGTCAACTTTCTAAAGATTCCTTCGATTTTTTAATTCATCAATTCCTTTGGAAAATTGTCAAAGCATTGCTTAACCCTCGAGTGTTTGCACTGTTGAACTTTGTACAACATGACGGAAAAATTGTAGGAACTGTTGTATCAAACCCTGAAGAAACTTCTGAAGAAATCCCTGATAAGAATTTTCGAGGATTTTCAGAAAGAATTCCAGGAAGAATCTGCCGAAGGAATTCTAGGAGGATTCCCTAAATGAATTCAAGCAGGAATCCAAAGGGAATTTCAGGAAAGAATTTCAGTGGGAATTTCCAGGGGAAGTCGAAAAATAATCTCCAAAGGATTTCTAAGAGGAATCTCCGAAGAAATTCGAAGAGGAATCATCGAAGGAATTCCAAAAGGCAATCCTGAAGAAATTCCAGGAGGAAACCCCTACCGAATATCAGGAGGAATCAACGATGGAATTTTAGTCTAGGAGGGATCTCCAAAGAAATTGCAGAAGAAACCCCAGCAGGAATCCCAGGGGGACCCACCGAAGGAAATCCTGGAGGAATCTCCGAAGGAATTCATAGAGGAATCCCCATAGAAAGTCCAAGAGGAATCCACAAAGAAATTCAAGAAGGAATCTCTGGATTCTAGGAAGGGTTTCCAAAGGAATTCTAGGAGAAATCACCGAAGAAATTCCAGATGGAAACCCGACTAGAAAATCATATATTATTTATTTATACAAGACACTGAGAAACCTTACCGTTGAGATCGTAAAACGCATCTGTCAAAGGATGCAAGTTCTTGGTGGAATTAAAAGGAACAGTACTTATCACGGTTTTCTATTTGCTTACAGGAAACTATAACAATAACTAACTAACTAACAGGTAACAGTTCAGGCACGTCTTCAGATATTCTTCCAGAAATTCCTCCAGGCAAACATTCAGTAACTCTTCCAAGGATTCATCCAGGAATTCTCTCAGGAATTTCTCCAGAGATTCATTTTGCAATACCTTCAAAGATTCCTCCAGGTGCTGCTCTCCGAATTTTACCAAGGATTCCTCCAGGGATTCCTCCAGAAATTTCTCCACGGATTCTTCCAGGCATTCCTCAAGGAATTTCTCCAAGATTTCATTCTGGAATTTCTCCAAGAATTCATCTAGGAATTCCTCCAGGAATTCCTCCAGGAATTCATCCAGAAATTTCTCCAGGAATTCCTCCAGGAATTCATCCAGAAACTCATCAAGGAATCCATTCAGGAGTTCATTCGGGAACTCATCCAGGAATTCATCTAAAAATTCCTCCAGAAATTCCTCCAGAAGATTCTCCAGGAATTCCTCCAGTAATTCTTCCAGGAATTCATCCAGAAATTCTTCCAGGAATTCCTCCATTTCACAATATATCTATATTCTTCCAGGAATTTCTCTAGAAATTCTTAAAAAATTTCTCCAAAATTTGCTCCAGGAATTCCGCCAGAGGTTCCCCAAGGAATTCCTCCAGATATTCCTCCAGGAATTTCACTAAAAATTTATGCAGAAACTTCTTTAGAAAATCATCCAGGAATTCCTACAGAAATTCTTTAAGGAATTCCTCCAGAAATTTCTCCAGAAATTCTTCCAGAAATTCTTCCAGGAACTCCTCCAGGAATTCCTTCAAAAAATCCCCCACGAATTCCTCTAGAAATTCCTCAAGGAATTCCTCCACAAAGTCCTACCGGAATTTCTCCAGATATTCCTACAGAAATTCCTTTAGAAAATTCTTCAGGAAATCCTCCAGAAATTCCTCCAGGAATTCTTCCAGGAACTCCTCCAGGAATTCATTCAAAAAAACCCCCAGGAATTCCTCTAGAAATTCCGCAAGGAATTCCTCCAGAAATTCTTCCAGGAACTCCTCCAGGAATTCATTCCAAAAATCCCCCAGGCATTCCTTCAAAAATACCCCAGGAATTCCTCTAGAAATTCCTCAAGGAATTCCTCCAGAAAGTCCTCCAGGAATTCCTCCAGAAATTCCTTCAGAAATTCCTCCAGAAATTCCTCCAGAAATTCCCTTAGAAAATCCTCCAGAAATTCCCTTAAAAAATCCTACAGGAATTCCTTCAGAAATTCCCCCAGGAAGTCTTCCAGAAATTCCTCCAGAAATTCCTCCAGGAATTACTCCAGGCATTCCTCCAGGAATTTCTCCAGGATTTCATCCAGGAATTTCTCCAAGAATTCATCCAGGAATTCATCTACGAATTTCTCCAGAAATTCCTCCAGGAATTCATCCAGGAATTTCTTTAGGAATTCGTCCAGGAATTCACCCAGGAATTCCTCCAGAAAATTTATCCAGAAACTCATCCAGGAATTCATTCAGGAATTCATCCAGTATTTCATCTAAAAATTCCCCCAGAAATTCCTCCAGAAAATTCTCCAGGAATTTCTCCAGTAATTCTTCCAGGAATTCATCCAGAAATTCCTCCAGGAATTCCTCCATTTCCTAATATATCTATATTCTTCCAGGAATTTCACTAGAAATTCTTCAAAAATTTCTCCAAAATTTGCACCAGGAATTCCGGCAGAGGTTCCCCAAGGAATTCCTCCAGATATTCCTTCAGGAATTTCACTAAAAATTCATGCAGAAACTTCTTTAGAAAATCATCCAGGAATTCCTACAGAAATTCCTTAAGGAATTCCTCCAGAAATTCCTCCCGAAATTCATCCATAAATTCTTCCAGGAACTCCTCCAGGAATTCCTTCAAAAAATCCCCCACGAATTCCTCTAGAAATTCCTCAAGGAATTCCTCCAGAAAGTCCTACCGGAATTCCTCCAGATATTCCTACAGAAATTCCTTTAGAAAATTCTTCAGGAAATCCTCCAGAAATTCCTCCAGGAATTCTTCCAGGAACTCCCCCAGGAATTTCTTCAAAAAAAAAACCCAGGAATTCCTCTAGAAATTCCTCAAGGAATTCCTCCAGAAATTCATCCAGCAATTTCTTCAGAAATTCTTCCAGGAACTCCTCCAGGAATTCATTCAAAAAATACCCAAGGAATTCCTCTAGAAATTCCTCAAGGAATTCCTCCAGAAAGTCCTCCAGGAATTCCTCCAGAAATTCCTCCAGAAATTCCTCCAGAAATTCCCTTAGAAAATCCTCCAGAAATTCCCTTAGAAAATCCTACAGGAATTCCTCCAGAAATTCCCCCAGGAATTCTTCCAGAAATTCCTCCAGAAATTACTCCAGGCATTCCTCCAGAAATTCCTCCAGGAATTCCTCCAGGAATTCACCCAGGAATTCGTCCAGTAAATTCATTCAGAAACTCATCCAGGAATTCATTCAGGAATTCATCCAGGAATTCATCTATACATTCCCCCAGAAATTCCTCCAGAAAATTTTCCAGGAATTCCTCCAGTAATTCTTCCAGGAACTCATCCTGAAATTCCTCCAGGAATTCCTCCATTTCCCAATATATCTATATTCTTCCAGGAATTTGTCTAGAAATTCTCCAAAAATTTCTCCAAAATTAGCTCCAGGAATTCCGCCAGAAGTTCCCCAATGAGTTCCTCTAGATATTGCTCCAGGAATTTCACTAAAAATTCATGCAGAAACTTCTTTAGAAAATCATCCAGGAATTCCTTCCGAAATTCATTAAGGAATTCCTCCAGAAGTTCCTCCAGAAATTCTTCCTGAAATTCTTCCAGGAACTCCTCCAGAAATTCCTTCAAAAAATCCCCCACGAATTCCTCTAGAAATTCTTCAAGGAATTCCTCCAGAAAGTCCTACCGGAATTCCTCCGGAAATTCCTACAGAAATTCCCTTAGAAAATTCTCCAGAAAATCCTCCAGAAATTCCTCCAGGAACTCCTCCAGGAATTCATTCAATAAATCTTCCAGGAATTCCTCTAGAAATTCCTCAAGGTATTCCTCCAGAAAGTCCTCCAGGAATTCCTCCAGAAATTTCTCAAGAAATTCCCTTAGAAAATCCTACAGGAATTCCTCCAAAAATCCCCCCAGGAATTCTTCCAGAAATTCCTCCAGAAATTCCTCCAGGAGTTCCTCCAGAAATTCCTCCAGGAATTACTCCAGGCATTCCTCCAGGAATTTCTCCAGGATTTCATCCAGGAATTTCTCCAAGAATTCATCCAGGAAATCATCTATGAATTCCTCCAGGAATTTCTCCAGGAATTCATCCAGAAATTTCTCCAGGAATTCCTCCAGGAATTCACCCAGGAATTCCTCCAGAAAATTCATCCAGAAACTCATCCAGGAATTCATTTTGGAATTCATCCAGGATTTCATATAAAAATTCCTCCAGAAATTCCTCCAGAAGATTCTCCAGGAATGCCTCCAGTAATTCTTTCAGGAATTCATCCAGAAATTCCTCCAGGAATTCCTCCATTTCCCAATATATCTATATTCTTCCAGGAATTTCTCTAGAAATTCTCCAAAAATTTCTCCAAAATTTTCTCCAGGAATTCCTCCAGATATTGCTTCAGGAATTTTTCTAAAAAATCATGCAGAAACTTCTTTAGAAAATCATCCAGGAATTCCTTCCGAAATTCCTTAAGGAATTCCTCCAGAAATTCTTCCAGAAATTCTTCCAGAAATTCTTCCAGGAACTCCTCCAGAAATTCCTTCAAAAAATCCCCCACGAATTCCTCAAGAAATTCCTCAAGGAGTTCCTCCAGAAAGTCCAACCGGAATTCATCCAGAAATTCCTACAGAAATTCCTTTAGAAAATCCTCCAGGAATTCATCCAAAAATTCCTCCAGGAATTCTTCCAGAAATTCCTCCAGAAATTCCTCCAGGAGTTCCGCTAGAAACTCCTCCAGAAATTAGTCCAGGAATTCCTTCAGGAATTTCTCCGGGAATTCCTCCAAAAAATTCCTCCAGAAACTCATTCAGGAATTTCTCCAGGGATTCTTCCTGGAATCCAATTGCCCAAAGGCCATGTTGTCAAAATTCGCAATATGCAAAAATGTTTTATTGTATTTGTGACATTTAAAGTTTTCTAACTTTGAAAGTGTTGAGCCAACATGGCTCAAAATTTGATTGAAAATGTGTTATTATTATACGTTTACACTGTCCAATTTAATTGAGAATCGCAGCAGTGTTGACAGTTTTATAGTCGAAATAGTGCATACGGATCTTGAAATTGTTGAGAAGTGCCTAAAATTCACTCTGAAGCAGTTTGAGTTTTGAGTTATGTAAAAATAAGTGCTCAACCGATATCGATGAAGTTTTTAACTCTCTCTCTCTTCTCTCTTCTTGGCGTAACGTCCTCCTGGGACAAAGCCTGCTTCTCAGCTTAGTGTTCTATGAGCACTTCCACAGTTATTAACTGAGAGCTTCCTCTGCCAATGACCATTTTGCATGTGTATATCGTGTGACAGGCACGAAGATACTCTGTGACCAAGGATGTCAAGGAAATTTCCTTTACGAAAAGATCCTGGACCGACCGGGAATCGAACCCGTCACCCTCAGCATGGTCATGCTGAATACCCGTGCGTTTACCGCCTCGGCTATATGGGCCCATGAAGTTTTTAACACTCAATATATATTATGTTGAAAACTTATAGTAAAATTTTCAGATGTTTTGACACACTAACAGTAAAGTTTAAGCCTAAACCATTTTCAGAATGAGTGTACAAGATTCCAAAAATATACTATTCTCGCGTCGGAGATATCTCCGCCAATACTTAACCAATTTAGATGAAATTTGTGTGGCATCATCTACTCATAAAATACTGCAGCTGGTTTAAAAATCAGTCATTTTAATGCATGCAATCATAAGTTATGCACTGTTTTCCGTGGTGCAATTTGGATCGGGACACCCTTTAGGTGGATGAACTCCAGAGAAGTCGCGTCTTCGACCACCTTCAGTGACATCACATTCACGCTGTGTACCACAAGCGTACATTTTTAATGGTTTATGTACTCAGTACTGTTACTCGCGATACTTCGGATGCGGGTAGAACAATTCCGTAGTAAGTTGATGGACAACAAACTCAGCTAAAATATATTATCAATCAATAAACAATAACAAACATGGTATAAACAAACTACTTACAATCTAGTTTTCCCCTCGGCTACAAGCACTTTCAAAATTCTACCTCCGGGATCTCTAGGCGAACCTAATTAAACAATCAACATTATTGCAAACATGATGACTAACATTTGAAAATGGCGGAACAACCATTGCAAATTCTCACTTGTTCCGTCCCTCCTGGGCGTATTTCGACATTTTTATGCAAACTTTTCCCGTTAACAGATAGAGGGGAGTCAGATCTATCTGTTACTGGTAAAAGTTTTCATGAATAATGGGGGGTAAGCCTAGGAGGGACAGGAGAAGCAGAAATTCGAAATGGCTGTTACGCCCTTTTCAAATGTTGGTCTAGATGTTTCAACAAATGTGGTACAAACTCACGGTAAGTCACAGTATAACGACACTATCACTACATTTCGTACAAAACTCTTCCGTTTAGCAAACGATCTACAATTTCACAAATTTCTATATCTAACATTTTGATACACAATAACAAACTTACAATACATAATCTCGCACATTCAACGCAATTTCAATTAATAATTAATCGTTCACAATTCTATGAATACGATGGAGAAAACTCCATCTTTCTAGACAACTGCCTAATCAAAGCGCAATCAACAAAAACACTCTCATCTAGCTGTTGTACTTCTTCTACTGTACGTGATATGTGTACAATTATGCTGCAGTACTGAACAACACTGAACAACAACAAAGCGGAACACGTTCGCCGCATCATTCACCGATAGCGTTCTGCATTCCCATTATATTTGAATTGGCGGTAAAACAGTCCGCCGTAACACAGCACATTAAACAGGCGTTTTTCATACATATCATAGCTTGGATTGAATCAGGCAAACATGAAAATAAATTTAAAAAATCAATATGAGCTAGCGATACAAATATGTTGGCTATTGACACATTTGCTATCTATTGTTGTCCAAGCCAATGTTCTTAATACTCCCCTCGAACCAATTAGAAACAGGTAACACCCAATTCACGTGATTTGTTTCTGGTCCCTCGTATGTCTTTAACTGTTTTTGGTCACCATATAAATCCTCCGATTCCGAGCATTCACAATGCCCAACAAAACTGCCTCGTAGCCATTGACCCATTATTCATCCATTCAAGATCCATTAAGGGACAATAAAAACACTTCAAAACATCCCAAGCCGGCTGGCCGTCATCTATTCCTCGTTCCTGGGTCTATGATCATTCTGTGTCTCAATTTTATGACTATGATATAAATAAAACCCAAAAGAAAAAAAAAAAACTCCCAAGCTGTCATTGCCCGATAGATGCTGGACGAGGCTTAGCAGAGAGCCCGTTTGGCAGTAGATTTAAATGTAAAATCCAATTCCGATAGCAAGCCAAAAAAAAAAACTGTCGTCGTCTTCCAGATGGAGATGGAGGAAAGCCTCAGCAGTTCCGCAAAGGGCATCGTCATCATCGTCGTCGTCATCATGATTATCTATGACTCTTTTTGGTATCGGGAAAGCAGCAGCTGCCCAGCCAGCCCCGAGTCCGACCCGGAACTTTATAAAGATATCACCCGACAACGACATAAATGAAAGCAGCAAAAAAACAATTTGGCATCGATTCGTATTCCTTTCATGTGCGATCGTTTTTCGTCCTTCTTGGTGCCCGGCCGAGTCCCACCAGGCTGAGGCATCCTTTTTTTCCCGGTATTCTTTCGGCGCGGTTGGTTGTTGGCTGTTGGCTGCTGGCTCTCGCTCGATGCCTTCAGTGCCGCATGTTTACTGTGCCGTCATGCTTTATTTATGTATTTAGACAAAGGGAATTTCAATTGATTCGAAATTATTTTTATTCTTTTCCGATAGATCTGGCGCGGCACACTGTTGGCCTAGGAACAGACCCACGGTCCTTCCCGGAGAACGGGGAACAACCGTTTACAATGCCTCCTCGGGCCGTTCTTCCCCGAGATGCGGAAAGATGCAGAGTCATGCAAATGCGATTCTATGGTTCTCTTTATTTTGTGCTGATCTGCTTTTTTTGTCGTCACTTACTGACTGTTGTCATACATCTCTCTGGGTTATTCGCAAACGATGCCGAAAATGAGATTACTGTTTTTCGATGGGAATTGAAATGTTTAGCTTTCGGTCGGGAAAGATCACAGACGGAGATGCCGCCATGCTGGAGAATGTGATGTGCTATGGTGATTGTGCGAAGCGAAGAAGTATATTGGATATGCGCAACGATAATTAGTTCCATTCTCTTGTAGAAGTAAAGAACCGATATATGGGTATAGGTATGAAAACAAGTTCACAGGATTAAGAGTAGCTGCATGCACTTTTCTGTCAGTTTTGTAAAAAAATTGGGGATTTGGTTTGATCAAAATATGGATTATTCTTATTTTTTAGCTTAAAAACATCAAATCAAGATTTCTCGACATTCCTCCTAGGTATTAAGATTCGATTCTAAGATTCGTGCCCTGAACTTAGTTTTGTTGGACATTTTTATTTAATAGTAACGGTCTGTCGGCCGTGCATCCATGATGAAATGGCAGATAGACTGGGACTCCTTGGCCAAGGGTAGGTGGACACACAGGTTCATACCGAGCGTGTCCCGGTGGACGTGCAGGCTCCATGGCGAAGTGAATTTTCACCTGACACAATTCCATGGGCCATGGGTGATTTAGGAGGTACTTGCACATTTAGTCAAGTTGCTCCCCTAGAGAACAGCTATACGTGATAGCTGACGTTTAACAAAGAGAGTGCGTAAGTACGTTTCCCCCCTCCACGAAGTCATCCCTAACGGGCGATCCGCGGAGGCAAGGTAAGTTAGTGGTAGAAGGTTTATTAAAGGTGCTGGCAACCAACAGATTTCCTCATTCTATAAAAAAAAAGAAAAACATGGCAGGTGCTGATGCAGTCTCGAGCCGTGCGCCATTGACAGTTGTTAAAACCTCCGCATATCGTTCCAATTCATGTCTTCCTGTCCTTTAACTATCACACTTTTTTCGTGCTTCGGTTTCTTGTTGCGATGGATTCGATTTTCTTTTGCTCTTGCCACCCTGTACCACTCATTGTGGAGCTGAGAACCACACACTAGCATTTGTCTTCTAGTGGCATTCTTTTCGTTTGCCACTCGCCAGAGTGGTCTCTTCTATCCTATCATCGAGCTTCTGATGGTACTGTGCAGCAACCCCTCGAACGTTGGATATTAAAACACATTGTTCTGTTTGTTTCTTGAGCTTGTGGCGCTGGGTAATCGCGCTAAAGTTTTTGCGACACCAAGATAATGATCAAAAGCAATGTTCGGACCTCTGTTAGTAGGACCTCACATCCATAACTTCCAAAAAAGTCGACCATTATCCCTTGATATATCTGGGAGCAAGTGTTACTACTCGGGTGTCACCAGGTGTGCTTTAGGATATTCTTACGTGCGAAGTAGGAATGTACTGCCGATTGTCATCCTCCTAGCAGCTGCGAATGTGTTATCGATGACAGGTCGAAAGAAACTTTTTGCAACTCGGCACTATAATATTCTATTTTATACGTTACATAAATAACTATTGATAATGCGTTGCATAAGAAAAACACAATAATTGGAAAGACCTTACATAATGGTCAAAATCCACGTGCAGTCGTATCACATCACCCAGCCATGTAGCGACCCTTTTTTAAGAACTATCAAAGATCACTGCGATGGAAAAATTGAAATCAGATCTGCGGGTAAAAGTAGTCGCAAAAGTAGATTTTATTTGAAATCGCATAATATCTTGTTCAGGGAACTTTCCGTAGGCCTTATCAAGGCTCTCATAAAACTTATCCATCATGTCCTCGGGCTTATCGCTCTATGAGGCATATATGCTGATTAGACTGCAGTTGAAGAATGTGTCCTACCCTCATGCTACCTCGCTTCATCTGCTTCCCAATCACAATGAAGCCATCTCCACGGTCTGCTTTATCACTGCCGTAGGGTTTGAGACCATTTGGGCAGGAGGACCTATTATGAATACTTGCTGCTAAAACTCAGATATTTTTGAATAAATTGGCAAGATTTTTTCGGACACGTATTAACGTACAGTATTTTGTCATATACACAAATTCAGGTCAATCGTGAAATTGACCAAGATATAGCACTGAGTACCCAAAATAAGTCGCCTTGAGAAATCCCTGGAGGATTTTTTTTGAGGAATACCAAGAGAAATTCCCGGAGGAATTCCAGGAGAAGTTTCTGGATGAATTCCTGGAAAAATACTTGAAGGAATTTCTGGAGGAGTTTCTGGAGAAATCCCTGGAGGAATCCCTGGAGGAATCCCTGGAGGAATCCATGGAGGAATTCCTGGAGAAATCCCTGGAGGAATTCTTTGAGCAATCCCTGGATAAATTCCTGGGGTAATCCCTGGAGGGATTTCTGGATAAATACCTGGAGGAATTCCTGCAGGAATCCCTGGAGGAACCCTTGAAAGAATTCCTGGAGGAATTTGTAAAAGAATTCCTGGAGTATTTCATGGAGGAATGCTTACAGAAATTCATGAGGGAGTCCCCGGAGGAATCTCTGGAGGAATCTCTGGAGGAATCCCTACAGAAATTCCTGGAGAAATCCCTGGAGGAAAGCATGTAGGAAATACAGGAGGAATCCCTGGAGGGATTCCTGGATGAATCTCTAAAGAAGTTCCTGTAGAAAATTCTGGAGGAATCCCTGGGGAAATTAGCGGAGGAATACCCGGAGAAATTCCTGGGGGAAATCATGGAGGAATTACAGGTTGAATCCCTGGAGGAATTCCTGGATGAATCCTTGGTAGATTTCCTGTAAGGATTCTTGGAAAAATTACTGATGGAAATCCTGGAAAAACTCTTGAAAGAATCCGCGGACGAGCTCCTCGAGGAATCCCTGGAGTAATTCCTGAAGGAATCCCTAGAGGAATGTCTGGATGAATCCCTGGAGGAATCCTTAAAGGATTTCCTGGAGGATTCCCTGGAGGACTTCCTAAAAGAATCCCTGCTGCAGTTCCTAAAGGAATCTCTGAAGGATTTGCTGAAGGCATCCCGGAAAGAACTTCTGGAGGAATTTATGGAAGAACTCAGGGGGTATTTCTGAAATAATTCCTAGAGAATTTCATGCAAGATTCCCGGGAGGAATCCCTGAAACAATCTTTGAGATAATTCATGGAAGAATTCTTGGAAAAAAATCTGAAGCAATTCCTGGAAAAACTGCTGAAGGGATTCCTAAAAGAACTCGTGGAGGAATATCTGGAAGAAATCCTGGAGGAATATCTGGATGCAGCGAGATGCCATATACACAGATTTATCTGTATTATTCAGATTTTTGAGCATCCATACAGATTTCATTTAATATGAGCTAGAGGGCCCTATATTTTTTTTGTATTGGATACAGATTTTTGAAAAGTACGATACAGATTTTTCAAAAAATCATATGGCATCCCTGAGAAGAATACCTGGAGAATTTTATGAAGGAATTCCTGCAGAAATCCCTGACAGAATCCCTGGAAGAAATCATGGAGGAATCCCTGGAGGAATCCTTAAAGGATTTCCTGGAGGATTCCCTGGAGGACTTCCTAAAAGAATCCCTGCTGCAGTTCCTAAAGGAATCTCTGAAGGATTTGCTGAAGGCATCCCGGAAAGAACTTCTGGAGGAATTTATGGAAGAACTCAGGGGGTATTTCTGAAATAATTCCTAGAGAATTTCATGCAAGATTCCCGGGAGGAATCCCTGAAACAATCTTTGAGATAATTCATGGAAGAATTCTTGGAAAAAAATCTGAAGCAATTCCTGGAAAAACTGCTGAAGGGATTCCTAAAAGAACTCGTGGAGGAATATCTGGAAGAAATCCTGGAGGAATATCTGGATGCAGCGAGATGCCATATACACAGATTTATCTGTATTATTCAGATTTTTGAGCATCCATACAGATTTCATTTAATATGAGCTAGAGGGCCCTATATTTTTTTTGTATTGGATACAGATTTTTGAAAAGTACGATACAGATTTTTCAAAAAATCATATGGCATCCCTGAGAAGAATACCTGGAGAATTTTATGAAGGAATTCCTGCAGAAATCCCTGACAGAATCCCTGGAAGAAATCATGGAGGAATTCCTGGAAGAATTCCTGGAGGAATGTCTGGATGAATGTCTGGATGAATCCCTGGAAGAACCCCTATAGGATTTCCTGCAGGATTCCCTGGAGGAATTCCTGGAAGAATCCCAGCTGAAATTCCTGATGGATTTGCTGGAGGTATATCGGGCGGAATTCAGGAGGAATTTCTGAAAAACTTTTGCAGATAATCCTGGAAGACTTCCCGGAAGAATTCCTGGAAGATTTCATGGAGGAATCCTTAGAGGAATTCATGAAGGAATCCCCGGAGGAGTCCCTGGAGGAGGAAGGAATTCCTAGAGGAATGTCTGGATGAATCCCAGGAGCAATCCCTTCAGCATTTCATGGAGGATTTCCTGGAGGATTTCCTGAAGGATTCCCTGGAGGAGTTCCTAGAAGAATCCCTGCTAGAATCCCTGAAGGATTTGCTGGAGTTATCTACGGAAGAATTCCTGGAGGAATTCCCGGAAGAACTCCTGGAGGAATACCTGAAAGAATTCCTGGAGGAATTCTTGGAAAAAAATCCTGAAGGAATTCCTGTAGCATAACATGGAGGAATCCCTAGAAGAATTCATGAACGAATCCCCGGAGGATTCCCTGGAGGAGTTCCTGGATGAATCTTTGGAGGAATCCCTGGATGAATCTCTGGAGGAATTCCTGAAGGAGATCCTGGAGGAATCCCTGGAGGATTTTGCTTAGGAATCCCTCGAGGAATTTGTTCAAGAATCCCTGGAGGAATTCCTGAAGGAATCCCTAGAGGAATTCCTGAAGGAATCCCTTGAGGAATCCCTGTAGAAATCGCTGGAGAAAATGCTGAAGAAATTCCAGTAGGAATTCTTTGAAGAATCCTTGAATGAGCTCCTGGAGAAATCCCTGAAGGATTCGTGAAGGGATCCCTAGAAGAATGTCTGGATAAATCCCTGGAGGAATCCCAAGAGGATATATAATCCCTGCTGGAATTCCTGAAGGATTTGCTGGTGGTATCTCGGCAGGAATTCCTGGAGAAATTCTTTGAAAAACTTCTGGAGGAATTCCTGGAAGAATTCCTGGAGGAGTTCTTGGAATAATTTCTGGAGGATTTCCTGAAGGATTTCATGGAGGAATCGCTGGAGAATTCCTGGATGCATCTTTGGAGGAATCCCTGAAGGAATCCCTGGATGAATCTCTAGAGGAATTCCCAAAGGAAATTCTGTAGGAATCCCTGGAGGAATTCCTGAAGGAATCCCTGGATGAATCTCTGGAGGAATCCCTGGAGAAATTGCTGAAGGAATTCCTGTAGGAATGCTTGGAATAATCCCTGGTTGAGCTCCTGAAGGAATCCCTGGAGGAATTCCTGGAGAAATCCCTTGAGGATTCGTGGAGGAATCCCTAGAAGGATGTCGAAATGAATTCTTGGAGAAATCCCCAGAGGATTTCCTGGAAGATTCCCTAAGGGATTTCTAGAAGAATTCCTGCTGGAATACATGAAGGATTTGCTGGAGGTATCTCGGCTGGAATTCCTGGAGTAATTCCTTCAAAAATTCCTGGAGGAATTCTTGGAAATTTTATTTGTAGGAATTCCTGAAGGAATTCATGGAGAAATCTCTGGAGGAATTCATGAAGGAATCCACAGAGGAATCGCTGGAGGAATCCCTGGAAGAATTTCTGGATGAATCTTTGGAGGAATCCCTAGAGGAACCTCTGGATGAATTCGTTGAGGAATTCCTGAACGATTTGCTGGAGGTATTTCGGGAGGATTGCTTGAAAAAAAAACTACTGGAGAAATTTTTTGAAGAATTCCTGAGGAATTTCATGGAGGAATTCCAGTAGGACTCCCTGAA
Source organism: Aedes albopictus (assembly GCF_035046485.1). NCBI lineage: Eukaryota > Metazoa > Arthropoda > Insecta > Diptera > Culicidae > Aedes > Aedes albopictus. The sequence continues at coordinate 435,327,069 of NC_085138.1, forward strand.
GGAAATTCTGTAGGAATTGCTGAACAAATTGCTAAAAGAATTCCTGAAGGAATTCTTGGAAGAATCCCTTGATGAGCTCCTGGTGGAATTTCTAGAGAAATCCCTGGAAGAAAGCATGGAGGAATCCCTGGAGAAATTGTTGAAAGAATCCCTGGAGAAATTCCTGGAGAAATCCCTAAAGTAATAACAAAGTAATAACAAAGTTCACCAAAAGAAAGCAAAAACAAAGTTGTCCTACGAAAAAAAGCAATTCTCTCCATCGAAATAAAATATTCAATTTCCACTCTGTATGTCAAACACTTGATTTGAAACAAAACACAAAAAAAACGACTAATGTTATGTAAGGGACCAAAATCTATCAAAACACTGAACTCCTTGTACAAACTACCTGCACAAATGGGAAAAGGAAAACAGGTTTCCGAGGAGCTTCATTCCGCATCGCGTGAAAGTCTCCCTGGACGGCTAGCATATGACAGAATTCCCTGTCGAAAGAAGCCACCAATCTTCCAGTTCGTCCGCTCATTGAATAAGTGTGGTCGGTGATGTGATGGAATGGGTCTTCCAAGTAGAGTGCCACAACGACAACACGGAGGCAGCCGAAAAAAGTATCAAATTTTAAATAAATTCTATCTTTATCTACCGGAGACGATCAGATTCTGTTCGATTAAAATTTATCGGAAGATTTTGTTTTCGTTTTTTTTCTTCTCTCTACTGCTTGCCATCATTCCTTTGAACTCTTTTATGGTTTGACTCATGCACCATTAGCAAAGACAGAGGACAGAGAACAAGTGTTTGACAAGACCCGGCCGTCGTCGTCAGGCCACGTTGCGCTCGCTGCTGCTGTGCGGAGGAGTGTGAGAGATTTTTAAATTTTTTAAATTTATGTCCCTTTTTTCAGCTGGTTTGCTGACTGGCTGATGTCGTCGCCGCTGCCCCACAGGACTGCCGCGAGGACGAAACTGCAGGACGACGACGACGACGATAGTTTGCTCGTTCGTCTGGCAAACGGGAAATTTGATATGTAGGATTAAATTTTTCCTCTGAAAGCGATCCCAAAACATGAAGGATTCGTACGGGAGATAAGCAGTGCACCACAACGAACGAATGAGTCGGATGAGCAGTAGGGTGAGTGAGTATGTCAGGTTTTATGTACTTTTGAGTGAGCTTTTCAAGGAACTTGGGGACAATTGATTTGCTCCATCTATTTGTGGCAGAAGTGTTACTAAAACAAACAAATTTATTTGAGAAGAGTTCAAAAGTTTACGTCGATACTTTAATGATGGACTAATGAATGTCTGTTTAATAAATTGATAAACTACTACAAATAACACAGCGCAACATTTTTCTGTCTCAAGAGCAAACTTATGTGTCTCCGAAGGATTTTGGGCCGCCGAATTCGAATCCGGGCTCAGATTTGCTCCAACACGTCACAATTTTGAGCTATACCTCAATTTATAGGGCAAAATATGCGATTTTGGCCTTTTTTGACTGGAAGCCATTAGGCATGGAAATATTTTTTTTTTAAACAATCAAAGGATAAATTGGTCAATTAACATCTAAATTCACGGCTCAAGCAAAATATTTCGTTTTACCAAATTGAATTTTATAGATTTAAGCATTTTATATTAGTTTGAAAACTTGCATGCAACTTTTGAAGGGTGACTTGTATGGGAAAAATCGTACCTAACATAAATCGCTTAAAACATACAAATTCGATTTAGTAAAACGAAATATTTTGCATGAGTCGTTAATTTGGATGTTTATTGACCAATTAACCTTTTGGTTGCTTAAAAAAATATGTCCTTGCTTAATGGCTTGCAGTCAAAAAAGCCCAAAATCGCATATTTTGCGCTTTAAATTGAGGTATAGCTCAAAATTGTGACGTGTTGGAGCAAATCTGAGCCCGGATTCGGATTCAGCGGCCCAAAATCTGTCAGAGACACATAAGTTTGCTCTTGAGACAGACCAAAAGTTAATTTTTGTTACGCTGTGTAATTAATAATATGGAACGAGCTCACCTATTCATATGCATTCATCTACTGATTCGACTAAGAGCAACATTTCCTATTTATATTACTTTTATTGGATAGACAACTGTTCAGCGCCCTATTTTACTACCTGTTTTCTAATGCCAAATCTTTTCGGGATCAAAACTTACAGTGCTGTATAATGCATTATAAACAAAGCCAATGATGATGCACCCTAATAATTCAAAGAAAAAAGAGACCAATCCAGAACGAAAGTGCTCCTTCTAGGCAAACAGAGGACATCAAGCTCTACAGCTAAAGGATTTCGGAGCCAAGTTCATAAATAATTCAGCAGACAGCGAGGGTTGCTGGGGCAATCGGAACCACTGCTGGTGCTGCTAGCTGGCGAACCAAGAGCAACTAAAACAACATGAAATTAAGCAGCATCAGCCGGAATCCAATTAAAAATGTCCCAACCGAAAAACTGCACGAAAAACTAGCCATGTTTACATGAATTTAAATGTGTAATAATTTTTCTTGTCCTCCAAAATCGCACTTCACTAATCCTTTGTCGGTTCACAGTAGTACGACCACGACCTCGACTGTGCGGTGTAATTTGAAAATTATTCATGAAGGTGTGTAACTCGACCGAACAGACCGCGCCAACCGGGAAAGACGACACCGCAAACAAAGTTCCTCCTCTGTTAGGACATGTGTTAACAATTACGAATTCACACCACCTTGCTCGGAGCAGTATCAGCTTCTGGAATGTGGAACAACAGATGAAAAAAAAACTACTCTGTTTTCTCTGGAGACAACTAGACTCTGCATCACTGCACTTGGTAGGAAAAGCGGAGAATGTGTCGAATGTTGTTAATTGGGAGATAATGGTAAGTTCATTTGACATTGCGGTTACAAAGCGGGAGCCATCCTAAGTCAGGGAATGTAACATGATGGTGTCATTGCTTGTTACTGCTTTCCAACGTCTGGAACGACGAGCTCATGGACGAACGAACCGTCGAGCGTACGGTGGAATTGAATTTCACTCACTGCACTACTGGTGGTATCCGAGGAGCACCGCAGCAGAAAACTAAAGGCAGGGCATGTCTTCTCGATTGGTAGAAAACTATCTTGACGTGGTGTTTTACAGGAATGGAGCTTTCCGACAAATAGCGGTGAACCGGAGCAGACTGTGGTCGCCAGCGTGACGGCTTATTGGGTCTTGGTTTTGGATCCGTTTCTTTAGTATTGTTCTAGTTAATATAGCTGAATACAGGGTTAAGGTTGTAATCATAACAATTGTACTGTTTACTTGTTGAAACATTTGTTTTTAATGAAACTATTTCAAATTGATTTGTATAATCCAGATTAATCCACCTAGTGGTGATAGTGCCTTTCTCGTCGAATATGTACTCATGAACTTTTCGTCGACGTTTGCCAAAATGTTCCTGAATCTTGAAAACACTTCATATAGAAAATCAACAATTTCAACAAAGCCATCATCGATTTTCGAAACTTATTGATAATACATATTCCGATGTTATGTTCAACAGCAAAACAGAGCTGAAAAATATCAGACCTCTCAGTTGACTGCTTGATCACCTTAACCCTAGTCGTGTATTGTGGTCATTATGACCCCATTCCATCCACGACGGCAGCGGGGTAAGCGTCAGCTAATGCATGAAGAAGGTTAACTTTATTCACAATCACAGATCGCTTTGTGATCTTCACCAATGTTTATTTCAGCACACTTTAGGCTATATTTTATTATCATTGGTAACATGATTCATGTAAAATTTGACCTTCCTACGAGAAAAATGCAGAAAATGTAAGTTTTCCATTCAAATTTCAATCGCAATGAGAAGAGCGAAACCGGTTCAGATATGGTCTGAGAAAGAGATTTTTCATCGAAATGCAGAAGGAAACAGTTTTTGATAAATTTTTCAGGGATAGACAAAATGATCCAGACAGGAAAAATTTTAACTTTTCAAAAAATGTTGAACAAGCTGCGGGTTTTCGAAAAGTGCATAAAGTATTCTCAAATTTTACTGTAAGTTTATCAACTAGTTATGTATCAGTGGTCAACATTTGGAAAAGATCGGGCTATTCTTCACGAAGTTAGAAAGATTCTAGAAAAAGGTATAATTATCCGATAGCCAACTTTGAGCTGTTATATTTCTGCATTCAATAAACCGAATGCAATGCAATTTTGAGCATAAATGACTTTTATAATGAGCTTTAAAAAAGGTTTGACTTAACTTGAAATAATGGATACACTACAATTTGTAATTTGTGAAAATTTGGGATTTTTTGATGCACTTTTCAAGCAGTTACTTGACAAGTTTTTGAAAAGTGAAATTTTGCCTGTCCCGATAATTTTGTCCATCCCCTATACGCACTATTTTCAATAAAGAAGAAACATTTTTTCTTTCTACATTGAATCGTAATAGAAAATTTAAAAAAAAAAAGAAACAATAATAATAATAAAAATATAAAAAATTACTGTATCTATGAAAACAATATTTTTATTTGCTAAACCATTTAAAAATTCTATAAAAATCAAAAATAGATTTTGAGAAAATAAGAAGAAAATCAGCGGATTGCTAATAAATTTTGGAAACAAATTTATAATGCAAATGACTATCGTTTAAATTTTTTTTACTAAAGTAAAGTCACTTATAAGTGTTACAAAAATACCTCGAGTATACTCTATCTCGGAATCATCATTTCGAAGCAAGGTCTTTTTGAATACCTGTGCTTTATACGCAAGTGGGATATTAATAAAAGTAACATTTAATTTAGGTTTTTTACAGAATTTTCGCGAAAATTTATGTTACAGTTACTATTTTCATACCAGATTCCCGACCATACTAGAAATGATGAAGAATAATTATAGTTAATATTCTTAGCATGCTTCGTTTGATGGCTCTCCAACCACGTGATTGTTTTACAAAAAAAAGTTGAAAAAGGTTCATTTTATAGAAAAGATTTGCAACTCTGAAAGAAGTATATTGACAAAATGTGGGTGAATTTTAGAAATTCCCGGATAGTATGAGAAACACGATTAAAACTGTTATTTATTGCTGTGAAAATCTTGAATGATCGGGTTGGTCGTCGTGGCAGAATTCTTGGAAAAATTGTTTTCCAAAGGATGGAAAGTGCATTCTTATATACTTTGAACACTCATGTGATTCTGTCAGAAATACCTCCTGGGATTCCTGCAGAGATTCGTACAGAAATTTCTTCAGTTATTCCTCCAGAGATTTTCATGTATCTTATATTTATGTATTCTAGTAGTTTAGCACATGATATACATCCACGTCATTTTCTATACATGTTGAATAGTGGCCTTATGTCAACTCACTTTGGTTCAATGACACCAATGGAATTAACGAAAGAAGCCCTGAAAGAATTCCATAAGAATTCTCTGGGGATGATCTAAAGGTGTCCCTTAAACGTCATGGTATTCAAGGTGGATTCCAAAATTAATATTCCTGGAGCGATTTCTGAAGTTATCTTAGCAGAAACTTCTGGATGAATGCTTGGAAAACTGGACAGACCCAGAGCTCTCTAGAGGATTTTTGAAAAACTTCTGGAAAAGCCTCTGGAGGAAATCTTATGCAATTTCTGAAATTCTACAGAAACCCTAAAACAATCTTAGAGGAATTTATTAAAGAATCACTAACGATTTTCCTAAAAAAAAAGATTTTTGGATCGAATATTTCCAAGAAAATAATAGAATAATTGAAGAACGCGCTGCAGGTATTCATGTAAAAAACATCACTGGAAGAAATTTTGAGAGAATCTCTGAAGGTAGGTCTGAATAAAGCCGTGGAAGGAACTTCAGAACTATCAGAAGTATCTTTTGAGAATTTTGCAGAGGAATTTCTAAATAAACATCTGAGAGAATTCATACCAGGAGAAATTTTCAATGAAATGTATGGACAGAAATGCACTCTAAAGCGTAAGCATTAAAGGAATCAGAGTTGGAATCATTCAAAAAATCCCTGCAAAAATCTCAAAAATTCCGGGAAAATTTTGAAAAAAAAACTGAAAGAATCCTTAAAGGATGATCTGGTGGTGTATTTGGAGGTAATCGTAAAGAAAACTATACAGAACTATATGGGAAGGAAGAAATTCTCAAATAATTCTCAGCAAATTCTTTTGAAAACTCTAGCTGAACTAAAAAAAATCCTGAAAGAATGTCTGGAAAAATCGAGGAAAACAATTAATGGAGGGTTTTCCAGAGAATGCACATACTTGAAGCTATTTCCATGGGGCGTACTAGTATAGAAGAAGCTGAAATTTGGAAGCCTACGGGGATCTATTTTTTACAGTAATTTGATGAACTTGTTCTGTTTTCTGTATCAGGTCTTTGTACACAGGTAGACATGGTTAGTGATACTAGTGCACGGAAAATCAATTCAATTGGTTAAAAACATACATAGTTATAGCGGAAACATCACCCGTGCAATATAGAATCGGGTGTAGTTGATCAACTAAGAGTGAACATTTAAAAATAGTTCATGCACTTTTCGAAAAGTTACTGCAAGTTGACTATTTTTTTTAAGTGAAAATTTTGGCTATTCCGATCATTTTGACTATTCCCAGTAAGTAGAGTAATCAGCCCTACATATGATTGACGACGAATAAAATAAAAAGATTACTATGTAATCTTGCCCTTGGCCGCTCTATTATACATGAAATAAAAAAGAGGAATCTACTACTCCAAAGAGGTGATGTTTGATAATTTTAATTTAAAATAAAATTTTGTCTATTTGGATTCAGATTTTGGTTTTGGATTGCTGGAATCGAATGCGATATTTAACCGAGCGTGGGGTCTCACACATTTACTACATGTTAGGTTGAGGTTTCAACCAACAAAGCTTTTTTGCGCCCAAATGCATCACTTCTACTATTCAACCCCTCTTTATTTTTCTTTCGTTCTTGCACAGCATTGGAAATTGATAATGTAATTTATATCTGTTGTCACATTTCACCTAACTGCACTATCGGAAACTAAATATTACCTATCAGCGAAAAACTCATCAACCAACCTGTCCATTACAGCGGTTAGTGCAGTGGTTTTCAACCTTTTTCAGTCCGTGCACCCCTTTTGGATTTGGCCCGGACCCTATTCCCCCTTTCATAAAAAAAATAAACAAAAAATTGAAGGGGCTAGATGCAAAGGGATGTAAGTGACAAAAACTCATTTTCGAGTAAATGTGGTTCAAAGTTTTCCACCAATTTTTCATCCCATACGAAATGAATGAAATTTCAAATTCGACCTAACTTTCTTCGTTTTTTGTAATTTTTCGAATCATCGTAGAAATTTCTAAAAGCTTGAAATGTGAAGAATTTTCTGATATCCTCAGCTAAAAATCGACAAAATGGCCACTTACACTCCTTTGCATCTGGGCCCCTCTATTATGTTACTGTTGACGATGAAACTTTATTTAAAAATGATCGTATTCGATGACTAAGACAAGCAAAAATCAGGTTTCTGATTTGAAAATGAATTTGAAACTTGCACCTGTACATTTTTACTAGTAATTTGATGCTTGGAGCTGTAGTTGGCAAAGCGCAGTTCATATTATCTTCGATGATCCGTCTCTGCAGTATAGTTGAAAGTCCCGATTTGCACGAATGGTAATAAAACTCGAAAGACCATTTGCCAAATGTTGGGGTGTGTGTCGCTTATGAGAACCCAGAACTCACATTGGAACTTTCCTTCAGACAAGGTCTTCTTTGAATCGTCCTGTTGTTCGATGAGCACATCTTGGAATTGATCTGGAACTTAGGCCACGCGTAAAGAACTGCGTTCCAAGTCAAGATCCCTTTCCTGGACGTCAGGAAAATACCATTTGAATTTATTTTTGAGTGCTGGCAAGTGTTGAAGAGTTTCATCCTTTATGCTTCTCGGGAATGTTTATTCTCTGTATTTTCCGTCAATGAGTGATAATGGTCTTCAACTTAAAGCGCTGAATTCAACCAAAATAACAATCTATATCATATGATCCAAACGAAGCTTAGAGATGTTGGTACTTGACGATGGATCATAATGCACTGAAAAATCAGTGTTAAAACTGATGAAAATAGAAATATATTCTTGGGTGGACAATTCCCCCCCTAGGAGGACGAAATTCCCCCCTAGGGGGAATTCCCCCCCGGTTGAAAACCACTGGGTTAGTGAAAACGCCAAAGCCACCTCCCTGGCCGTGAAAGCCATCCGCGTTGCCTCGCCCTCCCGATAGTTATTACCTATGCTGCACCCAGTTTCCGACGACAGTTCACATTGCAGTGAAATAAATAGATCGAATCATATTTTTCCCTCTCTACCCCCGGTTACGGTTTCAATTAAGTTCCATTAAGCTGCTTTTTGATAAAACTGTCAACGGCACCTCTCGAATCGATGCGATGGATGGAGTGGAGATACTGGAAGCCGAGCGGAGGCAAGAAAATTGAAACTGTCTAATTCTTCACAGCATGGCTAACACGAGAAACGGGACGACGACGGCGACCACACCTTGTCAATTTATTGTGTCAGGAATGAAATGATGTCGTTTTTTTCTCTCCCTGATCGTTCTTATGGGTTCGCCCAAAATAGATTGCCAAAGAAAGATATTCAATTGTAAACATTTTTTCCTTCACTTCCGTTTTCTTTGGGCTGGTTGAGGTTTCCTTTTTTTTCGGTGTGGCCGATCCCACAAGGAGAAATTGTAACAAAATCCCATCATCGCCGGTTCTGGTAGCAGAATGGAACCTGGAATAAAAGTTTAATAAAGTTTATCGCCGTAGTTTGGAGTTTTTCTCTTCCTTCGATTTCTGTGTGTGTTCTCGTCAGGAAGTGGAACAGTGCATGCAATTGATGGCTCACCTTTGTGCCCTTGTGCTCTCACCTAGATTTATTTTTCGATTACGCTTTTGTGACGCGACTACATCGATGACGACAACGATGGGCAGGAGGGTTCGAATTACCTTTTATGGACGGGAGATTTGTGTCAAATATTAATCTCGTTTTACGATGTCAACCTGAGCCAGGATTTAGGCGAGGTCGAACTTCGGTGCTGCACCGTCTGATGGTTGCGCGATGGGAATGACGACGGAAGAGGTGCATCCACTGACTATTCCGTGTCGATTGGAAGATGAGAAGGAAGCTGACGGTAATCACATTTGGTGCGAATAGGCGTTCGAAATTTGATGGGTGTGACAAGTTTTGATCGTTTCTGGTGTGAAACGATTGATGTCAGATTAACTCGAATTTGAGCAGAGTTTCCGGTTCAAAAACAGCGATTAACAGAATACTTAAAATATGGATTTTTTTTTCGGTCCATTACATATTTTTTTTATCAGATCTTCGTATTTGATTATAGAGTGCTATAGAGCAAATATGGCGGCTTGCGGTGTTTATCAATTTTTCCCAAGAGCGAATTCAGTTTCATCAACTGTACATACTTAGTGTTATTTTATTTCTCACAGGGACTTTCTAGTCTCATCTAAGGTTAAGAGTTAATCCAAGTATCTGGCATTACTCCAAATTAAATTCCCAACTTATCCAGGTCATTTAAAAATTTCAGAAATGCAAGAGATTTTTCACGAGTTTCTGAAATTTTTCTGTTGAAGCATTGACAAGAAATGCTAAAAGCAATTTTTGAAAGAGCATTTTTTTAATTTTATGAACAACTCCAGAAAGCCCTTAAACATTTATCTCAAACTGCTCTAAAAATTTAACTAAAAAAATTCCAACACTAGATTTCCATTAGATTTTTTTTTGTCCTCTTCAAAAGTTTCTCAAAAAGAATTATAATTTTTTCCAGCTATGCTATGCCAATATTACTAGTGACACAGGTGCAGATATCTTAGATCATTTGCGAAAAATCCAATGCAAATCTGTTGACGGTAACCCTTGCCAAAAACATTCATTAGTTGTTTAAAAAAAAACTGCAAGTGAAGGCATTTGCAGAAAAGCTTCCAGGAAGCATATCTTAGATAAATCCAAAATTTTCCTCATGGGTGTCTGTATCAGTCATGGCACTACCGAAGAAAAACTATTTCTACAAAATTACAAGAAAACGTTCAATGCGCGAAATAGTAGTTTGGCTTTCACAATTTACAGGAGAAATTTTGAAATAAAGCCAACGCTAGTTTTAGTTTTTATTACGACGTGTATCAATCAAAAGAACCCTTCACTAGTTATTGACGCATTTTAAATTGTGGTTATACGTTGTACTATTTCCATACTTCTGTTATGGAATTTTCAATAACTGTTACAACATTTGTTTTTTTCGCATTTCTCGTACACCAAAGTGTACTGAAAGGCTATGTGTTCACTCAAAAAACTAATTTTCGATACAAGGCTTAAACGGTCAAGTCACAATTATGTACCAATCAACTCAGTTTGACGAAATGAGATGATGTCTGTGTGTGTGTGTGTGTGTGTGTGTGTGTGTGTGTGTGTGTGTGTGTGTGTGTGTGTGTGTGTGTGTGTGTGTGTGTGTGTGTGTGTGTGTGTGTGTGTGTGTGTGTGTGTGTGTGTGTGTGTGTGTGTGTGTGTGTGTGTGTGTGTGTGTGTGTGTGTGTGTGTGTGTGTGTGTGTGTGTGTGTGTGTGTGTGTGTGTTTGTGTACAAAAAAGTTCACTCACTTTTAAGGCACTTCCCAATGGCCGGTTTGTTGGGTTGAAAGCTCGAATTGAACCGGAATTTAACCGCGTTGTTTGCTATTAAAAATGATCCGGATCGGTCTAGGCGTTCCGAAGTTATGGCCATTTCAGTGCTCCGAACTAGCACCGATAGAACTAGCCGTATATAAGAAATAACAATGGAAATTGAATCATGTTCTGAACCGTTAATTGTTTAAGTCGACAACTTCCTGCAACGGTTCGTCTTGGACTGTCTTTTTCCAGAATTTTCTGGTATTACTTGTAAAAAATTCTTGGCAAACTTCTGATGAATTCATTGAAGAAATTACCTTGATAAATTAGTGAAAAAAATATATGCTCCGAAATACCATCAGGAATTTCAAATGAATTTCTTTGACAATCATTACACTAAAAATCCTAGAAAGATTTACTTAGATTTAGAACACCCAAGGTTTGAGTTGTTGAACGCTTACAGAGCCACCTAGTGGCAAAAAACAAAAACTAATGATTACTGCTTACAATTGGCCAAGTTTCTCACAATATTTAAGTTGTTTGAGCACCCCCATGTTCAAACTGCATGTGTAGACTCTGATTCAAGAGGTAAGACTTGCCATTTTGTCGAGTTTTATGTATTTCATATGAGTGTGGGCCACCCTATTGTATGATCCTATGTGAGCATGGAAGCCTTATGCTCACATCGGATAATACTTTTATGTTGATGATTACAATGACTGTACATCTCTCGCAAATTAAATTAATCGGATCAACAAATACCTACTGAATCGGTAATTCAGCTTGGCCAACCAATGCAAACGATGTCAAATTTATATCCAAATATGGATGCGCATAACACATTAACTTCTGATATTGCCATTCTAATTGTAATCAAAGTATAGATTCTATACATCGTTTAGAATTGCACTGCATTATATATGAGTAGTTCTCTTCTTCTCAACTACTTCGGTTCGCAACGTTCTGCACCTGCCGGCACATTCTAACTTAAATTATTTCACGCATTCCGAAGTGCCCCAATGTCTATATGTAGATCGAACAACTGAAAATCAACCGTGAAGCGAACATTATTTGATGGTTCTATTCTCAAATCAAATGGATTGATTCTCTTCCATGTATTTCCATTCCATCTCGAGAAATCCTCTTCGAAACCGAAATGAACCGTGCAGTTCTATCGGTGCGGTGAGGTGGTTCCTTCTTCCTTTCCCAGATAACGGCCCTCTCGCAGACCCGCAGACAGTTCGGGACCTTTGGGTTTCAATTTCGCGGAGATTCTCTTTCAATTCGTATCGTTCTCCCGGCGATGGTCACGCGCTGTTTGGCGTAACCACAAATTTAAATTGTTTCTGACGGTAGAACCATGGCCCAGCGAGGTGGAGGTGGTGCTTTTTTATTAGCGCATCGAAAGGGCTTTAATAGAAACGTTGTCTTCGATTCGGCACAGACCGGTGTCGATGTCGATTGTTACGGAATCGATTCCAACCGGGCGGAACTTGCTCTGTCATTTTGGTCGTCCGGACAAGTCGACGATGGCACACAGGACTGTAATGCTTTAATTCAGAACATTTACCTACCTGAATGCTGCTGGTTCGAGTACGAAAGTACGGCATGTACCGAGCTCATCGTCGTCGTCGTCGGTAGTCACGGTGGTTTGGCATTTTATAAACGACGGAAGACACAACAACGGCGGAGAACAGGTCATCTAATCCGGCCGGTGACATCTTTCTTCGGACCAGAACAATAGAAATTCCATTAGTTCCGGTTGGTCTGCTCTGGGGTCTGGAGGTGAGGTAGGTGAGGTAGGGCTCTAGGAATGCCGATCGGCTTGGCACGTTGTCGTTATAGTCATCGTGCAACTGCCGTGAAGTAATTAATCCGATTTTTCGGGAAGCCTTCTCTAAAGTCAGCTAGGCTAGGAGAAGCGTCATGTGCAGTCGTCAGGATAGTAAACCTTGAAGCGCACACCGAGCTCGGAGAGTTTGATTGACACGTTGATCCTTCTAAATGCCGAAACAGCTTGGCTGACATGGGAGAATCTAACCTTTCACATTCTCGAGCAAGCGAACAACCTGCTTTTGCTAGTCTGGTGCTAGGATAGGAGAAGTTTCATGACACGAAGATATGGCAGCAGTTGGTAGGCTCTTACTTTAGTGGAATTCAACTCGACCATCTCTAATCCTCTTCTCACTTTCTCCGGTGATGTTGGTCGCATCTAGGATGGGCTTACGTTTCGGGTAAAGTAGATGACGTTCAGATTAATTACGCTTCAGTCGAAATGTTGGTATTCTTCAGCACTGCAACATTAACATGTATACATGTGTAAGGTATAGTTTTAATCATTGGTTAATAACACACAACACAGATACCAAAAACATGCATTATCCATAATAATTACAATCTCCCTAAAATGATTTTAAACCCAAGATGCTTTATCCTTTCATTATAATCTTAACAATTTTCATGGAACTGGATGTAAAGTATCAGTAGGTCGGCTCTAGAGGCACGTTCTCCTCCATTCGGGATGTAAAGTATGCGGTATACCGAATGATTTCGCCAATTACACCTTGAAACATAATTCCGAGGATTTCCACGGAATTCTATAGGCGAAATTCATTAGTTTGAATTTCATTTCGTTAAATTCTAAAAATATTACGTAGTAATTGATGTTGGTAAGGAATATTTCGACTAGGATAACTTTAGGTATTATCGGCAGGTTTATTCTCTTCGTCATAAGGTGTATTTGTCAGACAAACTCTCTAAAACTTGGTGCCAACTTTGAGTTTATTTGGTTCCATAAAACCCCGTATGACGAAGAGAACTAAACAGCCGAAAATGTGTAAATTTCCCTATATTTTGGTGAATTTTGGAAAATTCCGAATAGTTATATGAGAAGTAATTCTTTCAAATTATTTAAATATAGACTCAGATTGCAGCTGTTTTATGGAGGTTTGGGCTCTAAAACTATACAATCTGGACTAAAAAATCCAATATAGCGGTCCAAAATGTGGGATCTGGAATCCAAACTGGAATAACATTAACACTACACATGAAACAGAGTCTACAGATGGAAACATGGGATGAATTTCAAATAATTTCCTGCAGTGCACATTGGTCCGAATCCACTTTCTAGCAGGAAAAAATCCATTTCTCTATTATCATTAATTCTGGCGTTTGGTGTTTGCAGAGAAGTTGTTTGCATTTGTTTGCTGCATCTTTTCCAAAAAAAAAACGATTGGGGTGGTTCTCGTCTTAACTCAAATCTGGAAGAGAATTTTTTAACTTTGAGTCATTTTCGATAGAATTCTTCAACAAAGTTGTAGGCAATGCTATTGCGAGCAACTTTGCCGAAGACACCTTTTATCTAGCTTCTAATTTGAACGTAGTAGGTCAATTTTATGTTTTGACTTAGGGTGATCCCTCCAAAAACGTTTTTTTTTACAATAACTGTTTTATTTGATTTTTTGCCTTTCTCGTACACCAAGGTGTACCGAAAGGCTATATGTTCACTCCAAAAACGAAAATTTGATAGAGCCTCCGGAGGGGTCAAGTGTTATATACCAATCGACTCAGCTCAACGAGTTGAGATGATGTCTGTGTGTGTGTATGTGTGTGTGTGTATGTATGTGTGTGCGTATGTGCGTGTGTGTGTGTGTGTGTATGTGTACAAAAAGGTCACCTCATTTTTAGATAGTAAATATCAACCGATTTCAACGACCGATGGTTCATTCAACAGGGCATTTTGTCCCATTGTTTCCTATTGAAAATGGTTCAGATCGGTCCAGCCGTTCCGGAGTTATGGCCATTTTGGTGTTCCGGATCGGTACCCCAGGAAGGGGCCAGATATGAAAACGCTACGAACCCATGCATGCGACACATCAAACCACGGCATTTCCGATAACCTGATGAACGGAAAGCAGGAAAATAGTCTCAGTTCATATCTGAACCGGTAGTGTTCCGGAACCGGTTCCGGGTATCCCACCGGAAGTGGCCAAATATGAAAGTGAACCAAACCCAGGCATGCGACACATCAAACAGCGGCTTTCTCAATAACCTGATGAACAGTAGGCAGGAAAACATTCTAAGACCATATCTGAACCGGTAGTGTTCCGGAACCGGTTCTGGGTGTCTCTCCGGAAGTGGTCAAATATGAAAGTGAGCCAAACCCATGCATGCGACACATCAAACAGTGGCTTTTTCGATAACCTGATGAACAGTAGGCAAGAAAACATTCTCAGACCATATCTGAACCGGTAGTGTTTCGGAACAGGTTCCGGGTGTCCCGCCGGAAGTGGCCAAATATGAAAGTGAACCAAACCCAGGCATGCAACACATCAAACAGCGGATTTTTCGATAACCTGATGAACAGCTGGGAGGAAAATATTCTCAGACCATATCTGCACCGGTAGTGTTCCGGAACAGGTTCCGGGTGTCCCGCCGGAAGTGGCCAAATATGAAAAAACCAAACCCACGCATGCGACACATCAAATAGCGGCTTTTTCAATAACCTGATAAACAGTAGGCAGGAAAACATTCTCAGACTAGATCTGAACCGGTAGTGTTACAGAACCGGTTCCAGATGTCCCGCCGGAAGTATCATAAAAATTAACCAAATCTTTAAATGCGACGTATCAAATCGCTGCTCTTTAGGTAACCTGATAAACGTTTAGCAAGAAAATAGCTTCGTTCCATATCGGAAACGACCTATGTGGTAAAATGTAGAAGAGAACTAAACCCGGCACATTGAACAGCGGCTTTTTAAATGACATGATGAACGATTAGCGAGAAAATAAGCTCAGACCACATCTAAGATCTTTTTAAAGACTACCGATAGTGTTCCGGAGCCGATCTAGGTAATCCCGCCGGAAGTGACCAAATTCCAAAAGGAGCCAAACCCATGCATGTGACACATCAGATAGCGGATTTTCCGATAACTTGATGAACAGTTAGCAAGAAAATAAGCTCAGACCAACTTAAGATAATATCGGTAGTGTTCCAGAACCGTTTTAGTTGTTACGCCGGAAGTGGTCAAATGCAAAAATGAATTCATGGCTTTTTAGGGAACCTGTTGAACCACGAAACTAGTCTCAAACCGCATAAGGGACAATCGGTACTGTCCCGTAATCGGTTCCTGGTGTCCCGCCGGATGTATGCAAATGAAAAAATGATCCTAACCCATGCATGCTTTACATAAAATCGTGACTTTTTTGATAATCCGAAAAACGGATAGCAAGAAAATTGGCTCAGACCGCATTCAAAACTACCAGTAGTGTTCCGGATTGGGTTTCTCGGGTATCCTACCGAATGTGGCTTAATACAAAAGTGAACCAAACTCCATGCTATACATCAAACAGCGTTTTTTTTAATAATCTGAGGAACGATTAGCGAGAAAATAGGTTCAGACCACATTAGAGGCTACCGATAGTGATGCAGAACCAGCATTGGGTGCTCGCAGGAACTACAAAAGTGAACAAAGTCAATACAAGCGATGAATATGTGTAAGAGAACAAAATCTTGACTGAACTAAGGACACATACAAACAGACGTCTCACTCTACTCACCCATAGTGCTTGTTTTCAACGGTTGAAACAAATAAAAATTGTTTTTGTTCGTTTGACGTTTACTCACTATCGTTATCAAGCCAGCAGCGGCTTATGAAACGCAACCTGATTAGCATTTAGCGATTATTTTTTCGTGGCGAATAAAATAGCAATATGTTAAAAATGATATGTCTGGTTGTCTGTACTAAAGCAATCTCATCAAATCACATCAAGAATCACACCATTTCAGATTACTGAGGTGTAAAAATATACAGTAGGATGGGTCTACGTTATATTGGAAAATGAAAATAATCGCATCAACCACGGACAAAGTTTTTTCAATCCTCTTTTGCGTCTAAAACTACTGGGAATTATTTTATGGTTTTATTGCTTGCATTTTTTGTCAAATTTTACAAGAATCTTGTAACCCATGATAATGAAATATAGACTGAAGTATGCAGAAAAAACTTTGCCGAAGACCGTAAAGTCATCTGTGATTGTGACAGAAGTGATTCAGTGATAGTGAAGGCTTTCAAGCAGTCAACTGAAAATTATGATATTTTTCAGCTCTGTCTATACGTTTAACATAAAGTTGGAATATGTTCCATTAATAAGTTTCCCAATTATATTAAAATAATTACTTTTCTAAGTAAGGTAATCACAGGATTCAGGAACAGTTCCGATTTCGTCGATGGAAAGATCATGCTTCGGAATGGTGGCTCATGCACAGAATCTTGCTGAACAAAGCAATAGCGGAAGATTCCAAAAACAGGGACCGAGTTCTAGACCGCCCGATAGGTAGGAGATTGTCCGCATCACGACGGTTTCAAACCGAACGGACTCAATATATACCAAAATTTCCGCATGACATTTTTGAGTTTAGAAAAGCCATCTTGACTAGGAAACCTTGACCGATTGATCCTTTGAAAATGCCCCATACGGACCGAAACGTCGGAAAAAATCATAAGCTAGTATTTTCGATTTCCCTAAAATTGCAGCCAACATTCTGAAGCAAAATCATCCCAGTCGTATCTCAACCAAGGAAAGATCATGAATACATGTTCGACGAGAAAGGCACTATCACCACTAGGTGGATTAATCTGGGTTTTTTCGATGATGTGAGCTTCGGAGCATTTGAAGAGCAAGTAATGACGCATATTTGTTCTGAACATTGCATGTTACTTAGTCTTGTCATTCACATTATGGACAGTTTTGACTTAAAACAACGATATCTTAAAATGCTTATATTTCCTGGAGCTGGTAAGTTAAAAAAGTCCTTTATGCAGCATTTGGAAGGTTACATATAAAGCTAAATTTGGAACAAAAATTACGAGAACGTTAATTTTTAAATTAAAATAAATCGACTCCAAAAATCCCCTTAAAAAATCAAAAATCTGCATATAACTCATACAATTTTAAACTGTCTTCGGAAAAAAATGTAGGTTTTTACGTTTATTACAAGTTTCCCATACACGAGTTTTTTACAAAACATGAAACAAAAGCTTGAATGTTGCGTTTTTGGAGGGATCACCTGAAGTCAAAATTTAAATTTGACCTACTACGTTCAAATTAGGAGCTAGATAAAAAGTGTCCTCGGCAAAGTTGCTCGCTATAGCCATTGCTTACAACTTTGCTGAAGAACTCTATCGCATATGACTCAAAATTAAAAAGTGCTGTTCCAGATTTGAGTAAAGACGAGGATCACCCTAATCAAAACTTTTTGTAAAAGATGCAGCAAACAAATGCAAACAACTTCTCTGAAGACACCAAACGCCTAAAATTAATGATAATAGAGATAGGGATGATTTCCAGCTAAAACGTGGATTCGGACCAATGTGCAGTGGTACTTGGACAGAAATTGTTGCAGCCACTACTGTAGGCAGCCTTTTCGTCCTTTTACTGATTCTCTTTGATAAATTTTCCAGTAATTGCTGTTGGTAAGCACCTTGAGATTCCTGTAGCAATTCTTACTGATTTTACTTCAGAAATATTGCTGGAGAAATCCTAGTAGGAATGTCTGCTGATACTCTAAGAGAAATTCCTAAAGCAACCCTTGACTAAATTCCTAGAGGAATCGCAAAAGGAATAGAATCTTAAAAAATACCTGAAAGATTCCTTGAAAGGATATGTAAAGGAAACCTAGCCAAAACTTTTGAAGCAATCCCAACCAGAATATTTGGAGGCAGGCATCAATACAATAATATTTAGAGGGGTATTTGTGGATCTGGCATTTGTGGAAGAATTACATGAGAATGTCTTCAAAGATTTATCATGGATTGTCTTTAGGAATGCCTGATGGGTTTCTTTGGAAATTTCTACAGATAATTGTTGAAGAAATACCATCAAGGATTTCTCCAGACAGTCCACCTGAAGTTCTACCAGGAATTTCTTCTGTGATTTATCCAGGGATTTCTGCAAGAATTTCTTCATGAATTCCTCCAGGGATATTTAAAAAACAATCCGTGATAGCTCCGCTAGCAGTTTCCCTAAGGATACTTTCAGATATTACTCTCGAAAGTCATCCAGAAATGGTCGGCGTTAAGTCAGAGGGGACCAAGTAACAAAATTGACGAAAATTAGATTTTTAGGGCATTTGATTAGGAATGACTTAAGCTACTTGGAACAGCCACCCAATTTTTTTAATGTCATAAATTTCTCCTGTGGTTCCTCCAAAGATGTTTCCAATGAGTCTTCTAGTAATTACTCTTCTGGCATTATCGCTAGAAATTCTTGCTAGGATTTCTTCAGCGATTTTCGCATGGATTTATTCGGAAATTTAGTGTTCTGACTGAGGATCCTCTTTGGAAAATCCTCCAGGACTACTGCTGGGATCCCTCCAAAGATTTCTGGCAGAAATCCTCCAAGAATCTTTCAGTGTTCACCTGCAGAGAATCCTCCAGGAAGACTCTCAAGATAAATAATTGGAGATATTCCTGCTGAAAATGATTGAACAAGAAATTCTATTTGAACGAGTGTAATCAGTTTCGTACCTTTTAATTTCGCCTTAATTGCTTATCCTTTGACAGATACGCGTTTTTCGAATAGCACTTGTAATCTTCCTCAGTGTCAGTTATCCACAGCGGATAGATTCAAAGAGGGTATTCCGCTTAGAGGTTTCGAAAAGTCGGTACAAGAAGAAATTCTAGTAAGTTGAACAATTCTCGGAAGGATTTATAGCAGGAACTGCTGAAAGAACTTTAAGAGATTCCCATGAGGAATTCCGGGATGATTTTTTTTTGAGGAATTCTCTTGGAACTCCTCCAGAAATGTTTGATAGGATTCTGCTGGAAATATCCGGAAGATTTCTCCACATATTTTACCAAAGAATTCCTCCGGAAATTGCTCCGATGATTCTTTCAGGGATTTCTTCAAAAATTCCTCTTGGAATTCTTCTCGAAACACCTTCAATACCATTTTACTCTTGCTGGGATTCATTCATGGACTCCTACCATATTTTTTACAAGCAATCTCGATGTGAACTCTCTAGTATTTCCAGATGGTGTTTCTGTAGGTTTTAATCTTAGAAATCCTCCAGGAATTCCTCTTGTAGGAATTCCTTGTAGTATTCCAGCAGGACTTCTTGTAGCATTCCCACCCCAAATATAATGGAAAAACTTGTAATTAATTAGAAGGCAGCGAATGATATCAATTGACCTAGCAATTGAAAAATTGAAAATAAATGAATTTGTAGAAAAAATCGCGTTCTGGTGGGTTTGGAGTGGCCGATCGTGCTGAGCTATCGACGCATACTAAGTTAGACACCAGCAAACAACCTGCTTGATGGCTAGGTATGCGGAGTGTGAGAGTAAGTGTCGGCTTTATATAAACAATTCGCTATCACATGTAGTGTGTTGCATGACTTAGTTGGCTAAGCCGCGGCAGCCTATTTATTGCACCCATAAACAAATAGAAACGCTCCATAGAAAATCAAAAAGTGCTCCATAAAGAATGAACATATGTTCCATGAAAATGTGAAATGTTACCCATAAATAATTGAAAACGTTCCATACTTTATAAAAAATGTACCGGTAAAACATAAAATTTTCTCATTAAAAGTGAAATTTTGCACCAATAAATAATACTGAAATGCTCCATAATAAAATACAAATGCTCCATAGAAAAATGCAAACGCTCCATAAAAAATTGAAATTGTACCCATAGAAAATTGAATATTGCTCCATAGAAAAATTAAATTGCACCATAAAAAATTTAAATTGCACCATAGGAAATAGATGAATTCTCCATAAGTATTATTAAACTGCACCATAGAAAATATGAATTGCTCTATGAAAAATTGAAAATCCTCCATAGATAGCATATTCTTATAATTTAATTCGGCAGGGCTGAATTACTTTACATTGCACTGCTTTAGTGGTGCAAATGTTTAAAGTTATGGAGAATTTTCAATTTTTTATGGAGCAAATTGTATTTTATGTGGTGCAGTTTGCTAATACTTATGGAGCATTCATATATTTTCTATGGTGCAATTTCTATTTTATATGGTGCAATTTAATTTTTCTATGGAGCAATATTCAATTTTCTATGGGTACAAATTCAATTTTTTATGGAGCGTTTGCATTTTTCTATGGAGCATTTGTATTTTATTATGGAGCATTTCAGTATTATTTATTGGTGCAAAATTTCACTTTTAATGGGATTTTTTTTTGTTTTACCGGTACATTTTTTATAAAGTATGGAACGTTTTCAATTATTTATGGGTAACATTTCACATTTTCATGGAACATATGTTCATTCTTTATGGAGCGCTTTTTGATTTTCTATGGAGCATTTGCAATTTGTTATGGTTGCATTAACCTTTTGCCCTAAGCCGCTGGTCTAGCGAATACGGAGTCGTAAGTTCTAATCCCACTAGAACGCGATTTTTTTTCTCAAATTCATATCTCTATATGTCAATGAGCAACATTCTGTGCCTCCTCATTAATTTCATGTTTTTTTCAGTATGTATGCTTTAAGTACCAGTGAAGAGAAATACATAACATTGTACCCCACCAAGAATGCCTGAAAAAATCACAGTAGCATTCTCGGAACAATTTCAACAAAAACTCTAAAAGGAATCTGAAGAGGATTTCAATAATACGCAGATACATTTCTACCAGAATCCCTGGAGGAATCATAAAGATAAGGCATCTTTCAAAAAAAAAAAACAGCAGAAATCACAGATGGAACTTCTGCAGGAATCCCAATGGGTATTCTAGAAGATTATCTAGAAGAATTCCTGAAGGAACTCTTGAAGGAATCTACCGAGAAATGCCAAGAGGAATACCTTATTTGGGAATTTCTATAGAGATTTTTTTTTCGGATATTCTTCCAGGGATTATTTCTGAAATTTCTTCAGAAACTTATTCGCGCATCCCTCCAGTGGTTTCATCGGGAGTTTGTCCAGGTATTCATTCTTGAATGTCTTTAGAAATTCCTTCGGAAATTCATCAAAATATTTCTCTAGAAATTTTTCAAAATATTCCTCTGGAAATTCCCCGTTCAAGGATTCCTCTGAAGATTTCACCAAGAATTCCTCAAGGGATTTTTTAGTGAATTCTTCTAGGGATTCCTTTAAAAATTCCACTAAGGATTTCTTTGAGAATCCCTCCAGTGATTCCATCGGGAATTTCTTAAGTCTTTTTTTTTTTGGTATTCTTTCAGAGAAATCGTTCAGGGTTCTCTCCAGAGATTGTCTCCAAAATTCTTCCAGGGCTTTCTTCGGAAATTCCTCCAATGATCCCTTCGAAAATTCCAGTAAAGAATCCTTGGAATAGTCTTCCAGGTATTCCACCAAAGCATAAATTAGGAATTCCCAAGATTGTCCAAATTCCTTTAAGATTTCGTTGGGAAATTCTTTCAGAGATTGCTTTGGAAATGTCTCCCGGGATTCCGTTAAAATACCGTTCAAATTTCTTCCAGGAACTTCTTTTTTTTTGGGAAGACCTTCACGATAATTTCAAGGTTTTTTTTCGGGAATTTCTCTAGTGATTCCGTTGGGGATTCCTTGAGTAGTTTTTTTACAAATCATTAGGGGTTCAAAGATTATTCCAGAGATTCCCTTAGGAAATCCTGCTGGGATTCCTTCAAGTTTCTTTCACAGATTTTTTCGGGAAGTCCTTCAGTCAGGAGTTCCTCCAGAGACTCCGTCGGGAATTTCCTTCGTGGACCCATCCTCTAGCGCTTCCATTGAAATTTTCTGGAATCCCTTCGGAGCTCCAATACTTCAGCGAATTTATTTCAAATTCAAAGACTCCTTCTGGCATTCCGCCACGGGTTTTTTCAGCGATTCTTTCAAGGATTGCCATAAACATTATGGATTTGTTTAGGAATTCCACCTTCGGAACTTTTTGCAGGGGTTGCTACGAGAATTCTTCCTGGAGTTCGTTCTCGAATTCCTCCAAAGATTCTTTCAGGAATTTGTGCAGTGATTCATTCGGAAAATCCTCCAGGGATTACATCGTGCCATGCTCCAGAATGTCGGGGCCTGTGGTGTTATTGGTCTCACGTTCGCTTCTTGGGCGGATGGTCATGGGTTAGATTTCCGGTCCAAGAACTATTATTCTTGATAATAAATATGAAATTGGGGTTAGACATTTTTTTTTGAATCTCTACATGAAATTTGTTTCGTTGTTATGATTTTTACTTTATTACCATTTGAAATGGTTAAAACTTGTAAACACGTATACATTTTTCACGAAAAAATTGAGATCCAAGAAGCTATTCCAATTATTACGGTGAAGCATTCATTCTACAAAAATTGAATTTCCGGGAGTTATTCTGGAGAAACTCCTTCAGAAAGAATGCCTATACATATTCTCGGAGAATACTCTAAAAGTATTTCTGAAATAATACTTGACAATATAGATAAATCTTTGAAAAGTTTTATTGTACATATCGCTGAATATCTTTGAAGAAATTATTAGGAATATTTATTGAGATGTCCCATGCGATATTCCTGAATAAATAAATACCTTGAGAGAATCAAAATCAAAGAAATACTTCGAAAATCGCTGGACAATTATTTTTTTTTATTCCTGGAAGTATTTCTGATGAAATTTCTGGATGTTTTTAGTAGTTCGTCTTGAAAACTTTCCCAAAAATTACTAAAAAAACTTGCTTTTGGAGTTCTTGACGTTATTTTTGAAAAATTCTTTCGTACATCTCTGAAGAAACCTCCAAAAAATATTTAATTGATTCGTTGCAAAGCATTTCTGAAGAAATCCCCAAACGTATTCTTCAAAAATACAAATCTGGATGGTATTCTTAAAGAATACAAACTGGAGGGATTCCTGGAGAAATGCTTGTCAGTATTCCTTGACAGTTTTATGGAGAGGCTTTTGAAGCAATTGCTGAAGATATACAAAAATAATTTCACGGTGGCATTGCTGGTGAATTCCGTGAAGGCATTCTGAATAAAAGGAGATGAATTTCTGCGAAAAATTTGAAATACATGTAAAAATATCTTCAATTTTTTAAGATATCTCTCGAAGAATCCCTAATAAATTCCCCGTAGGAAGAAATTTATGGAGATATTCCTGAACAAAGTCGCTAACCATATAAACAAGGAGAAATCATGACAGAAATTCTTGAAGATCTCTCAGCGAATGTATTTTATTAATATGTGGAAATACACTAATCCCTGGAGATATACATGTAAAAGGATGTATTTCTGGAATAATCTCAGGTGGTATGGCTGAAATAAACTTGTAGGTATTCCTGAAGTAAAAGTTGGAGGTATATTAGACAAAAAAAATGCTGGAGAAGTTCTCGAAAAATTGCTCTAGGAACTCCTAAGAAAATTCATAAAATTATCTTAAAAGCTGGAATGGAAAATCTTTGAGTGTATTATCAAATATATTCCTACATGTATTTCAGAAGTTAAGCTTTGAGCTATTTGTAACGACATCCCTGGAGATAAAAATTTCTATATTGCTGTGCATATAAGCACTACGTGGCGGAGAAGTTCATAAATGTGCAATTCTCTGTCGTTGTCTGTTTTCCTAAACATATTTGCTATAAACTATACTTGTTCACCTGGCTCACTTCCTAAATACCGGCAAAAGGTTTTTGCTACTATAGTAATACTAGAAGGCACCATAGAAATTACAAAAGTGCTCCATAGAAAAAGAAGCCATGTACCAATAAAATAAATATAATTCTCCATAGATAGACAGGAATGTACCATTAAACAGCTGAAATTGTACCGGTAAACCAACAAATTTTCTGACTGAAGTTGACAGATTGAACCAGTAAATAATGACTTGGTGCTCCATAAACTCATAAGAATGTTCAATAAACAACCAAGAATGTACCCATAGTTTATGCATAGATGCTCCATAGATATATCATTTTTGCTCCATACAAAAATAAGATTGCACCATAGAAAAATAAATTTGCAACCATAGTTTATACGTTGGTCCTCCATAGATATATCAGTTTTGCTTCATAAAAAATTAAAATTGTTCCAAAAAAAAACAAAATTGCACCATAAACATTATATTATTTCACTATACATGTTAATCCTACAAATAATGCTACATCATGCGGCGAAGCCGCATAGAGGATTGAGGAACTGAGGCGGCAGAAGGCCGCCGATGTTTCCGATATGCGATGCGCCGTAACTGTGTCGTTTCGGTTCTAGGAAAGCCACAGATGCAAGAATTTGCCCGGTATAATGCAAACACAGATGTTATCCCTTTTATTTAGTCCGGCGAGCGTTAGCAAGTTCGGACAGCAAGCGTTTGCCCGGTTAATTACACACCTAGTTTTTTTTCGTCTTTTCCGTCGTGCTTCATAGATGTGTGGTAAGCCAAATGATGCTTTTGATGTTACCTTTATTTTGAAATATTTTCCAATTGTTGATATCATTCAAGTTACAGTTCGAGTACTGTCTATTTGCTTTTTAGGTTGAAGCTGAAAATCATATGTCTCACCACCCAGGTAACTGGGTTTAGCGAGCTAGCATTATTTATAGGATTAACATGTATAGTGAGATAAGATAATATTTATGGTGCAATTTTTTTTTTCTATGGAGCAATTTTATTATTTTGTGGAGCAAAACTGATATATCTATGGAGCACTAATGTATAAACTATGGGTACATTCTTGGTTGTCCGTGGAACATTTGTAAGGAGAGGCTTTCAGCCCTTACCCGCTGTTACCCGGCAGGGCGGCCTAAAGCAGGGTACCTCCACTAAATTTCGGACTTCGGATAGAATTAAATAGGAAAATAAATAATTTTGCAATTTTATATACTTATATTCTAATCTGACCTGAAGTGCGTTTTACCCCGTTTTCCTCTTTGCACTTGTCGACGTCACTCGTTGGGGCCCTTCGACGATCAGCTGCAGTGGTGGAGGTGGTCGAACTCGTTGCTCCACACGGACTATGCGGAGCTCCTTCTTCTTCTTCTTTCTTCTTCTCTTCACTTTCTTCTGTGGGCACTTTCAGGACTACCGAAGTAGTCGTCTTTGACAATTAGCTAGGGGGAAGAGCGGACTCCTTTATCGGATCCCCCCTAGCGACGGTGGTGTATAAAACACCGAGTATACTCACTCGCCGTGAGTAACTCCGGCAGATTCCACGGAAAACTGCCACAGGTGGTACGCCCCTTTGTACCTACCTGTCTTCGTCTTCCTTGGCAATTAGCTACACGGGCGAGACAAAGCTCTATTGGCTGAGCCCGTGTAGCGAAGACGGTGGGATTTTTGACGCTTTGCGAACCGCAATGCAATGGCGGTGGTCCTCACCCTAGCACTGTTTTAGCACTACACTTGTTACCGAATCACGGGCCGGCAAAAGCTTCGGGGAACAGTTAAATATTAGTTTATTGTTCACTCCCGACGATGCTGGGGACAACCATCCAGCAGACGCGCGTCGCGGTGGCACAAATTCACTATCGGAACGGCACTTTTCTCACAAAACCGCGGACGGAATAAAAACGCGTCTATCGCTTACCGTGACTCGTAACTTTCTTTGGTTCAAAACAAAAAGCACCACACACCGCACTCGATTGTTTCTGCTGCTTGTTGCTGCTGATGTGTGCCTTGGAGTGGGGAGCTTGGGGGTCGAATGCCTCACCGATACAATAAATAACGTTTTTAATACCCTACAGTCTAACTAACTAAATTCAAATAAAAAATAATAAAAATAAACAAATTAAAATGATGCAAAACACAGTGGTGTATGTGGGTAAAATGCACACTAAAATTAAAGTACACAAAATTGTAACCACAGGTTACAATCTCCGCGGCTATTTGAGCCAGCGAGTTTATGGAGCACCATGTCATTATTTATTGGTGCAATCTGTCAACTTCAGTCACAAAATTGGTTGGTTTTCCGGTACAATTTCAGCTGTTTAATGGTACATTCTTGTCTATCTATGGAGAATTATATTTATTTTATTGGTACATGGCTTCTTTTTCTATGGAGCACTTTTATATTGTTTATGGTGCATTTTAAATATTTTATGGGTGCATTCAACCGGCTGCCCTAAATACCTCGCTATTTCCAAACAGAAAGTTTTTGTGTACAGTTGCGCAATGTTTGGAGAAACTCGGAATCATACTGTCCAGTCCATCATTATAAAGCTATCGTAGTCATGCACAACATTGCCGGAGATCGTACCTTCCAATCTGGATTTCCTTTCATGCTATATCTCAGCAAAGTCTCACCGGAAGTAACAATGTACATTAACGCCACGTGGTGGTGAAATTCGGAAGTGGTTGTTGTACTGAACAACTCTGCCGAATACAACATGTTGCTATCTTGTCGGAACCTCGCGAAGACAAAAGCAAAACGAAATATGTTAAAAAATGTGGAAATAATGTACACGTTTCAAGAATAATGTAGGATTTTATAGTGATGCAAAAAGATTGAAATTTGGTGCATTAGTTCCTGAGATATGGCAATGGAAAGTCATTAGTTCCACTTTTTTTTTGTTTTTGCCTGTCGAAACTTTACGTTACAAAAACCCTGTTGGTATAAGCAGTTTTAAAAGAAAAAGAAAACAACGATCATCATCGGTTCATGCCAGAGATGGAACAATCGTGTGCGCTCGAGAATATCCCTCTTTCAGATCAGCCACAGCGCTTTGACTGGTGGATTATTGAGAAACAGTAGAAAGGCCCAAACATGCGAAAATATACAAGACGAGGTGATGACGAGCTCCTTCAGAACAAAAAAAGAAATCACATTTTTCAGTATGCTTTCCGCCTGACTCTGATATTTTGCATATTGTTTCAAATTTCACGCTACCGAGAAACTGTTCCATGTAGTGAAAGCCTATGAGTTTGTTCGCATTCACCTAAAAATAAAAGAAATATTGCAATTTTCTGAATAGATGATTCTTCGGCCTTTTCGTTTTGCTTATTGTAAAAACGCTGGCAAACACAAGCTTTTCTGAGTAACTGTTGGCAAATTGATTCGACACGATCTCAACAGCTGATTCAAATTGTTATTCTAGCATATCATTTTTGTTCATTTCGACGAAAGCACATTCAAACTGTTGGCTTCTATTATTCCAAGGGCCAACAAAGTTACAAACCATCACATGGATGCGCTAGCAGCATTCCAGGTTAAACCCAGAAGCGCAAAAATATGTGATGTGGCAAAGTTGAACATGGAAACCTCCACCGCAGATATGTTTGTTGCTCAACCACTCACCCACAGCTGTGAAAGTTTTGGACCAACAGAAAAAGTTCATATTCAACCGGAGGGTCATTATGGTTCAATCATCAACCTAGTGTTTTGATATAGGGTACGTGTGCCATCATTAATCTCACGTTCCCATATTGATCTTATTCGAAAACAAGCGATTATGGCACAAAAATATGAAACAAAACAAATAACGCTTCAACTTTTTGTTTTTCGTAGGCTGAAAACGGGAGCCACATGCTTAAGAAGGGAAGCAATACCCTATATATTATTTTACATAAATATATGATCCACTTTTTAAACTATTATTGTCATAACGCTTGAGGAAACATTACTGCCACTACTATAAAGGAACTACAATGGACTGGACATCCTTTTGGTTTTCAGTGATACATTGACACCAATTTATTCTAACATCTACAGGGATAATACGATTCCAAGACTCTCTCGCTATTTATTTTTAAGACTAACTGTAGGTCAGTGTTGCAACTACGATTCAGCCAACGCACTTTGCCTCACCGCATTTCAAAAGCTGCCAGCAAACAGCCGTCACGATCACATCGAGCTCTCAGGCGACGATGGTGGCAACGGCGGCGGCGGCGCTTCGGATAAGAATAGCCTCTGCTCCGCATAATCTGGTTTTATTATATTTTCATTCTTCGTCGGTTCACGCTCGATTAGCCGTTTTTCTTTCATCCCACAGAATGCCTTATTACAGGGGATCGTTTCACGTTCGATTTTTTTTGTGCGCTTCCTCTTTGCTCTACATATAAAAAGCCAAGTGCCTGTCGGTGCGATGCGATGCGGCGGAGGTGGCTCAACATATGAATAAACCTGGGGATGCTTATCGTCGTGTGCAATGCCGCCACTGCCAGACAGGTTCCCTCCTAGCTCAGGAAAAAATACGTGGTCTCTCGAAGCAAGATATTGGTACCATCCATCCGAACTTCGGTCCTACCGTGCAGGACATGAATTCTTTTGTCCTTGCCGAGGTTGTTGGCGAAACAGGATACGCGTGTGTATGGGAATTTCGTGAGCCCAAGTCGACCACCGTCGCATCGACGACCAGCACACGGACAAAATATGTGAGCAAGTTGATAAGGTCTCTCTGAGTACATGTTATTTTTCAACAATGACCCACACGAGCCCGATACAGGCAAGATAGGTTCAGCCCGCCTGAAAAAGAAAGATAAAACTCAACACAGATTGCAATAACTCGACTGGAAAATTTGATGGCCGTGTTTGGGAGACCAACTCCCAATTTTTTTCTTCGTTCTGCCAAACTGCTACCATCCTGTCCAGTTCAATATTGGTGTTTCAAAGTTCGAAAGGAAATCCGATACCTTATCCGTTTCACATCGGCATCTCTCATCTTCTACTTGGACACAATCTTTGAGGTTTTACGTTGGCAAAGCTTTCACCCGTTCCCATTCTTTCGTTTAGCATGCGGAGCTACCACCGAGTTGATACTTATCGGAAGGCGTCACCGCCATAGACTGTGTTTTTGAACCGAAAACCAAGACTGACCTCCAGTTGGCGTATAAAGTTACAGCCAAACTGAACCGGACAGTTGGTCGGTGACACGTTTCGATAGATGGCGATAAAAAAACACAACTTGCTGGTCAGTTTTGCTATCGTCGTTTGTGCTGTTATGGTTGCCGAAACGATGAACTTTTCGACCACAAAACTAGAATTTGGTCTGTTAGTTTTAGATCCACCACTAGGTACACATTTTGGAATATAGCCGTTGTAATACGTCTACTGCATCTGTTTTCAGCGAACAACGCATAAGTTCTAAGCTTTGACGAGAGAGAAGATAAGTATAGATAGTTTAAAGGTCATGTATGACCACAAATGAAAAATGGTTGTATAAAACTACCCACTCGATAAAAATAAACTCTGTCTTCGGCAAACTTAATGCAATCCTACTCCAACATTGAGAAAAAATATAAGTAAATAGGCTTGAGATATCACATACATCCTAAAACACCCAGAACAAGACATTCTGTAAAACAAAATAATTGATACACCAATAGCGTGAAAAGCTGATTTTGGATATGTTTTTCATTCATACGTAATCAAAATAGCTCTCTTCATGACTAGAGAACTGTTTTTCAATTCCTGGAATGTTCTAGGTGTTCCAAACTTTTCAGAAATTCAGTCTTTCATATCTACAGCACTTTTTTTTGTTCGTTTAACAACATATTATAGCATTGCATAATCTGCTGTACTCCGTAGATCTCTTGGAAGCTCAGAATCCATTTATTGCCATTATTATTATAATGCAGGTCATCTTCCAAACAATCTTAAGGTTTGGAATCTCAGATCTTTAGTCACTACAGTATAGTCATAGCAGCTATAGAGCTGTATGCTGGATCTGTCTGAATATTTTCGCCGTCCTTGAGTATAGCCCTCGACATCTACAGAGGTTGCAATAGTTTTAGTCGTCATAAACATCAACATTACATATCCAACCTTCATCTAGAATCCCTTTTAAACGTACGAACCATTCCAAAATTTATTTGGGATGTTCTAGATCAACCAACCCACGCCAAGGAACAGAACTTCAAATCTACACTCGTACAGTTGTCGTATCCGCTATATAGAGTAACGTTGTATAAGAACTAAACCGCTAGACTCACTTGATGACTAATATAAATTGTGATATACTGATATAATGGGATATTCAGCCTCGTCCAAAGTATCCTGGAGTTTAGTCGTTGATATATACAACCGTTACATTAGTGATTTAAGCTGAAGTCCTTAGAAATGTATTAAATTTTCCAATGTTCCTTTGGGATATTCCAAGCCATCACACTAAACAGAACTACAAATTTATATTTTTTTCAGTACGGGATTTTTTATTACCGTACGGGTTTGGGCCGAAGGGTCTCAGATTTTCATGATACTTTTTCCACAGGCAGGGCTCATGGATATATGAACATAAAAAATTGAGGAAAATTCAGGGTCTCCTTTTTTCCCGGAAAACTCAGGTGGATTTTTTTGTATTCCCCTGACACTACTTACTTTGAAAAATCATAACTCAAGAACGAAGCATCGTAGAAACCAAGTTTTTTTTGAATGAAAGCAAATTCTCTCAGAAATCCAAAATAAATATAAACTGGACAAAGTTTCCCACAAAATTTTCCACAGTTGAGAAAATTCGTAAAGAAAAGCCGGAAAAACTATGCCTGAACTCGTGGAAAATTTTCAAAAAAATATTTTTGAGAAGGTTATTTTATAAGCTTCAAGAATGCACTTTTTTTTCGTTTTTGAGTTATGACCAATTTTGTTGAAAAATGTCCAAATGTGCTATAGAAGCCTTTCTTTGAAAAATCATAACTCAAGAACGAAGAATGGTAGAAACAAAGTTTTGTAATGAAAATAAATGCAAATTTTCTCAGGAATCTAAAAAAAATATGAAATGGAAAAAGTTTTTCACAAAATTTTTCACCGTTGAGAAAATTCATAAAGAAAAGCCGGAAAAACTATGTCCAAACTCGTGGAAAATTTAAAAAAAATATATATTTGAGAAAGTTATTTCATAAGCTTTGATCACTGAAATTTTTGGAATGCACTTAATTTTCGTTCCTGAGTTTTGGCAAATTTTGTGAAAAATGACCATATAATATAGGCTTTCATGTTCATTTTCACATAATTGACCATAACTCAGTATTAACGAGAAAAAAGTACATTCCAAAAATTTCAGCGATCAAAGCTTATTAAATCACATTCCCAAGAATATTTTTTTGAAAATTTTCCACGAGTTCGGACATAGTTTTCCCGGCTTTTCTTTAAGAATTTTCTGAGAAAATTTGGTTTCATTTTCCACAAAAAATTTTGTTTCTACAATGCTTCGTTCTTGAGTCATGATTTTTCAAAGTAAGTAGTGTCAGGGGAAAACAAAAAAATCCACCTGAGTTTTCCGGGAAAATAGGTGACCCTGAATTTTCTTAATTTTTTTTGTTCTTATATCCATGAGTCCTGCCTGTGGAAAAAGTTTCATGAAAATCTGATACCCTTCGGCCCAATTTGTACGATAATAAAAAAAATGCCCAGTAGTCAAATTCGCTTTGCAGAGCAACTTCTAAAAAAACAATTTCACACTTATTTGCACCCTAGCGAATACTATCAATTCGATCAATTCATTACCTATTTTAAAATATCTACTCGCTTGCACTTTATGAGTAGACAATGGCCGATATAGTTATAAAAGTTTCGAATATAAAATCTTATTCGGTCGATAAACGAGATAAAACAAGAATTATTCTAAAGATTCCTTCAAAAAATCTTTAAGAATATATTCCTTTCCATATAGTTCTTTAAAATTTATCCACGATTACCTCCAGGCACACTGTCAGAAATACCTTTAGGAGTTCTTTCAGAGTTAATCAAAAGTTTTCCGGATTTTTTTTATGGAAAGTAGATTTTCAGAGGATTTCATAGAATGATTTCCACACACGAATGCCACCACCAATCGTGGTAAAGTGTCTTTAATAAACACTAAATAGAATGATTTCAGCAAGCATTTTTCCAGGAAGTACTCCCACCCATTTCATTCAAAATTTCTCCAACGATTTAACCAGAAATTATTTTAGGCATAGTTCCAGATAGTTTCCTTGGGACTTCTGCAGCAGTTTCTCAAGAAATTAAAAAAAAGGTTAATTTTGAAACTACCTAGTCCATGGATTCTCAAGAAATTCTTCCTGTGATTCCTTCAGTGATTCGTTGGGAAATAACTTCAAGGATTGCTACATAAGTTCGTGTATGTATTTCTTCAATTGAAGTGGTACTTCTCCAGGAATGTTACCAGAATTTCCTCCACAAGTTTCTATCTGGAATTTCTCCTGGAATTCTTCTAGAAATTTTCAAAGCAATTCTTCTAGGAATTTCTCCAATGGTTTATCCACAAATTACCCTGGGCATTTTTGTGAAAGATGCAATTCTAGGAGACATTCGAAGATTTTGTCAGAAATTCCTCTAGGGGTTTCCTTTCAGAAATTATTATTGGATTTTCTTCAGAGGTTCCTTCAGATGCTACTTCATATATTCAGGCACTTATTTAGCAATTCTTCAAGAAAATTTGAAATAAATTCTTCTAGAAGTTCTTCAAGGGTTCAGAAGTTCTTCAAGTATTCTTCCAGCAAAAATTTTCTTAGAATTTATTCAGAACTTTCTGAATTCTTGCGAAGGATTTTCAAGTTCTTCACGGTATGCTTTCAAAGATTCCTTCATTTTTTTTTTGAGAATTTCATCAGATGTTCTCTACATAATTTCTCCACGATTTCTTCTTTGTTGCTGCAGGATTTAAATCGGAGTTGAGATTTTTTTGTGCTAATCCCTTCGGAAATTTTATTACAAATTATTATTAAAAAATCCTCCAGAGGTATATCATCGACATCAGAAAATTATTGAGGAATTTCTTCAAGAATTCCACCAGTTCCTTTGGCTGCACTTTCTGCCTGAATTTTGAAAGTGTAGATAAACTTTTTACATAGGGTATTGGTTCCCTTATTAAGCATGTGGCTACCATTTTCATCCTACGAAAAACAAAGGATTTAAGCGCTGTTTGTTTTGTTTCTTATTTTTGTATTTTTTTGTTAGAACTGAGCACCCATGAAAACAAAAAGAACGGAATCAATTGGTGCCGTAATCGCTTGTTTTCGAATAGGATGAATATGGGAGCTTGAGATTACTGATGGCACACATACCCTTTATCTGCAGGAATCTCCTTGGAAATTTCTCAAGTAACTTTTCTTTGGAATACTTCCAGAGTTCTTTCAAACATTTCCAATGATTTTTTTTACCAATTAAGGAGGTATCGTTAGAAGTTTCTTTTGGTGTTCTCTCTGGTATTTATCCAGAAATTCCTCGTGAATTTTCGTCCAGTTCTGAACATTTTCAATAATTCTCTCCTGAAAATTTTCAAGAATTGCTTCTGAGAATCTCCAAGGGTATCACCAAGTTTTTTTAAGGGATGCCTTCAGAGGTTCCTTCAATTTTTCTTCCAGCAATTTTCAAAAAAAAAAAAACGTTTGGAAAAACTGCTGGAAGAATAGCTGTAACAATTTCTGTTGAAATCACTAAAGGAATCCCGATAGAAATTTTTTGACGCAGGCGCAGGAGTTATCTTAAAAAAAAAACTTCTAGGAATTTTTGCAAAAACTTTGCAAGGAATTCTTGGAGGAACCCTTGGAAGAATTTCCGAAGGAATTTCTATAGGATTTTTGAAAAAAAAAATCAATGCTGAACATAACTCCATGAAAAAAAAACTCTTGAAAAAGCCTGAAGAAATTCCTCGAACTCTGGAAAAGTCTCTGGAGTTATTTTGGAAAGAATCCAGGCAGACATATTTGAAAGAAAAAAAAACAAAGGAATTTCCGGAGAAAACTCCAGTAGAATCCCTGGAGAATTTTCAGGAAGTACTTTTGAATGAATCTCTCTAGAAATATCTGGGATCGAATCCCACTCCCTACAAACTCACAAAAATGTGGTTTATTCCTTCGGAAGGAAAGTAAAGCGTGGGTCTCGGGATGAACTAGCCTATGGCTAAAAATCTCGTTAATACAAATAATAAAAAAAAAACAAATAAAAAGTAAAAAAAAAATCTGAAGAAATCCCAGGGAAATTCTTGGAAGAATCCCTGGAGGAATTTCTGTAGAACTTCCTTTTAGAAACTTCACGAGAATCCTTTGGTCGAATAAAGGAACTTTTATTAAAAATCCTGAAGAAACCCTTTTTTTAATTCTTGGAGGATTATATTAAAATATTCTGGAGCAATATGTGTAGGTTTTTTTTCTAATGGAGTTCATGTAGAAATACCTAGAGAAACGTCTAGCTAAGCTTCTGTAAAGATTCCTCGAAAACACTCTTTGATATGTTTTTAAAAGAATTCCTATAGAAATTCATGCGAAATATTTCCATATGAAATCCTGAAAAAAAAATCGTGAAAAAATTCATAGGGCTATCCTTAGAAGAAATGTAGGAGAAATTTCCGGGTAAATAAATGAAGGAATATTTAGAGGAAATCCTGAAGGAATCCCTGTATAAACTACTGCAGGAATATCCAAAGGAATCACTGAAAATTATTATGCAAGAATCTCTGGAAGAATCCAGAAACCCGATGATTTCCTGGAGAAATTTCTGGACACATTCCTGCGAGAATTTTCATAAGAATCTCTAGAGAAATTCTTTAAAATTCTCTGGAGGATTTCTTCAAGAAATACCTGTACCTGTATTTCTGAAGGACATTTATGAACGAATCCAAAGATGGCCATCACAATGGCTGCCTTGCAAATACTGAAAGCACGAATCTCGTCATCCAAACAACACACAGATCTGATACTGCTACATAGTTTGTTCACTCGTGATAAACAGTGAGTAGCATTTTCAACTTTGTGTATTTTGTGGATGACGATATCTGTGCTCTTGAAAAAACGAGTCAAAAATCCACCTGGACGCGCACCTATTTCACTGAAGGAGTCTCAGGAATATTTTCTCTGAACAAAAAAAAAATTGAAGGAGCAAATCCCTCGAGTAATTTTTGAAGATTTAGTTTAGATGAATCTCCTAGAGAATTATAAAAGTTTTCATTTGCGGAATTTTAGAAGAACCCCATGAAAATATTTATGAAATAATTCTTAAGAAAATTTCTTAAGAAATTCTTGAGTGAATATTTGAAGAAAATACTGGAGGTTTTTTTTTAAATAACTGGTAAAGTTGAAGTTCTAAATTCCTGGAGTAAATTCTGATGGAACCTATGGAGCAATTTTGGAAGAAATCAATAAAGGATGTCTTAAAAGAGTAATTGGGCAAATTTACTGAGGAGTTTCATAAAGAATTTCCGAAGAAATCTACAGAAAATTTTCTAACAGAATCCCTGGAAGAATTTCTTTTGAAAACTTTGGAAACATTTCTGAAGGAATTTGTAAAATATTTTGTAACTTTGACACTTTTGCACCAAATTTCCTCTTTTTATGTCTTGTTCTAACTGAAACGCCTTAAAACTCCGTTTAAAGTGTGCTCCGGGGAAGAAACCACTTCAAACCCCCGAAACTCCCTGTAACCACATAAATCTCCTGAAAGCATCCCTGGAAATCCTTTGACCTTCCTATGAAGCCCCGGTAAGAAAAGACCAGATACCAACGTTCACTTGATATTTCTACACTAATATAGTATTTCGTAAGAAATTTTCCAGAAACTCTACCAAGTTTATCTTCAAGAGTTCTATTACATAATCTTTCAAAAAAAAAAAAAAAAAAAAACACCCGCAAAAGTAAATATACGTAAATATCACCGGGAAATTCACTGGAATAAACTACTTGTGATTGTTAAGAAGTTTTACTTTGTTCAACACTTCATTCAAAAACAATGTTTCTTCATTGATAATTCCATAACCATTTAGGAACCAAGCTTTAATAAAAATGCTTATTTTTTCATAAATTTGGAAATATTTTACTCATCTGCTAACCATTATCCAAAAACTACCTTGACCCAAATACGACATCAACAACGACAGCTGTTGCTTCGGCATTTGTAAGAATCACCCACTCAGGTCGCCCAGCAAGCGATTCAACAGAACAAAAGTTCCTAATTAAAAGGGAAAACGTTGTTTACGAAGTTAAATTATCCACGCAGTTTGAATATCAATTTATCTCAACCCGGTCTCCGGTATGGCGCATATGATATGGTTGGTACCTTAACTGCGTGTTTTCTTTCATTTTTCCGCACCACTTGAGCTGACACTGCTGCAACACGTTTTCAAGAGCACCACGGAAAAGTGTTAATGTCTAGAGTTTCTCAGTCAGCGGCAGCAGCAGCAGCCAGTCAGTAATGCCATCCCGTATACGCAAGGAGCGAAAGGAGCGGCAAACGAAGCAATTTTTCTCCGGCGCAGCCAGAGCTCCTCCAGCTCGAGTATCCTGCAGTGCACCGCGAATGGAGATCACCATGCTGCTGCTGGCTGCATTCCTCGAAGGAGCAGAGCTTAGAAGTAGAACCGAGTCGAGTAGAGGCTCATAAATTAGGACGACACACGATAGAGAAAGGGGTTCATTACCAGCGCTGCTGCTGCGGTGCGCATCTTGAAACTGTCCTGCTGGAAAAGTGCTTTGCCGACACACTTTCACTGGATGCAGGTTACGTTCTCTCTGCATCGGCGGCGTGAGCCTCGGCAGTAATAAATTGCTGTGAAATTATTAAAATGAAACTCACGTTACCGCACCGCGTGACTTCATTAGGAACCCGATGCCACCACACAGCTCCGGGAAGGTCGTGCTCTTCAGGACTTTTTTTCTCAAGCATCCTTCTCAAGGTGAGTGTGAAATCAGCTGCTAGGCTGTAACGATACAAATAAAAAACCGCGCGCGCGGAGGATGAAAAATAACGCTTATTTAGAACGAGCACCCTTTTCAAGGGGAACAAAAACGCGTCAGGCAAATTCAAGGTAATCAGATACTTATCGCCGGCAAACGAGTCTAAATATTTTGGAAGCGGTAAAACTTTTCAAGCACCACTCAATGAGTACTTCGTGTTGTCGGGATTCTTTTATCTAAGAACGACAGCGGTGTGACGAGGTCTCGGTACTTCTACTGTTACATTTGCAGGATTGGAGCGTTTGGAAAGGGGCGCCATCTGGTAATCGAACTAGTGGTTGCTACTATTTTGTGGGAAATTGCCATTCCCCTTCACGGAGGGAAATTTGATTCACGTAAAGGTGAAGGTTGCTGAAGTAGTCACTTTGAGTGCTTTGTTGGGCTGTAAATATTTTGCACAACTGCCAATAACAATGACATTCAATCGATGGGAATTGTAAATGGTTTAATTAATTTGAAGCATGATTTGAAGAACATTTTATTTGGTACTTTTTAGAAATATTCAGTTGGTAGTTTATAGAACATTGTACGCTGGAACAGAGTACTTGAACTTAAGAGAAATGTCGTAGTATGATAAAAAAATACTCATTACATTACGGTGTGTGAAATAAGAGAGAAACTTTGTACAAGTAAGGATTCGAAACGAACATGGGTTTTCTGTGAAGTGGGAAAATACGCATATTCTTACTACTATTATCAGTTTTGAGCAGTCATGGTAGTGCAGGTCGAATTGAAAGATGTACACATCCTGGGCTATTGGCCACCATCGCCTTGACCCTTATTTCATTGTCGCTGTCATGAGCCTCTGGGTCTGTCTCTGCTGCGATGTCGTGCTGGGTTCCAATCTAATGCTTGCTTGCAAATTTCGTTTCGGCCCCTGCGTAGATTGTGTCCAACCCACCTTCACTTTCGCTCTCGAATTTCTGTTGCTATCGGCTTTAGATGACATCGACGATGCACTTCCACGTTTGAAATCCAATTATCAGGCCACCTTACACGAATTATGTACCGCAGACATCTATTGATGATGACCTGAGATTTTTTAGTGTTCTCCGCTGATACACACCAAGTTTCGCTGGCGTACATCAACACAGATTTCACGATCAAGTTAATAATCCGGATTTTAGTGTGCCGACTAATCTGATTGTTTTTCCATACATTTCCTAAACTCGCAAAGGCAGCCCTCACCTTCTTGATCCGAGCACCTACGTCGGTCTTGGTGCCGCCATCGGCCTCCATTTGGCTACCAAGATATTGGAAGCTTTCAACATTCTCCACTGATTGCCCAACTACCGTAAAGTTGGAAGGGTTAACCGTGTTAACATCCAACGATTTGGTCTTGTTGACGTTGATGGTGCGACCTGCCGACGAGGAGCGATCGGCAAGATCATCGAGCTTGCTCTGCATAACAGAGCGCGGTTGAGCTAGGAGAGCAACGTCATCAGCCAATTCGAAGTCATTTAGGTGCTCCATGGTAATGGGCTGCCACAGCAATCCACGATTTTGTTCACGGTCAACCGCACCTACCAGGATTTCGTCGATTACGATTAGGAACAGTAGCGGTGATAGTATACATCCTTGCCTCACTCCAGCGACGCCCCGGATGGGATCGGACAAAACACCGTTGTGCAGTACTCTGAACGAAAATGTCCTGTACTGTGCTCCAAAAAAGGCCGATGATTTGCTCAGAGAGACCCTTGTGCCTGAGAGCTTCCCACATGTTTTCGTGATTGAGACGGTTGAAAGCTTTTTCGTAATCAATGAACACCAGGTGGAGAGACTCTTGGAATTCATTGATTTGCTCCAGAATGATACGGAGCGTGACAATATGGCCCACACAGGATCGTCCGGCACGAAATCCTGCTTGCTGCCGTCGTAGAGTTGCGTCAATCTTCTCCTGTATCCGGTTAAGGATCACTTTGCAGAGGACTTTGTGAATGATACACAGTAAGATGATGCCCCGCCAATTATCGAATATAGTCAGGTTACCCCTTTTGGGTACCTTCACTAAGACGCCTTGCCTCCAGACGGCCGGAAATGTCGCGGTTTCCCATATGTTGCAGAATAATTGATGCAGTAGTTGTGCGGATACTACGGGGTCAGCTTTGAGCATCCGAGCTGATAAGCGATCGACCCCTGGGGCCCTGTTCGATTTCATGCTATGGATGGCTGTTTCTATCTCCTACACTGATGGAGCTTCGGTGTTTTTTTTAAAGCGAATTGCTTAATTACTTAACCTAATTTACAGCTCCATTGTCCACTGGGGCACTACGTGAGCAATTTCAATTGACAGCTGCACTTACCTTTTTTACAGCGCCTAGATTCTATTCTACTTTATCGAACTGGTTGCCTTCTGCTGCTTTCACTTTTTCTACTTCATACCTAGTAGAATGATGAGCACAAGGATGATGATGGATGGCCATTGTTCCTTTCCAGTCCGATTGGGGGTCCATTATGAGTAGCAGTTCGCCGATGTCCGTCCAGGTATCCGGGTCCGTTTGAGCCATGGGGCTCAGAAGAGGGTCAATGGCAGTTGCTCTCGCGGAAAAGCAACTGACGAAAAATTGCAAGTGCCGGGGCTGGGAATCAAAGAGCTTCGGTGTTGACACGGGTAATGTGTCGAACCATTGGCGCATCATGCTGAGGTGTTGATGGCGTGGCCGGCACTTGAAAAAGGTTTCCAAAGTGCTCGAACTAGCGTTTTTAAATTGGTCAGCCGGTTCGGTCAATAACTGTCCAGATGTGTTTTTCACGGGCATCGTAGCACGTATCTTAGTCCCACTAAGGCGGCATGAAACATTGTAGAGGAGAAGGATGTCGCCGATATTAACGGATTTCTCGTCTTCGTCTACCCACGCTCGTTTGTTCCGTCCACATGAGCTCGAGAGCCAAATACCGCTTACGGCTTTGGCTCCTCGTGTTTTCGTTCACTTTATCGCAGCCTTGGCGTTCCTTCGCTCCTCTATCTCCCTCCAGGTATCATCTGGGATCCACTGCTTTCTCCGGGTGCGTAGCTCACTCAAATTACTCTTGCCAGTGGCCATGAAGGCGTTCTTGACGGCGCTCCATTGATCTTCTACGCTTCCACCTTCCGGAATATCCACCGCACGGTTCTCTAGCTCCTCGACGAAGAACCTTTTCAACGCAGCAGCTCCCAGTCAGCGTGTGTTGAACCGGCGCTCGATTTTCTCCTCCTGTATATGGATGCTCGCCAGTGCTGTCATGGTAAAATCAGAGCTGGTGACTCAAGATATTCAGTCCCTATAGGAATGACTTCAAATGACCGTCTACCCCCTTTGGTTTGACCGCATCCAATCTGAACACTTTTTAAATTGACCACCTCTGAGCTGCACATCGTTCAAACTAAAACTGGTTCAAGCGTCATACTGCTCATGGAACGGGGTGAAACGGAACGCAGAATCAAAACAAAACAGCAAAAAGGGTTGCCATCAGTGTGTTTTTTGTTGCCCACAGGGTTACTAGAAGTTCAAATTGAAAATGAACTCCGTTGGTTTGCATTAGGTGTCGTTCAAACCAAAGGGGGTAGACGGTACGGAAATTTCCACGAATTTTTTCTTAGTAATTATTGCGGGAGGGGCATTTTTTCAGTTCTGCAATGATGATTAACCTGGGTTTGTTAGGGGAATATCTGTAAGTAAAAAGAAAATCGCGTTAAGTACTGTTCCTTTGAATTCCACTAAGAATTTGCATCCTTTGCAGACGACCTTACAATTGATGTCGAAATACGTATCTGTCAAAGGATGCAAATTCTTAGTGGAATTCAAAGGAACAGTACTTAACGCGATTTTCTTTTTACTTAGCTCTGCAATAATCCTTCTAAAGATTTCTTTAAAAAATCTTTTAAAATTTCGAATTAATTCCTTCTCCTGTACTGGTTTAGGGATGCTTTATACCTCCAGGAATGATGCCAGAAATACCTTCAGGGATATTTTAAAGATTTATTTAAAAAAAAAATCCGGAAAAAGAAATTTTTTTGTAATTTTTATAGAAGAAGGATTTCCTTAAATGATTCAAGCAAGATTCGTTCAGAAATTCTTGCTGGAATGCCTCAACCTATTATTTAGGTAATTCTTTCAAGGATCGCTACGGAAGTTGGTGCATGAATTTGTTGCTTCAAAATTTTCTGTAAGAATTTCCCACAAAAAGTCTGCTATTAGTTTCTGAAGGATTCTAGAAATTTCTCCAAGGCTTCTCAAGGAGTTCCTTCAAAGATTTTTGTCAAAAGATGCAATTCCTGGACAAAATGCAGGAATTTGGAAGTTATTTCAGAGATTCATTCAAAAATTTCTAAAGAGGTTTTATTTATAAATGCAGATATATTCCCAAAACTATTTCAGGAATTATTGGTAATATTTGCCAGAGTTTCCTTATGTCTTATTCCATATATTCTGTGCATTAATTTAGAATTCTCACTAGAAAATTCACAGAAGACTCTGAAAGTTCCTATACAGGTTTCTCAAGTAGTTCCTCCAGGAATTGCTTAGGGTTTATTTAGCGCTATTTTCAGGTGCTCATTTTTTTTTTCAAATGATGCTTTAAAATTGCTCCAAAGACTCTCTCAGCAATGCCTACAGAAATTAATCCAGAATCTATTCCTTGAGATTTTTCAAAGAATTTATCAAGGCAGCCTATGGCAGCAGGCCTATGAATACCTACAGAGGGTTCTCCTGTTCTTCCAGGAATTCTTATAACAATTCTTCAAAAAGTCTTTATTTTTCAAAAAATCATTCAGAAGTTCTCTTGAATTTTTTTCCAGGATGTTTTTTGTTTCT
This sequence comes from Aedes albopictus, assembly GCF_035046485.1. Classification (NCBI taxonomy): domain Eukaryota; kingdom Metazoa; phylum Arthropoda; class Insecta; order Diptera; family Culicidae; genus Aedes; species Aedes albopictus. The sequence goes on from NC_085138.1 coordinate 435,369,046, forward strand.
GCAGGATTTTCTTCAGCAACTTTTCTAGTTAATGCAATTATCCCTGAAGAAAATGTGTGAGAATTTCTTCTATGAATTTCTCCAGAGATATCTTCAGGACTATTTCGAAGGATTCCTTCAGAAACTCCTCCAGAAAAAACTTAAAAATTTATAGATGGATTTATACAAGAATTCCACCAGCACATTTATTTGCAATTTCTGCAGGAATTTTAGCTGATATTTTAAAAAGATTTCTTCAGAAATTTCTCTACGGCTACATGCAGGACTTCTCTCAGAAATCTCATAAGCAATTCCTTCTTGAAATAACTTTCAGAGTTCCTCAAGAAATTTCACATGATTTTTTTTTCTAAGAATTACGGAAATGTCTTAATGAGTTTCTTCAAGTAATTGCAAAGGAATTTTTGTCTGAGAATCGCTGCAGAAAATTTTTAAGAATTTCTTCTAGGAATCTCCAAAGTTATAACTAGAAGTTTTTAGGAAGGGATGTCTTATGAAAATCATCCAGGGATATCTCTCGAATTTCCTTCAGAGATTCTTTCAAAATTCTTCCCTGCATTCCTTATGCAATTTCTGGAAGGACTACTGAAACAAATCCTTGGAGAAATATCTGAAACAATGTCTACATGAATCTTTGTAGGAACCCTGGGAGATGCTTCTGACGGAGCTACCAATGAAATTTCCATTGTAACGGTTTTCGTTGGCGATTGATACCAGCGCACAGCTTTAGCGCCACTTCCGGTAAGGAAGGCTGTGGCTGTAAGATTAGAGTGCCGGCTAGAGACTCTGTTCCGGACGGGTTAGATTTCTTTGCTCAAACGTCTCCGCTCACTTAACGAATCCACAACGTGAAAGACTGGAAAATCCCAGGCTCACTTTGAAATACCAAACCAAAAATCCCAATTTACTAAAACCAATTTCCAATTAATCTATTCGAATTCAAATCAATATAGAACGCCATCGCATTAAATACTGCAAGTTGATCATCTTACGACAGTCTATTTTTCCATTAATCCTGTCCTAAGTCCCGGGACGTTCTATTTGGCCTTAATACAAATTTAACTTATTCTAGGGTTAGCTAAATGATGGGTGGATCTGACCTTATTTCCCATTCGAGCACATGGGTATCGAGGACGACGGTGACGACGAGATAACCGGTGACTCGCTGACGGTATAGTTGATGCCTTTCGTCGCGTCGCGTATTATCACTGGGGTGACGAGTGCCCTGTGACGTATCTCCCCGCTCGTGACGTCACTTGGGTGAGTAATGACGATCACACTATGTAACGATCGTAACGGCTACACGGATACGGGTGGTTTGGACGGGTTTATTTCAATACGGCTTCTCTTCCTGCGACCAGCGAATATTCTGGAGTCATGAAGTTGCTTCCCAGCCTTCCGGGGTGGATTCGTCCCCGATGGTGGAGATCTTCGGTTTATTTCGTCGGTAGTGGCGACTCCAAGAAACCGATAGTGTTGTTGTGATTTGTCGTTCGCTGGTTGCCGTCCGCGATAATCCCCTTTGGGTGGTAACGCGGGCGGTAGGGTTTTCCTCTGCCTTAGGGTAGGCGGGTGTATATCGACCCAGCCCCCAGCCAAAACCCACGTCGACGTGGGATAACCTGTCGACATGCTAATTAATATTTGCTCGAGTTTTGGAATTAAATGCATTTACCTGACTCCGCTAGTTCACCGTTAATTCTAGCGGGTGGTTTCGATGCACAAATCCGGTGGTCCTAACCGTGCTATAACAAAAACGTTCTTAAAGCACATGGCACATGTCAACTAAATTTGGGAAATTACCTCTTCATATGATAATCTCGCTCTTGCCGGTTAACTATTCACCCTCTTACAATGGTATACTGTCTTGTGCACCATAAATATCGAATTTCTCACTATTTTACAAATTGAGTAGCTTTACAAGATTTTGGCTTTAAACGTGGCTTCAACTGCACTACCTCATGCGACAACGATCTCCACTGAAGTGAATATCAGCTCTTTTGTCGCTGATCACGCGTTTTCTTTAAACAATTGGATTGTTAGTTTTTTATTTGTTGGTTTCACCCATACCAGGCCCCCCATAAGTGTGGGAGGTGTGGGATGAATTTTCAATTCATCGCATGAGCAGGCCACGGAGCGATATTAGTATCGTCACGCGAGCGTCACAACCTCCTTTTACATATAGATGGCACTTTCAGCTTTTTGGCTGGTATCGTTTAAATCTGGCCAGTAAATATTTGATGTTACACCATAATAAAATCATATAGGCATTTCTGCAGGAATCTCAAAAAGATTCTCCCATGAAATTCTTTATAAAAGTTTAGAAGAATTTCTGAAAGAATCTTAGTAAGATGTTTTCAATTATTTCTTTCGATGAGTTTCTGTAAATCTTCATGGAGAAAACCTGTTAAAGATATCATGCACTGAAACTCTGAAGAAATCTCTGATGATATTTTTGTGTGAATTTCTGACGGAATATCAGAAGAAATCCAAGCGGGAATTTCTGAAAAAAATCTTCGGAGTAATTTTTAAAGAAATCTCCAGTGAAAATTTAGTAAAAATCTCAGGAAGTACTTTCGAATAAGTCTCCAGAGGAATATTTGAAAAACTCCTTTGGGAAATTTTTGAAGAAGTCCCAGCAGGAAGTTTTGATAAACTTCCTAGAGAAAAACGTGCAGAAAAAACCTTAAACGGAACTCTTAGAAAAGTTTACCGGTAAAACCTTAGACGGAACTCTTAGAAAAGTTTAAGTAATCTTTAAAAAAAAAACTAATCTCTGAAGAAATCCTTTATTAATATTCCTTGACGAGTCTGTAGAAGGTTTAAGAAATCCATGGTGAAATTTCCGGAGGAATTTTGCACTTTATTTTAGTAAGGAATCGCAGAAAGTATTTCTGAAAGTATTCCTGAAGCTATTTGTGGACATATTTCCTGTAGGAATACTTAGATAAGCTTCTGTAAAGATCTTTAAAAAAACGGTAATTTCTAAAAGAATTCCTGTATAAATTCTTAGGAAAGTTTCAGAAAAAATTCCTCATAGAATTCGAAGAGGAAATCTTGAAGGAATTTTTATATCATATAAAGATGAGCTCCAGAAGAAATTCCTGAACGAATTTCTGAATTAAGGTGAATATACAACGAAGCCATACCTTGAATTTTCAAAAGCACAAATCTGAAGAACCAAATATCGCAAAGCGCTGAAAACTTGATCGATTGATCAGCCGCTGGAGGTGATCAATCGATCAACTTTTCAGTGCAATTTGTTATTTGATTCGAGGTGTGGCTTCGTCATATCTTCACCTTAATCTCTGGAAGATTTTTCGAACAAAACACAAGAAAAATTTACGAAATAATTTCTGAAGTAATCCCTGGCGGAGTTTCAGGAGAAACTCATGGGAATGTACATTGAACAATTACTGGATGAATTTCTGAAGAAATTGTCAAGGGAATTTCTGAAATGAACCTTTTATAAGTATCGATGGAGCAATTTTGAAGGCAATCCATACAAGATTTCTTGATAGAATACTTGGACAAATAAAGGTATCTCGAAAATAATTTCTGGAGAAATCTCTGAGGAAATTTCTGAAGGAACCCCGGGAAAAATGTGTGAAGAAAACATTGCGAGAATTTCTAAAGTCTCTATAAGGTTTTCCACAAATCCGTGGAGAAACTTTTGATACATTCCACGCGTTAAGTTTTGCAAAATAATCAAACTTTTGCTTCCAAAAATTGTTATGGTGTCCCATGTTTATAGGGATTCCCACACAACATGGGACAAAGTGATGTAGATTGGCAGTTAAATACATGCTAACCCGCATATGAAACGATCAGATATGAATCTAATATGGAATTGGGAATAGGGAAATACAGCGTAACGGGACACCATTGCAAAAAAAAAATGACAAATTTTGACAGAACGCCAAGAAATTTGCTACTTTTTCAAAAATGTTTTCAATGTTTCGAGTACAATTGGAAGAATATAAGTACTACTCTTCATTTTGATGCAAAAAGAATCAAGATCGACAGCAGAAGCACAGAAATATCATTCGATGAAGTTAAAAAACGGCAGTGTAGAAGTGTGTTGAATGTGTCTTTTGGAGGAATTCTAAACTTTTGATTTTATGAAGGAATCGCTGAAAGTATTTCTGTAGAAATCTGAGGATAATTTCCTGAAAGTATTCTCGTACGGAATTTCGAAATAATTGATGGCGGTATTTCTGGGGAGAAATTTTTGGAGGATCCTCTAGAGCAGTGATCCTTAGGCAACATAGAGAGCTGGGCATCACGCGCGGCCGCATTTTGATGATCGCCGCTCTAGAGGTAATTCTGGATAGAATTCTAGAGCACTTTCTGAAGAAACTCAAGTCAAATTTCTAAAAATAATCATTCAAAATGAATCCGTATAAGACTTTCTGAAAGGATTTTTTTAATATTCTAAAGAAATCAATCAAATTCCCATAGCGATTCCTTCAGAAAATTTTCCAGAGAATTTATTAAAAAATCTGCCAGGAAATTTCAGGAATTGCTCCGGAAATTTCCTGGCAGATTTTTTAACAAATTCTCTGGAAAATTTTCTGAAGAAATCGCTTTGGAAATTTATGAAGGAATTTTTACCGGAATCCATGGAGTTATATGTAATGTTTTTCCAAATATATCCTCTGATAAACTTCTGGAGGAATCTCTTGAAGAATTTCTGAAAGAATCACTAAAAGATTTCTGAAAAAATCATGGATACATTGCTGAAGCAATCCTTGCTAGAATTTCTAATATAACAATTTGAGAAATTTCAAATTTGAAATATCTGAACAAATTCCTGTAAGATACTCTTGAAATTCCTGGCGAAATTTTAGGTATGAATATTTGAAATTTTAATGTTATTTCCGGGGAATTTCGTGGAGTAATCTATAGGTGCTCATGCTGGTGGGAAATTAATTTTGTTTTTTTTTTTTACTCTACTTAGTGAATAACTTGGAGTTACCTACACTGTGGTGCATAATTGATCGGACAAACGCCGATTTTTATGGTTTGCTTTGATGGATTGAGCTCAATTTTTGACACGGAACTACAAATATGCTGAATTTTGTGTATACAAAGTATAAAATGTTTTCGTTCATAGGTCTGGGCGTGGCAAGGCGTTGAAAATATTGCAAAAGTGATCGGACAGCGGCACGCGTGTAAATCAAAGGGGTACCGCTGTCCGATCACTTTTGCAAAATTTTCAACGCCTTGCCACGCCCAGACCTGTGAACGAAAATATTTTATACTTTGTATACACAAAATTCAGCATATTTGTAGTTCCGTGTCAAAAATTGAGCTCAATCCAACAAAGCAAACCATAGTTACAGCATCTTAAACTTGGCCATTTTGTATGAAAATCGGCGTTTGTCCGATCAATTATGCACCACAGTGTAGATGGCACCACTGATCCTAGCAATGCTCAGTAGCGTCTCGCCGATAAGGAGATGATGATCGGACGGAATTTCGCGTTGAAGTCGCCCATGAGTAGAGTACCTTGATATCACCTTTCGGAACCTTGTCCACGACAGCATTCAGTTGGCAGTAAAAGTTCTATTTGTCTTGCATTTCGGCAGCATCGGTTGGCGTGTAGCATTGGATGGTTGTAATTATTTAGGATGGATGGAAGATTTGTACCACGCTGTAGAATTCTAGTTCGCCTCTGACGTTTATTCAATTAACTTAAAGTACTTAAAACCTCACCTAAATTCTAACGATTTACCTGAGTTCCCTAGGGACCATTGATGTTCATACATTTCAGGTGCATGTCACCTTCTAGGGATGACATACAATCCTTTATATACAGTTCAGAATAAGCGGTCAATATGCAATTTAGAATGGTTTAAAAACTTCACACACTAACAAAACATTCGTATTACTCATATCCGTCATCCATCTTTCCCATCGCGGAAAGCCCGACATTCTGACCCAAACAAAGCCACAATACCGTCTGCCAAACTGGACCATCCCTTGATCCGGTGCATTTAACTCATAATTACACAGCAACACAGCAGTTTGGTCGAAGATTTCGCTCCAACCGTTCACGAACCACCCTCTTTCTGGTGTAAAACCGTAAAAGATTCGAACCCCAAAACCATTCATCGTAGAACGACCCCGGACCCGGAGGGACATGACATGATGACCACACTTGTTTGCGGCAGCATCCGTCCATCCATCCATCCAGCAATCCGTCGGTTCGTCCGTCCTAGAGCACCCTTCGACATAAAGCACGGCATCCGTCCGTCCGTTCCATCGAGCACCGCCTTCAGAGACCTGTTTTTGTTTATTCCAGAAGCCTCTTTGGAAGATTGAATTTAATTATAGGGATTGATTAATCCGAACCCCGCTGGTTGCAACAATCGAACCGCCAGCCAGCCCCTGCTTTGGACCCTACCGCGCGCGCGGCCTAACAACAATTACTGTCAATTAGAAGTCGATCCCCCCTATCTATTAGGTGGCGCGCGGTCAACGGCACCACCGGAGCATTCCGAATTTGAATAAAATATGGGCTTGGAATGCTCCACCTCGAGTCTCAGGCAGGCCGGATAGATGGATGGCTTGCCGACTAGCGTTTTTTTTCTATTCAGGTGAACTCCGTTGTTAGCTGATTCTCCGAGACAGTTTAGTATTCTGCGAAGGAGATAGGAACATGGAAAATATTCAATTGAAATTTTTCGTCGGCAGTCAGTCGGTAGGTTATTTCAAGTCATGCTCAACATGGGTTTGCGGCACGCTTGTTCCGTGCTTTTATTTCATCGAGCAGTGCGGCCTGTTTCAAAACAGTTATAATCAGATACCGATCGGAGTAGGAGTCTACCGGAATGGCAGCCCTGCCAAAAACGTCTCGAGATAATGTGTGAATCCGAAAAACGATCTGTCAGTCATTGCGCCGACCCGTCGTTCCACGTTGCCTGGCTCCTAGAAGCAGCAAAATGACCACTCAGTGCGTGTTATCCACACTCTCCAAGCCAAGCAGCATCACTCTCTCGCGCTGGCTATCAATCTTTCACCGAGATCTCTCCCCCGACGCCGTCCAACCACTTCTAGCTGCTTCACCTGACCAGCGGCAGCGTCGTTCCTCCGTCGAGAACGCGGTGGCGGCGGTGGTGCGCGTGATGGCATTTCATACGTGATTAAAAATATAATAAAAGCTGCCTGAAACGAAATTAAAGTGTTTCCATCATGTCCGAATCGCTTTGCTCCGCGTCAGCTATTTGGGTCTAGTGTCCAGTCCGTTCGCCATCATCCAGGCAACGCAAAATGACGAGCCCGGTAAGATACCATGATGATGACGGACTTATTGCTGCGAAGTCCCGCGGGATTTCTGTCGGTCGGTTCTACTGCGTACTGCGTGGGGACTAAGGGTATGTGACATGTTTTGTCTTTCTCGTACACCAAATTGTGCTGAAAGGCCATATGTTCACTCAAAAGCTAATTTTTGATAGAAGGCTCGGAGGATCACGTCACATATTAATCACCTCAGTTCGACGAATTGAGGTGATATCTGTATGTGTGTAATGTGTATGTATGAGTGTGTGTATGTCCGTGTACAAAAAAAAGTCACTCAATTTTAAGGGACTTCCCATTGGCCGATGTATTTAATTATAGCTTGAATCCAAGCGGAATTTTACCACATTGTTTGATATAGAAAATAGTCCGGATCGGTCGAGGCGTTCCGGAGTTATGGCCATTTCAGTGATGCCGTCCAGCACCGGTAGAACTGGCCGTATATAAGAGTGGGTCATCGTTTATGATGATATGATGATGATATTGTTCTACCATCTATTGTAGCAAGGCAGCTGCCTATAGCACTGGAATAATCTGAAAAGCGATTTGATCAAGATTGTGCTGTTGTTAGTGGTCAGTCATTCTCCTGTATGAAGGGCCAAAAAGGGTTGTGCGGACCCGCAAGCAGAAACACTTGCGCGAAACCCGCGTCAGGGGAAAAGAATCTCCTTCCACAAGAAAGTTCTCACGAACAACTGCAAAATCAAGCCCTCGATTGACAGAATACTCCCAATAGATGGGGTCGAAGAGCCCGCCCTCTATCCACGAAATGTTAACAACAAGGAGGAGGCAGTTCCAAGCTCCTGTTCAAATCGTTTCAATCGGGTGCCCTGATGGTCCCTCCCTTTCCCAATATATAATGAGATATGTATATGTAATGTATGTCAGTGTGTGTTGTGTATGTTTTGTTATACATTTGTTTGAAAAACAATCGTAATCATGTTTAATTAGCATTTATAAACAAAACATTTACCTGATTACTCCTGAAATAAAATGTGGATTAGCAACAAAACATTAAAAAAAAGCACATCAAATCTCGATCCTGGAATGTCTGCTCACCACTGATCGGCCACTTTAGGCATGAAAACATTACAAGATCGAAATTTGATGTGGTGGTAGATCTTACGCCGCAACGCACCATTCTAAGGTGATCTACCCACGTTACGGGGCATAAGAGTGGGTCATCGTTTATATGGAAAAATGAAAAATTCAATGATATTCCATCAGATCAAAGCTTTTTTGATCCCATTTCAGGATCCAATAAGTGTGCAAAATTTGAGCACGATCGGTTATGTCTACGTTTTGCGCATCGCGTTTGAAGTTTGTATGGGATTTTACATGGGAGAACACACTTTTTTGCATTTTTCTCATGACAAGCTCAAATTTTTCTAAAACCATGTAACCAATAAAGTGAAAACATAGCCTAGGGTGTCCTGAAAAACTTTGTCGAAGACCGCAAAATGATCTGATGCTTATGAAAAAAGTTATAGCGTTGGCATTGCGTGCCGAAACAGCATGATGTTGTTGCTATTGTTATTCCTTTACGTGTTAAAACATAAACACATGCATGCGGTTCGTTGGTTATAAATATTTACACAAGCAACGGATCGCTTTGCGGTCTTCAACAAAGTTTTTCAGAACATCTTAGGCTATCATTTTACAGTATCGGTTAAAAAGTTTCAGACAAACTTTTTCGACTTATGACAAAAATGCAAAAAAGTATCTTTTCCCATACAAAATCTCATACAAATTTTAATTGCAATGCGCAAAGTGTAGACGCAATTGATCGTGCTCAAATTTTGCACAGATACTCAGGGCCCGAAACGGAACCAAAAAAGCTTTGATCTGAGAAAACGGTTCCGATGACCCACACTACCGTATATACATCTGAACCAATCCCCATCATGTGACACATCAAACTGCTGCGATTTTTGTAACCTTTAGCATGGTTTACGAATTTTGTACGAAAATCAACACAGGAGACCAGAAATTCCATGATGTCGGCTTCAAATTCAAGATGACGACTGTTTAATAGAGTTGTTGGTCCTAAAACCATGCAATAGGGATATATTTGGTATAGCGAAGATGTCCGGATTCTAAGATGGCGGCTCCAAATTCAAGATGGCGGCTGTTTAATGAAGTTTTGAGCTCTTTAACCAAGCAATATGGGTATATTTGGCATGGGGAACATGTATGGACTCCCAAAATGACGGCAACAATATCCAAAAAGGCAATCTGAAATCCAAGATAACAGCTCCAAATTCAAAATGGGTGTTTAATCGAGTTTTAGACTCTAAAACCATGCAATATGGGTATACCTGCTGTGGCGAAGAAGTCTGGAGTCCAAAAATTGTGACCAGGACATCCAAGATAACGGACTTATATCCAAAATGGTGGCTCAAAATTTAAGATGGCGGGTTTTTCCTAAGAGTTTGAGGCTGAAACATCAACATGAACGATATTATTTCTGCTGTCATGAAATGGATTTCTGCTTAACGCATGAAAATGTCACATGAGTTTTGTTGAAATGGGTTTTCGAAGTCACGAGAAAGGCGCCATCACCGCTACATGGATTGATTAAGGTTTTTATCTTTATTTACGAGAGTTTTAGTCCGTTGCTAGTTCATCTCGGGACCCACGGGTTTATTTTCATTTCCAAGAAGAACCCATATTTTGTAGGTTTGTCGGGAGGGGGATTCAACCGCAGGTACTCGGCATGATAGTCAAGTGTTCTAATCTTACCAGGTCCGCTCCACATCACCTTTAAGATTTTTCTTACTTTTTTCGGAAATTGTTGGAACTGTCTCTTCCTTAACCTTCACGTACCCGACCACCAACATCTTATTTTCAAAATGCTGGCATTTCCTCAATTTTCATCCAACTTTTTTGAAGTCCCCCGCAACCGATCATAAGTAGGTGCAAGTTTATTACTCCCAAGTGGCCATGCAATATCCGGAACCATTCCGGTGATATTCCGGATTGTACTGGGGTCAGGAAGGGTGCCGAAATGGCTAAAAATGATTATTTCGTGTGTAATTGTGTTTGAACCATCGATTTTCAGCGGAATTTACGTTGCGAACAATAAAACACAACTGCGATAAACAGATTTGAATAAGTTGACCCATTCGGATCACCGTGACAGGTTCCGCGGGGGCCTCATTGGGGTCACTTCTGGTTTTCATCCAAAACATGTCGTGCGATATATCAAACTTCATGATTTCGAATGACTAAGTCAAATACGATAGACTGCATTCTGTATCAACTAATATGGCCACCCTGGAACATCTAGCATAGGTTCCACGGAAGTGACATCGGGGACATTTCTGGTTTGCAACTATAGCATTCCGTGCGACTTATAAAATTTTATGATTTCAAGAGAAAGGGGCTGAAAAAATTGACTGATGAATGAAGCAACTGTTAAGGGGCCGTCCATATACCACGTGGACAGCTTGGAGGGGGGAGGGGGTTAGCGAAAAGTCCACGCTTGTCCACGGAGAGGGGGGTGGGGGTTCGTTAAATGTCCACGTGGACAACATTGACATACAAATTAAGAAACAATAATCTACAAACGAAACAAAATATGTCGCATTATTGATGAGATTTTCTTCAACAGTTCTTTCATACATTTCATTTTATTATTGTAGTTGTAAGTTACTTCTTCAAGGAAAAAATCATGGTATTGATTCACAGACTAATTTGTTTTAAATAAGGTATCAGAATTTCTAATTCTATTCTGGAGATTTGAAATGCAATGTAGACCATGCAAATGTTGGTGTTTCAGTCAGAAAATTTTCATTGAAGTGTTGTATGGATTTCTCGAAGTTTCATATAAAATTTTTGAACTACTTTAAGTTTCAAAATACATGTAGGGATTTGCAGGCTTATCTCAAAAACTTTTTTATGGTAGGTTTTTTTTAAATTTAAGATGTTTCTAATAGATATTAAAGTCTAAACCTCAGCAATACAATTTAGATGCTGTAAATCTTGTTTTTTTTTTGTAAGAATCTAAGAAATATAATCTTATCCCAACAAAAATCTAAGATTTAAAATTACCTTATCTCAACAAAACAATCAGACAATCATAGATTCAATAAACATTCTAAGAAAACACCGTCTTCAACCAGAGTCTGTACAGACTGAACGCGATGGACATCACACGAAACAACCCCGAAGAATTTTCCGATTGACGAATTTTTTTCACCAATTGGAGCGGGAATCGAACTCACACTCTCACAAACATTAAGCTGAATTAAAAACAATATTGAAAACTTTTTTTTAATTCTTAACCACTTAACCTATTCTTACAGCTCTTTTGTCCACTAGGGCACTACGTGAGCGATTCCAATTGGCGGCTGCACTTACTGTTTTGTACAGCGCCTAAATGTATTCTATTATATTCTTATTCTACTATATCGAACTGGTTTTTGCCTTTGTGCAGCTTTCACTATTCTACCCTGTCCTTGGTAGAATAATGAGCACGATGATGAAGTGATGTGTGGCTGTTGTATCTTTTCCAGTCCGATTGGGATCCATTATGGGTTGCCGTTCGCCGTTATCCAATTATCCGGGTCCGTTTGAGCTATGAGAGCTCAGAAGAGGGTCAAGTGCCAGCCGCTCTCGGGGGGAAGAGCGACTGACGAAGTGCCGGGGCTGGGATCAAACCCATGACCATCCGCTTATGAAGCGAACGTGTAGCCACTGCGCCACGGGCCCCGGCATGTTGAAAACTTGTGCTACTTGTTTGTATTTTATGTAAAGCTATAGAATATTTGTATTTTATAAAGTTTTCAATTATATTTAAGACATTGTTTACGAAGAAAAATAAACAATATTAAAAAAAAAACTTTTCAAAACCTCTTTTTCCATTTATTTTAGAAATATGAAAAAACGTTTTTTTTTTCGGATGTCCACGTCGACATTGGGGGAGGGGGGTAGGGGTCAATCAAATGTCCACGCTTGTCCACGGGGAGGGGGGAGGGGGTCAAAAACCATGAATTTTCTGTCCACGTGGTATATGGACGGCCCCTTATGGCCGCTCCGGAAAACCTGAAACAGGTTCCGCGAGGGCCTCTCAAACACAATAACACACGAAATAATCACTTTTGGTCATTTGGCAAAACAGACAACTCCTCCACCCCCTGACCCCAGTACAATCCAGAATATCTCCGGAATGGTTCCGAATATTACATGACCACTTGAGTGTAATAAACTTGCACCAATTTATGATCGATTAAGGGTGACTTCAAAAAAGTCGGATGAAAATTGAGGAAATGCCAGCATTTTGAAAATGAGTTGTCGAGGGTCGGGTATGTGAAGGTTAATATAAGGAAACCGCCAACGATTTTTTTTTGCGCCCTCAATAATTTAGAATAAAGTAACCTTTGAGAGCTTTCCAATCTTTTATGTGCCCTCACACGTGCAAAAAATAAAAACTATGTGATATTGGAACTTCTTCTACCTTCTTTCTTTTGGAAATGTCCTCCAAAATTTCCTTCAGAAATTTTATCAAGGATTACCCACAAATTCCATCAGAAATTCTTCTACATGAATTTTAAAATTCTTTTAAAGATTCATTCGGAAATTTTCGCTAGGTATTTCTTCAATTTCTAAAAGGGATCGCTTCAAATATTTCACAAGTTATTTCCCAGAAATTTCTAAAAAGAATATTTTTTAAAGCCATGCATGAATTGCTTCAGGAATTTCTGAATGAATTTTTTTTTCCGTTTTTTTTTTTGAGTTATTTCGTCACAAATACTTCGAGAGATTCCTCCAGAAATTTAGAGAAAGGTTCATTTAGAAAACCATAGATTGATAGCTTCATAAACTGCTCCATGGATTCCCATCAAAAATCCTTTAGGCATTTTTTCAACAATTTCTCCAGCGTAACTCTGCTTTGAATGCCTTTGATTTTTCCAGGGAATAATATTCATATTTTTTAGAATTTTCTAAAAGTTTTCTAGATTTGACCAAGAATCTACCTTAAATACTTTTTTAATCTTGCTTGGAATCCTTCCTAAATTGCTCACTGATTTTTCAGAACATCGTCCATGGAATACTTCAGAAATTTATCTGGATTTTTTTTTTTGACAATTTCCTCTAAAGCATCCGATATAAATTTATCCGAAAATTACTCAAAAAGTTTCCATGAGTTTCTTCATAAATTTCTCCATATATTTCTCCAGAAGACGTACGAGAATTCTTTCTGGAAATCATCTACGGGTTCCTTCAGAAATGCGTTCTGACATTCCGACAAAAAATCAAAAGCTCAGATTTTTTCTAAGATTTTTTTTTTTTTTTTGATAATTTTCCACAGAATATTTCCTAAACTTCCTTCATATTTTCTCCGGGAATTTATTAAAAAAAAAAAAACTCTTTGGATTCTTTCACAAATTCTCTATGAGATAACTTCATTAATTTTTCCTAGAATTCCTTTGAAAATCAATCTCCTATTGAATTCTTTCAAAATTGTTCAATCATTACCTTCAGAAATTACCCCAAGAAGTCGGTAAACATAGATATTTTTAGGAAACTAAAACCAGCAGTTTCTTCAGAAATTCTTCTTGTTAGATGGCCATATGATCCACCTGATACTCAGCCAGGGATCACTTTATAAATTATTTTTTTTTAGGAAAAAAAAACCTTTCCGAATTTTCTACAGGGTTTCCTTCAGAAATTCTATCAAAACTATTTAAAAGTTCAAAATTCCGAATTGTTTCTCATATTCTTCCGGTGATTCCTCCAGGATTTCCTCCACGTATTTCTCTAGATTTTTTAACGCAATTTCCTCCATGGATAAACCACGATCACGCACCAGATTTTGTTTAACGAATTCTTTTGAGAATTTAGGAACATTTTCTAGGGATTCATACAATAATTCTTTCAGTAATATTAATTTCTTGTTCTAGTGATATTAACAGAAGTTGTCAATGCATTTCTCCGGATATTTTCACAGGTATTCGTTCAGAAAAAAACGTCAGCAGTCTGCTCTAGAGAATTCTCCAAAAAATGAAATGAGGGATTTTTCCAGGAGTTTTCCTAAACGTTTCTATGAATTCCACAAAGAGATTCCCCAGGATTCTACAGGAAGTTTTTCATAAATTCCTCCAAGGATTCGTACAATAATTTCCCTAGTAATAGGGTAGACTTTCATATGGATACTACTTTCAGATTATAATTGTGTTGGCTTGACAGTCTTCTTGTACCGACTTTTCGAACCCTCTAAGCAGAATACGCTCTTCCAATGAGTGTAATCAGTATTGTACCATATAATTCCGCCCTCTTTTGCTTATCCTTAATCAGACACGCGTATTTTCACTACCACTTGTAATCTTCTTCAGTGTCAGTTATGCACTGACACTGAGGAAAATTACAAGTGGTAGGGTAACGGTTGAATTTTGGACCCCTAGAGGACATTGATTTGAATTTAATTCAAAATCAAACAGATTCAGAGGATATTTACACATAATGATGATGTTAGTATGTTCGTAAAAGTCTCCACTGCTCGTTAAAATACCCACAAGGTCATTTCTGGCTGAAAATTTGATGAAAATAACTGATTTTTGAAGCATCAGTTTTCACTGTTTTGGACACCCCAATATATTTTGGACCCTCTTCAGTATATATTTTGGACACCCGGTGTTTAAACTCGTTTGAAACTATTTTGGAAGAATTTGTCGCTTGAATATGCTGGATCACATCCTAATTACTTGATTGACAAAGGCTGATTAGACGAACTTTGCGAATTTAATGCGCTAGAATGATAAACGTTTTTGTTTACATCTGCAAGTTTCCTCAGCACTGCAATCTTTTTTTCTAAACATGATGCGGCACTCGCACGGATGACGAGATTAGGAAAAAATAATTTCAAGGCAAATAAGGATATTTCCAGTGAGGAAATGATTGGTGCCCGTGCAGAGCGATTTTATTTGGCGAATGATTCTAAAAATTTCCGTCATCTCATCATTAAACCTGTGTAAGTTGTGAAAATGGGACACAGGGGGTCCAAAATATATGGGGGTCCAAATTATATTGGTTACCCTAGTCGAAATACACGTATCTGTTAGAGGATAGGCAAAAAAGGGCGGAATTAAATGGTACAAAACTGATTTCACTCACTGGCAGACTTATTTAAACATTAAGCGAACTACAGTTTTTTGCTCTTTCCAGGACCGTAACATCGGAGCAAGAAGACTACCGAGCCAGCACACATATTGTTTTAAAATAATTTCCCTGGGATTTCTTCAGGAATTCCTTTTGAAATTCATTCATCAGACTCCTTTCTGAGGCTTCGAATGAAGACTCTTTAGATTCTCTAGTATACTGGAGATTTCTTCAGAAATTCCTTCCGAGATTCCTTCACAAATATCTCCAGAAAGCATTTCAGAATTTCTAATATTTTTCGGGAATTTCAGCAAAGCTTTTCTGCAAAAGCTCTATAATTGAGTTGTTAAAAAGTTTCTCAAAAATTTCTTTGTAACTCCGACAGAGATTCCTTAGAAAATTCTTTCAAGGGTTCCTCCATGAATTGCTTCAGGTATTCCTTCGCTGAAATTCCAACAAGGATTTTTTTAAATTGATCCTATAGCTCTGTCAAAAATATTTTCTGGGTTACTTAAGAGGTTCCTGCAGGAATTATACTATCCATTTTTTCAGAAGTTCTTTCAGAAATTGCACAAAAAAAAACTAGAAAAATCTTTGAGGAATCTCTCAAAGAATTTTAAAATAAAAATTGCTGAGGATTGTCTGAAGATTCCCCTAATAAACTCCTTGTGATACCTTTGGAGTTTCCTTGAAGTTTTTGAAAATCTTCTGGATGGATACTAGGAAAAAAAAACTCAGAAGGAATTCCTGTATAAACATCTCGAAGAACACCAGAAGAAAATCCTCAAAATATCTTCTCAATTTCTAGACTTGAAAAAATCAAGAGAAACTTCTGGAGGAACTCTAAAAGTTACTCCAATGAAAAAACTGCTTGAGAAACTTCAGTAAGCGTTTTGGAGAAATCCATAAAGGAACTTTTAATGAAATTTCTGAAGAATTGTCTGCAGAAGTTCATGAGGAAATAAGTTTTAAGAGATCCCTGGAAGATTTTCTACTGGATTCTTAGGAAGAATTCCTGGAGATACCTTTGGAGGAGTTCTTTTAACCCTTCAGCACGCGCGCTATTGTAAAAAGTACAACACTATCAAAAAACCTCGCTCGTCGTATACAGCGCGAACGTGGTGCAGTTTCGGTTGCTTGATAGCGCGCGTCCTGAAAGGTTAAGGAAAATACACTGTACAATCCGTAGCAATTCTTAGTATTTTTTTTTGCTCAGATTCATTCAGAAACGTCCCTCGGTTGCATAAAAAAGGCAAGTCACTGGTAACGGAAAATAGGGCCAGCCTCACTAAGTCGTGAGCCTCACTTTGAAAACAGAATTACTCTCATTATATCTGTCTTGTTCATAGGAATTTTTGAAAAATTTCTCATGCAATTTCTCTACGGATATTTTACTACAAAACAAGAGACAAATTCAGAAGGAAATTGTGCATAGGAAAATCAAGACGTATTCTTTGCAGAACCACTGAAGAAATTTATGAAATAACTGACTTTTTAAAAGAGACAAAAAGCCTGGGAGAACTCGAGAACTCTCTGTAGATACATATAGACTAGTTTTGGTTTTTTTTTTTGAAAAATTTCTTGGAAAAAATCCTGAAACATTTCCGGACAAATTCTGAAAAAAAATATAACGGGGTCTGAATAAGTTGTAGGCAAAAAGTACACTGCAGCTGCATATTTTAAAAAATCATTGGACGAATTCCTGGAGAAACCTCTTTAAAATTTTTTGAGAAATTTCTGAAGAAATACAATAAAATCCTGATGGTAATTTTGATGATATTGCTAGAAAAATTTCTTCAGAAATTTTTGAAGAAACACTTGGAGGAATACTTGCATAAACTTCAGTAATAATTCTTAAAGGAATTTCTTAAAGAATTCGTAAAGGAAACCCAAGAGGGATTCCTGAACATTTTTTTTTGATAAAAACCCGTTGACTAGTTTCAAAACGAACCTTATGAGATACTTCTGAAGAAGACCCAAGAAAAAGTTTTAGAAGAATTAGCGAACGAATTTCTGGAGGAATCCACAGAAAAACATAAACAGGAATGCAGGTATCATGGAGAAATCTTAAGAGAAATTCTTGCTGGAACCATTCTAGGAAATCCTGCGAGAATTCTTTGCATATGAAAATTCCAGAAAAAAATAATATGGAACCCGAATGAATCTTTAAAGGTATTTCTGGTGGTGTCCTTGGAGATTCGTGAAGTGAATTCTCAAGAAGTACGTGAGCAGAAATACATCCTAAAATTATTTTCGGAGGAATCTCTAATAAAATTCTTGCTAAACTTCTGAATTATAGATTTTAAACATATTTCATGGCGGCATAGGTTATCATGCGGAGCGGAGAGCTTGGTGAAGCAGCCGGGGTACGATTTTTCAACCAATTTGGCCAATTTGTTTGTATTGTTGACGACATGTGGTTGAGCAAAGAGCGCTACGAATGATCTTTGGCGGCGTGCAGGAGACCGAAGGATAAACCACGAGCTTGGTGCGCTCTACGGTGAACTCAGTGGCCAATGCCGGAAGGATATAGTGCATTTTGTTATTATGTGGATTTTTCAAGAATGCCGGGAATCAACACAGCAAAGTTTGTGTTCACTAGAAATCTGAATAGCACAAGACAACGTGGACCACAGCGGGCAAGGTTGGATGACCAGGTCGAGAGTGTTTTGGCGAGTGTTGGTGTAGAAACCCACCAGAACCACAAGTAGCAGCGAATCGAGATGGGTTTAATTCAGACATATCTATGTAAACATGGTTTTTCTTCTATAAAAAATTAATGAATAAATAATTTTAATGGATAGACAAAGAATCCGAAAAATACGACACTAAGGGCCGATTTCTTCACCTCGGCTTAACTGGTAAGCCAGGCTTACCCATATAGTTAAACCTGGTTTAACGCTTAAGCCAGGGTGAAGAAATCACCCCTAAAAGATAAAAAAAAATATATGGCTCAAACTGATATCAACCTTAGGCAACGCTCAGATTCAACGGATTCCTTATAAATACAGAAAAACTTGTTGTTAAAAGACACAGAATTTTTGCTAATTGACAAATTGAGAGACGAATTTGTGAAAAAAATCGTGTTCTGGTGGGACTCGAGCCCATGATTCCGTATTGGCTAAACCGGCGCTTTAGCCAGCTAAGCCACAGAACAGATAAATCAATTCGCTCTCAGTTGTAGTTAATGGGGGTGTTGTGGATTGGCAACTAAGCGGAAAGAGATATGATTTGTGAAAAAGGGAGTGTTCGTGGTGTGAGCACGGGTTCAGTTTGGCTTTCACGTCCGCAGAATTAGCTATTTACCTATTACCCATTACCTATTCTGTGGCTAAGTTGGTTAAAGCACCAGTTTAGTGAACACGGAGTCGTTAGTTCGAATCCAACCAGGATGCGTTTTTTTTTACAAATTCGTCTCTCAATTTTTCAATTAGCAACAGTTCTGTGTTTTCTAACTACAAATTTTTCTGTATGTTTATGACATACATATATCATATTTCAGTGTTCATTAGAAATAGTTTCAATTGCACAACATCAAATTCGCGAAACAACAAAAAAATATATGTATACATATAAAAGGTCTAATGAAGCTAATGACAAAAAAGGAGTCAAATGGGAGTGGAAAGGTAACGTCTCTGATCGTTTCTATTAGATTTTACTCAAGGAAAGTTTATGGGGTAATAATAAAGTTTTTTTTATCAATCATAAATATATTTTGTACGAGTACTTTAACTTTTAGAAATATTAAGTGACAAAGTTAGTCGAGGTCAGCTAATTTTAAATATTTGATTGCAAGACATTAGTGATAGTCGCATATCGCATACCCTTTTCGGAGCCTGCTTGGTAGAACACGGGGTGGGAAGTGTGGTTTTGCTTTGTCATCGACAATGGCCACGGTTGTCGGTTCCATTGTCGGCAGTCTACATTGGGTTGTCAAGTCGCAAGAGGATCAGACTCTTCAAAGGAAACGAAGATGGATTGTGCAGGTGAAATGGAATGAACAATTTGTTACATATTTTTTAACTATAGTGTTCAAAAAATGTTTCAAGTGTGTCACAGTCAGGGCAAACCACGTATAAAATGCTCTATCGAACTTCTTTCCATAAACTCCAACCTACAATCACCAAAATTAAATTCCAAAACTTTTTTTTACGACAATCAATTTGACATGCATTGCGCTATCTTAATCGATATATCAATGATCCGAAAATGGAAATCCATAAATGTCTCACTCACAAAGCACATCCAGGTCCAGGCCTCAAAGGAAACAGGTGAAACGAACACCCCAAAGTGTTTACCGCAGACCTCATGTGCACCCCACCACACCACCACCAGAATCGTAACAAAGACCCCGAATAAGGAATTGTGAAGGAACCCACTTCGATCGGTGGATTAGTTTAATCATGCCATCTCTGAAAGCTGGCGTGGTGGTTTGCTTGTGGTTATGCTGCAGCTGTACTATTGGTGGTGAACGTACGTGATTTTCAAGTGGTTCCAGGAATGGCACGCTTGTTCCTTCACTCGCCGCCCATTGGCATCATTTGCCAATCAAACAACAATCGTAAAGCATGTCTCAATTGAGTGGGGCAAACAGTAGAATAATTCGTCCGGAGAGCATGAGTTATTTCGCCCCGGTTCAATATGTTCGTGCCCTCTCGACTGACAAGCGAAACGAAATGAATGGAGCCATAAATTGGGTCGTATCACCTTTAGGTTTGGCAGAAATCCGACGAGATGATGATGGCCGAGCGAGCGATCAGCCAATCAAACGAATTTCCAGGATGCACGAACAAAAAAGCAGCCAATTCAATTTGACAAAATATGATCCAGCCATAAATCAGTCATAATTTTACGATCCAACATAAAATTGGATGAAATAAATTCTTTGATTGCAAAAAACGAAACGGAACCACATTTTAAAATTTGTGTTTAGATGTGTTACTTTTATGTTACCTGTTTTCAAGATCTTAAGCATCCTACAACACTATGTGAAGACACTTCAATTCATAACGATGAATCTGCCGGGCTCAAAACTTCAAGAGCATAGTCACCACAACCTTAAGGCGGGCACACCCGAATGATCAGCAACAAAATTGATAAAATATTTGCACAGGACCCAACCGTTCCGTAAGGTTTTGTTTCGTCGGTCACTACACCGACAAAAAAGTTCAATAACTTTCATTTGAGTGAGCACACCACCATCCATCCATTGAAGGTATCGTGTGTGTACCGAATATCAATCGGCGAATCGGGACAAGGATGATAGGTCCTTGTTGGGAAGGTCCGCCATCATCATCATCATCGTCGTCGGTGTCGTCTAATATGTTTGATTTGGCTTCCTGTGATTATTGTCTGCTTATTTCGCAGGACGAGGCAACAAAGTGCCTCCAGCTGCTTCTGCTTTGCCACCGCCGGCCGGGACGAAAAAGGAAACCAAAAGGCGGATGGAAGGTTTTGTTATTATTAAAAACAAATTTCAAGATTTAATTTAGCAGAAAACAATGCTCTTGTTTGCTCAGCGGGCTCATCGGAGGAGGTAAGCAGGGAGCTTAAGTGATCTCCTAATTGCCAGGAAAGGTGTGTTTACTTTGCTGTTGCGTTCGTTGAAAGTTCGACTCGGGTGGGATGATGGAAAAAGGATTATGTTTCATATGTTGGTGGAAGCCAGAAAGTGAATGTATATGATGAAAAAGTGTTGGTACGATTTCATATACCGAAAGTGGTAAACAGGCGGATGTTCATTAAAACTATGCTGAGTGTGTCAAGGTCCGATTACTGTTTGGTCCTGGGGATTTGGTTAATGAATATTTCGTTGACTTCTATGGCATATAGTACTTTGTACTGGCAACTCGATGTCCACATTGAGACTTTGAACCTATAAAAGGAAGAAAAGAGGAAGACTAAGAAAGAGTTTGATCATTTTCTTCAGAATATCTGTAGTAACGGTAATGAATAATATTGTATGAAAATTTGAATTATGCAAAAACAGTATAGCCTAGAGTATAGCCCATTCAATAATTCAATTCCAATTGTCCGTTAGGGGGTTTTGTTTTACGGTCGATCTAACAATCTCCTTGAATCTACTTTATTTTAAAACGTTGGTTGAGTGGTTTTAAATATGAAATTACGTAAAACATAATTTTAAAGCAAGTGCTGAACATTTATCCAAAAAACTTGTGGTTCTATTTTTGCTTCGTGGTGCTCTGCCTGATACACATGCTGCCTTTTTAAATTCCTGAATGTCCTCTAAAATCAATTCCTGGAAGAATCCCACTTATTTTAAAGCCAGTAACACCAACCTTACTACAATTTATTCACTGTCCGTATTATAAACGATGTTACGTTTATGGATATTTGTAGCTTGATGTGGGTTCAATTAGTTATTAGAACAATCAAACAGCCAAATCATACAAGATGCTCCGCAAACGAAAATTAGAAAACCCCTGCAAGATCCCGATAGCCACCACCAGCCAGCAAGCCATCATCGTTGCTGTACTCAAGCCACCGCGAAGCACACACACTACAGACGAACATCAATGATTGAAAATCATGCCAGCTAATGATGATCGGCAGTACAGAGCGAGACGAAGCGAAGAGAAGGCTTGCACACGGCGAAACGAGTGGTCTGACCCTAGCTCGCTCGGGTTCTACTGGTATGCGTAATACAGAAAGCACGACGACGCCAACCAACGATCACACACGCAGGCAGACAACAAGAGAAGACGTCGGCACGCAAGCCACATTTCACCATCGCAGGCTCAGGCTTCAGTCCTCGCAGATCGTTCGCACGCGTCGGTAGTCGAAACACCGGTGGTCGATAGGCCCGTCGTTTGTCCACGGAGAAGAAACCGTTAGTTCCAACTGGGAAAGTCGCTGGGGCGGAAAACACCCCAACATCGATCATCGTCGTTCTGAAGGGGCATCTTGCGCGAAGTTGTCGCAAAATTCCCAAGATACCAACAAAAGTCACCTGATGAATGGAACACCGATCGAATAGCGACGAAAAACCACGTTTGGCTGGATTCTTCCAAGCGAGTGAAGCGGATTAATCGACGGCGCTAGACCCGGACGTTTCGTTCGACCACTTTCTACCACGTGGCGGCCCGACGACGATTAGTACCTGGGAAGCTTGGACGCACGACGACGAACGGTCTGGGAAGGCGATCACGCATTCGAGTCGGATATTTGCTCTTTTGTATGGCACGCTCAATCGTACCCACGGAGGCATCCGGACCATAACCTCAACAATAGCGAGTGCAGGTGCATTGTCGCGGAAAACAGAGGCACAAACCACAAAACCCCTGCATAGGGGTTTTGTTTACTTACAGCTCTCATCCAGATCACGCGGGTACACCGCGGCGAAGGAAGAAGTGGCGTTTCATCTTGCCAGCGGCGAGAAGAGCTGCGACCAGAGCGATCGCACCACGGCGGGGCGAGCCACCGCGGTATCGAAGACAAACGCTAGTTTTGATCCAGTGCAACGTCGAAGCTGCGTCGAGAGAAGGATTTGGTTTGGCCGGGCGGCGAGACGTGCGGCTGCCCTAGAGTGAACACCGTTATCGTGCCAACCGGTGGAGCACTGAGAGTTTCGAGGGCAGAGCACACCGGCTGAGGCAACCATCGGAGACGAGAGGGTCAGCATCCGGCCTGCGGGGTCCACTGATGCGGCCGCAACTGGAGGACAGCTGTCGTCGAGAGATTCGAATGGCAACGGGCGCTGTGCTGGTGGCAGGCACCTCGATCTGAACGTTCGTGAGTAGAACCCGTCAAATTAGACTTAAGTACATGCGTGCATGATATAATTGCAACAAAACAGGAGTTAGGGCCAATTTAGAAGGGGTATGACCAATATAAGGGACAATATGGGTCGAGAATATATGTATTGAAATGATTTGACGATTGTTCATGTGATTTGTTGGTGCACAAGCCTTGAAGTGTGGGTCTCGCTCCATTCCTTTACTTGAGCTATTAGAAAGACTTTAACAACGATAGAACACAATTGCTTCTTCTTTGAAACCCATAAAGTGCTGATTCTGAATCGTTATTCAATTTGAATCAGAGGGAATGATAAAAGATGGAAAAAAAAAAAATATCCAGAATCCAACCATGGACACCAAAAATATTAACCACTCACTTTACATACTACACTGAGAGAATTGCTGCTCAACACACCATAAAAGCTGCTACAGTTATTTGTTACTTCATTACACCTTCTTTGTCACAAGTTAGAGAACTGTCAAAATGAAAAGACACGCAAGTTTTTTGCAACACATTTGGAACAAAATCTGAACAAACAAACCAGAGTTAGATGTTGCATGACTACCATAGCACATTTAACGCAAGCTGAATGTTTTATCCTTTGTGAGGAATATGTAAGATCCACCTCCACGAACCGATGTGAAACACGAGGAATGTGGTGATTTCTATGAAACAAAGCCGAAACTTTTCGAAATCCGGAGTATAAATGCAACTCAATTGGCAATATGGACGTTGCGAGTGGGGTTTTTCTTTACTATTGTACAAATTGAGCCGAAGTGTCTCAGATTTCCCCAAAAAAAAAAAATTCCACAGGCAGGGCTCATGGATATACGAACAAAAAAAAATTGAGAAAAAAATAAGGGTTGCCTTTTCTTCCTGAAAATTCAGGTGGATTTTTTTTTGATTTCCCCTGACACTACCTACTCTGAAAAATCATATCTCAAGATCGAGGTTGAAACATTTTTTTAGAAAATGAAAGCTAATTTGCTTGGAAAATTCGTTGAACGAACGTTGAACATAAAACGAGTTTGAGAAAAATCGGAAAAACTACTCGTGAAAAATTTAAAAAAAAAGTCGAGAAGGTCGTTTTATTAGCTTGATTTGCTGAAATTTTTGGAATGAACTTTTTTCGTTTCTGAGCTATGACCAATAATGTTGAAAAAATTTCATATGTGCCATATACTTAAGCTTTTTCTTTGAAAAATCGTAACTCAAAAACTAAGCGTCGTAGAAAAAAAGTTTTTTTTTAGAAAATAAAAGCATATTATTTTTGAGTTATAATCAATTTTGAGAAAAATGACATTGTACATGTACAAAAGAGGCTTTAACGTCAGAAGCGGTGTGGTGAAAAGACATAAACAAAATCTCACGTTCGTTGCATGCTATCATTTTTTTGCAACCCTGCTCAAAATAACTGAGACAGGTAAAATTTTCACTTTTCAAAAAATGTTCAACTCGCTGTAACTTTTCGAAAAAGGTTATCAAATATTCTCAGATTATTTGGAGATGAACCAGCAGCGGGCTGAAAATCTCCTTAATAAAGCTAATAATAATAATTCTCAGATTTTTACTGTAAGTTCATCAACTAGTTGTGTATCAGTGGTACAAATTTGGAAAAGATCAGGCCATTCTACACGAAGTTATAAAGATTCTAGAAAAAGGTATAATTATCCGATAGCCAACTTTGATCTGTTATATCTCCGGATTCAATGAACCGAGTGCAATGAAATGTTGATCACTTATGACTTATATAATGAAGTTTGAATAACAGTTGACTTAATTTGAAATTATTCATAAAAAAAGTTATAGCAATTTTATTTGTACTATGATTTTTTAGTAAATTTATCTATTTTTCATATACATCCCATTACTTTTTGCCTTTCTCGTACACTAAGTGTATGTACTGGAAAGGCTATATGTTCACTCCAAAAATGACTTTTTGATAGGAGGCCCGGAGATTCGAGTCACATATACCAATCAACTCAGCTCGACGAATTGAGGTGATGTCTGTGTGTGTGTATGTGTGTGTGTATGTGTACAAACGAACTCACGTCACTTTTCGGCAGTAAATCTCAACCGATTTTAATGACCGACGGTTCATTCGACGCGGAATCTGGTCCCATTGTTTGCTATTGAAAATGGTTCGGATCGGTCCAGCCGTTCCGGAGTTATGGTCATTTAGGCGTTCCGGATCGGTACCCCAGGAAGGGGCTAGATATGAAAATGCAACAAACCCACGCATGCGACACATCAAACCACGGCATTTTCGATAATATGATGAACGGTAAGCAAGAAAATAGTCTCAGACCATATCTGAACCGGTAATGTTCCGGAACCGGTTCCGAAGGTCCCACAAGAAGTGAACCAGAAACCAATAAAAGTGAACCAAACCCATACATGCGACTCATCAAATCGCAGCTTTTTCAATAACCTGATGAACGGTTAACAGGAAAATAGTCTCAGATCATATCTGAACCGGTAGTGTTCCTGAACCGGTTCCGGGCGTCCCGTCGGAAGTGGACAAATATAAAAATGAAACAAACCCATGCAAGCGACACGTCAAATCGCGCCCTTTGCGATAACCTGATAAACGGTTAGCAAGAAAATGGTCTCAGATCACATAAGAAACTACCGGTGTTCCAAAACCGGTTCCGGAGGTCCCGCCGGAAGTGGCCAAATATAACAGTGAAGCAAACCCAGGCATGCGACACATCAAGTCGCGGCTTTTTTAATAATTTGAATGATAACACTAGTTTACAAAATAAAACGAAAGTCGTGAACTTCTATCAACGACCAAAATTTTTGGAGCACAATTTAGTGCTGATTTCGAAACCGACCTTCAAAAATTTTTAAGTAGAACAGTTTTTGAGTTTTAGCTCAATATCGAGTTTTACAACTTTTAAAAATATGTAATTTACTAAAATTCAAATATATTGCGTTTTGTTCAACCAATTTTAAATCTTTTTCCATAAATCAAAAGCTGAATACAATACCATTCGATCATCTGAATACAGGTGTTGCGTCAGATTGATGAAATTCAAGATATTGGCGTATTTTAGGGACGATATCCTTAAATTTAAGCAAAATTGCCAAAAAATTTTGAAGAAATGAATATTTTTAAATAAGAAAAAACCTATTTAAAAATTCTTTCTCTGCTATTATTTGACATATCATATGTAGGCGAGTTACAGTAAAAATTTCAGCTCAATCGAAGCATTGATTACGGAGAATGAGATGTTTGAAATGAGCGACTTTGCTTAAAAATAGAACAAAAATCGTTTTCAAATCATCAACCTTGTATGGAAAGTCGAAAAAATTTCTGCTCTACTGTAATTTTTTTCCTTCGCGTTTTCGAACTCAGGGCATGATTCTACACCAAAAATGATCATCAGCTTACCGAGTTCAAAAATGCTGTAAACTAGTGTAAGCAAGAAAATAATCTCAGACAACCTAAGATTCTACCGGTAGTGTTCCGGAGCCGGTTCCGTATGTCCCGCCAGATGTGGCCAAATATAAAAGTGAACCGAACCCATGCATGTGATACTTCAAATCGCGGCTCCTTAGGCGACCTGATGAATGGTTAGTAAACAATAGTTTAAGAACATATTTGAGACAACCGGTGGTGTTCCGGAACCGGTTCCGGAACCGGTTCCGGGTTCCCTCCGGAAGTGACCAAATATTATTTTTTTGTCTTTATTAACAAGATTTTTAACTCGAAGCTAGTTCATCTCGGGACCCTTCCCTTCCGAAGAAAGAACCTACGTTTTGTGAATATGTCGGGAGTGGGATTCGATCCCAGGCCCTTGGCATGATAGTCTTGTGTTCTAACCATCAAACCAGGCCCACACCACCGCCAAATATTTAAGTGAACCAAACACATGCATGCGACACATCAAATCGCGGCTCCTTAGGTAACCTGATGAACGGTTAGCAAGAAAATAGTTTCAGACCATATTTGGGACAACCGATGGTGTTCCGAAACCGGTTCCGAGTGTTCCGCTGGAAGTGGCCAAATATGAAAGCGAACCAAACCCATGCGTGCGACACGTCAAATCGCGGATTTTCCGATGACCTGATGAACGGAAAGCAAGAAAATAGTCTCAGACCACATAAGAAACTACCGGTAGTATTCCAAAACTAGCGTTGGGTGCTTCGTCGGAATTCAAAAGTGAGAAAAATTAAAGCAAGCGATAGATATCTTGACAAAACAAAGACGATCTCATCCAATCACACCAATTCAGATTCCTGAGGTGTAATAATGCAGAAGGATGGGTCAACGTTGTATGGGAAAATTAAAATTTAATCGTAATAACTCCGAACAAACTTTTTCAATTCTCTTTCGCGTCTAAAATGACTGCGTAAAATTTTTGTGCGACTGATTGCTCCCTCACGCACTGTAATGTGGTAGAAAGTTGAATGGGATTCAGTATGAAAAGTTTCAGTTACTTGCATGTTTTTGTCAAATTTTACATGCATCTTGTAGCCAATGATAATAAAAAATAGCGTGTGTAGAAGTGTGTAGAAAATACTTTGTCGAAAATCGTTAAGGTATCTGTGTTTGTGAAAAAGTTGTATCGTCTTGGTGTTGATCGGCCTCCATTGATAGTCAAGGAGGTCAAGCTGTCAACTGAGAGGTCTGATATTTTTCAGCTCTGCCTATACGTTGAACATAACGTCGGAATATGTGCCATCAATAAGTCAAAAGTCAATTCAATGATGGCTCTGATAAAATTCTAAGTAAAGTATTCTCATGATTCAGGAACATTTCAGCTCACGTCAACGGAAACGTCATGAGTACATATTCGACGAGAAAGGCACTATCACCACTAGGTGGATCAATCCGGGTTTTTAATTTAATGCCGGCCAGTTGATAGCTTTTCTTTGAAACATAAATATATTCAAATCAATTAGAGGAAATTTAAATGAACTATAATTACTATCTCGAATTTCGAAACGATGATGAAGTTTTGTACAAATTGGTGTTATATTAGAAAAATAATCTAATCGTTATAATTTTCTTTCGTGTAAAGAATTTTAATGATGATTTACCTGGGCTTGTTAGAGGAATATCTGTAAATAAAAAGGAAATCGCGTTAAGTACTGTTTCTTTGAATTCCACTAAGAATTCGAGTCAAGTACAAGGCACTGAAGACGACCTTACAGTTGAGGTCGAAATACGTATCTGTCAAAGGATGCAAATTCTTAGTAGAATTCAAAGGAAAAGAATTTTAAGTTAAGTCAAAAGTTTTTAATAGCTTATTATATTAGTCATAAATGATCAAAATTTCACTGCATTCGGTTCATTGAATCCGGAGATATAACAGCTCAAAGTTGGTCGTATAGTTATACTTTTTTCTGGAACCTTTATAACGTCGTGTATAATAGACCGATCTTTTCCAAATTTTGACCACTGATACACAACTAGTTGATAAACTTTCTTCACTTAATTTTTTTTATTGGATTCCTGAAGAAAATTTGTTTCATTTTCATAAAAAAAACTTTGTCTCTACGACGTTTCGTTATTGAGTTATGATTTTTCAAGGAAAGGCTTATGAAACAATTGGACCATAACTCAAAAACGAAAAAAAGTGCATTCCAAAAATATCAGCGATTAAAGCTAATGAAATTACCTTATCAACATTTTTTTTAATTTTCCACGAGTTCGGGCATAGTTTTTTCCGGATTTTCTTTACGAATTTTCTCAACTGTGGCAAAATTTTGTGGAAAACTTTTTCCAGTTAATATTTTTTTGGATTTCTGAGAAAATTTGCTTTCATTTGCTAAAAAACTTTGTTTCTACGATGCTTCGTTCTTGAGTTATGATTTTTCTAAGTAAGTAGTGTCTGGGGAAAATAAAAAATGTCCACCTGAGTTTTCCGGGAAAATAGGCGACCTTGAATATTTTTCATTTTTTTGTTTGTTTATATATCCATGCGTGTGCTAAAAGTTTCATGAAAATCTGAGACCCTTCGGCCCAAACCAGTACGGTAATAAAAAACCCGGATTG
Source organism: Aedes albopictus (assembly GCF_035046485.1). Classification (NCBI taxonomy): domain Eukaryota; kingdom Metazoa; phylum Arthropoda; class Insecta; order Diptera; family Culicidae; genus Aedes; species Aedes albopictus. The sequence goes on from NC_085138.1 coordinate 435,398,210, forward strand.
ATCCACCTAGTGGTGATAGTGCCTTTCTCGTCGAATATGTACTCATGACGTTTCCGTTGACGTGAGCTGAAATGTTCCTGAATCATGAGAATACTTTACTTAGAATTTTATCAGAGCCATCATTGAATTGACTTTTGACTTATTGATGGCACATATTCCGACGTTATGTTCAACGTATAGGCAGAGCTGAAAAATATCAGACCTCTCAGTTGACAGCTTGACCTCCTTGACTATCACTGGAGGCCGATCAACACCAAGACGATACAACTTTTTCACAAACACAGATACCTTAACGATTTTCGACAAAGTATTTTCTACACACTTCTACACACGCTATTTTTTATTATCATTGGCTACAAGATGCATGTAAAATTTGACAAAAACATGCAAGTAACTGAAACTTTTCATACTGAATCCCATTCAACTTTCTACCACATTACAGTGCGTGAGGGAGCAATCAGTCGCACAAAAATTTTACGCAGTCATTTTAGACGCGAAAGAGAATTGAAAAAGTTTGTTCGGAGTTATTACGATTAAATTTTAATTTTCCCATACAACGTTGACCCATCCTTCTGCATTATTACACCTCAGGAATCTGAATTGGTGTGATTGGATGAGATCGTCTTAGTTTTGTCAAGATATCTATCGCTTGCTTTAATTTTTCTCACTTTTGAATTCCGACGAAGCACCCAACGCTAGTTTTGGAATACTACCGGTAGTTTCTTATGTGGTCTGAGACTATTTTCTTGCTTTCCGTTCATCAGGTCATCGGAAAATCCGCGATTTGACGTGTCGCACGCATGGGTTTGGTTCGCTTTCATATTTGGCCACTTCCAGCGGAACACTCGGAACCGGTTTCGGAACACCATCGGTTGTCCCAAATATGGTCTGAAACTATTTTCTTGCTAACCGTTCATCAGGTTACCTAAGGAGCCGCGATTTGATGTGTCGCATGCATGTGTTTGGTTCACTTAAATATTTGGCGGTGGTGTGGGCCTGGTTTGATGGTTAGAACACAAGACTATCATGCCAAGGGCCTGGGATCGAATCCCACTCCCGACATATTCACAAAACGTAGGTTCTTTCTTCGGAAGGGAAGGGTCCCGAGATGAACTAGCTTCGAGTTAAAAATCTTGTTAATAAAGACAAAAAAATAATATTTGGTCACTTCCGGAGGGAACCCGGAACCGGTTCCGGAACCGGTTCCGGAACACCACCGGTTGTCTCAAATATGTTCTTAAACTATTGTTTACTAACCATTCATCAGGTCGCCTAAGGAGCCGCGATTTGAAGTGTCACATGCATGGGTTCGGTTCACTTTTATATTTGGCCACATCTGGCGGGACATACGGAACCGGCTCCGGAACACTACCGGTAGAATCTTAGGTTGTCTGAGATTATTTTCTTGCTTACACTAGTTTACAGCATTTTTGAACTCGGTAAGCTGATGATCATTTTTGGTGTAGAATCATGCCCTGAGTTCGAAAACGCGAAGGAAAAAAATTACAGTAGAGCAGAAATTTTTTCGACTTTCCATACAAGGTTGATGATTTGAAAACGATTTTTGTTCTATTTTTAAGCAAAGTCGCTCATTTCAAACATCTCATTCTCCGTAATCAATGCTTCGATTGAGCTGAAATTTTTACTGTAACTCGCCTACATATGATATGTCAAATAATAGCAGAGAAAGAATTTTTAAATAGGTTTTTTCTTATTTAAAAATATTCATTTCTTCAAAATTTTTTGGCAATTTTGCTTAAATTTAAGGATATCGTCCCTAAAATACGCCAATATCTTGAATTTCATCAATCTGACGCAACACCTGTATTCAGATGATCGAATGGTATTGTATTCAGCTTTTGATTTATGGAAAAAGATTTAAAATTGGTTGAACAAAACGCAATATATTTGAATTTTAGTAAATTACATATTTTTAAAAGTTGTAAAACTCGATATTGAGCTAAAACTCAAAAACTGTTCTACTTAAAAATTTTTGAAGGTCGGTTTCGAAATCAGCACTAAATTGTGCTCCAAAAATTTTGGTCGTTGACAGAAGTTCACGACTTTCGTTTTATTTTGTAAACTAGTGTTATCATTCAAATTATTAAAAAAGCCGCGACTTGATGTGTCGCATGCCTGGGTTTGCTTCACTGTTATATTTGGCCACTTCCGGCGGGACCTCCGGAACCGGTTTTGGAACACCGGTAGTTTCTTATGTGATCTGAGACCATTTTCTTGCTAACCGTTTATCAGGTTATCGCAAAGGGCGCGATTTGACGTGTCGCTTGCATGGGTTTGTTTCATTTTTATATTTGTCCACTTCCGACGGGACGCCCGGAACCGGTTCAGGAACACTACCGTTTCAGATATGATCTGAGACTATTTTCCTGTTAACCGTTCATCAGGTTATTGAAAAAGCTGCGATTTGATGAGTCGCATGTATGGGTTTGGTTCACTTTTATTGGTTTCTGGTTCACTTCTTGTGGGACCTTCGGAACCGGTTCCGGAACATTACCGGTTCAGATATGGTCTGAGACTATTTTCTTGCTTACCGTTCATCATATTATCGAAAATGCCGTGGTTTGATGTGTCGCATGCGTGGGTTTGTTGCATTTTCATATCTAGCCCCTTCCTGGGGTACCGATCCGGAACGCCTAAATGGCCATAACTCCGGAACGGCTGAACCGATCCGAACCATTTTCAATAGCAAACAATGGGACCAGATTCCGCGTCGAATGAACCGTCGGTCATTAAAATCGGTTGAGATTTACTGCCGAAAAGTGACGTGAGTTCGTTTGTACACATACACACACACATACACACACACAGACATCACCTCAATTCGTCGAGCTGAGTTGATTGGTATATGTGACTCGAATCTCCGGGCCTCCTATCAAAAAGTCATTTTTGGAGTGAACATATAGCCTTTCCAGTACACTTAGTGTACGAGAAAGGCAAAAAAAATCCCCGAGTACTTTCAGTGCAACTTATTTAGACCAAATTATAGAGTATTCCTGAAAAAAAAAATCCTGCAGGAAATAGTGTGGAAAAGTTTTAGCGAAATTCCTCAAGCGAAAAATTCCTCTGGGAAAAATTGGAAAAATGCCAGGTGGCATGCCCTGAGGTATAATTGGTGTAGTTTCTAAAGAACTTACTCTGGGAATACAGAAGGAATATCTACAGGAATTCACAGAGTAAACCTGAGATAAAATCCCGGAAGAACCACTGAACAAATTCCTAGATAAAACTTGGAAGAATTTCTGATGGAACCTCTAAAGAAATTCCTGATGGATGTTATACGGCGTGAAAAGTAAACAGTGAGCGACTGGTTCATATGCTCTTAGTTGTCTGTTGATTTGGAGAGAATTTTAGCGTGATGGGTCTGTGGTAAACACTGAAAACAAGCTGGTTAGGATTATGTGGTGAGCTCGTTCCATGTTGTTCCATATTTTGTGGATTCAATTTCTACAATTTTACTAGCTCACTGTTTTACTATCTGTGAAAACTGACATCTATTTTTTTCTGGTGTATGTCTTCTAGAGAATATTGGGTTCTCAGACCTGGAACAAGACTCGAACTCGACCCCGCTCGGTACGGATCGGATTCGGGCTTAGCAACCCAAATTAACTTAAAAATTCGGGTCCGGGTTTGAACAACTGCAAAATTTGCAGATTGATCACGTATCTTTCGTATAAAGTAAAAAAAACAATACATTTTTCAAAATTTATACAGCAAAAAGATACAGCAGAAACTAAAATGCACAGATCTCAAGATGTTAATAACTGGCGAAAGTGTAACTTTGATTTTGTTCTTACTCAGTTATTGTATGCTTAAAATGAGAAGATCCGGTGTGCTGGTTAAGTTTTTCATGAGATTTGTGCGATCACAAACGTGAGTAGGTTCAAAACTCGGCCATTGTGGTGGCCATCTTGAGATTCTGGCACGGTAAAGGCTAGCTATTGCTGCGCAATACAGATGCACTAGCCTTTGCTCAGCAACTCCTATCCCTACCTCCTCGTGGTACCGGCTGGAAACTACGAGCAACCTTAGGGAAGATCGGGTAACCAACCCCGGTGGGAACTTTGGTCGTAGGCTGACAGGGAAGGGGAGGTTTGCTTCTGCATACCTGAGCGTCGGTTTTCCAGGAGGAGCAGCTCACAGCAGCGTCCCCATGTTAGGGGCGGCTGATTAACGTCCGAGTGCCAGGGAAGGACTTTAAGCTCAACTGTGCACTATGGTTCTCCGGAAAGTACCCAGACAACCAGTAATCGTATAAGGTGTTACATAAGGTGATAAAGTGGAGGCCATATGCGTGCATGCCTCCATTTAGGCGCATGTTAAATATACGCATATCGCCTCCACTTTAACATCTTATGAAACATGTTATACGATCACTGGTTGACTGGGTAGGGGGTTGGTGTGAGGCCCTACTAGCTAGACTTAAAAAAAAACATTGTAACGGAAAATCAGCAACAGAATAATACGAACCGAGACCAACGGTAACGACCCCAGCGAACAAAAAGGACTTGCGATTGGAAACTCGGTACGTGGAACTGTCGATCTTTTAACTTCATTGGGAGCCCCCGCATACTCGCCGATCTACTGAAGGACCGCGGGTTCGGCATCGTAGCGCTGCAGGAGGTGTGTTGGACAGGATCCATGGTGCGAACGTTTAGAGGTAATCATACCATCTACCAGAGCTGCGGCAACACACGCGAGCTGGGAACAGCTTTCATCGTGATGGGTGATATGCAGAGGCGCGTGATCGGTTGGTGGCCGATCGACGAAAGAATGTGCAGGTTGAGGATCAAAGGCCGATTCTTCAACTTCAGCATAATAAACGCGCACAGCCCACACTCCGGAAGTACTGATGATGACAAGGCACAGCTCGAACGCAAGCACGATCGCTGCCCAAGCCACGACGTGAGATCATCATAGGAGATTTGAACGCTCAGGTAGGCCAGGAGGAGGAATTCAGACCGACGATTGGTAAGTTCAGCGCCCACCAGCAGACGAACGAAAACGGCCTACGACTCATTGATTTCGCCGCTTCCAAAAATATGGCCATACGTAGCACCTTTTTCCAACACAGCCTCTCTTATCGTTACACCTGGAGATCACCACAGCAGACGGAATCTCAAATCGACCACGTTCTGATTGACGGACGGCACTTCTCCGACATTATCGACGTCAGGACCTATCGTGGCGCCAACATCGACTCCGACCACTATCTGGTGATGGTCAAACTGCGCCCAAAACTCTCCGTCATCAACAATGTACGGTACCGGCGACCGCCACGGTACAACCTAGAGCGACTGAAACAACCGGATGTCGCCTAAGCATACGCGCAGAATCTCGAAGCCGCGTTGCCAGACGAGGGCGAGCTCGATGAGGCCCCTCTAGAGGACTGCTGGAGTACAGTGAAAGCAGCCATCAACGACGCAGCCGAGAGCACAATCGGATACGTGAAACGGAATCGACGGAACGAACGGTTCGACGAAGAGTGCAGAACGGTTTTGGAGGAGAAGAACGCAGCGTTATAAACAGAAGCGGAAACAGCAGACCCGCCTCTTTCGGGAGAAAAAGCGCCGCCTGGAAGAAGCGGAGTGTGAAGAAATGGAACTGCTGTTCCGGTTCCAAGAAACATGTAAGTTCTATCAGAAGCTCAACGCATCCCGCAACGGCTTCGTGCCGCGAGCCGAAATGTGCAGGGATAAAGACGGAGGCCTCTTGACGGACGGACGTGAGGTGATCGAAAGGTGGAAGCAGCACTTCGATCAGCACCTGAACGGCGTAGGCACGGGAGCCCACGGCAACGGAGGAAACGACGACGTCAGTGCAGTGGAGGACGGAAATTAACCAACTCCCATCCTGAGGGAAGTAAATGATGCAATTCATCAGCTCAAAACCAACAAAGCAGCTGGTAAAGATGGTATTGCAGCTGAACTCATCAAGATGGGCCCAGAAAAGTTGGCCACCTGTCTGCATCGGCTGATAGTCAGCATCTGGGAAACCGAACAGCTACCGGAGGAGTGGAAGGAAGGGGTAATCTGCCCCATTCACAAGAAAGGCGACCATTTGGAATGTGGGAACTTCAGGGCGATCACTATTTTGAATGCTACCTACAAAGTGCTATCCCAGATCATCTTCCGTCGTCTGTCACCTAAAACGAATGAGTTCGTGGGAAGTTATCAAGGCTTCATCGCCGGCCGATCAACAACGGACCAAATCTTCACCGCAAGGCTAATCCTCCAGAAATGCCGTGAATACCAGGTACAAACGCATCACCTGTTCATCGACTTGAAAGCGGCATACGACAGTATCGACCGCGCAGAGCTATGGAGAATCATGGATGAAAAAGGCTTTCCTGGGAAGCTGACTAGACTGATTAAAGCAACGATGGACGATGTGCAAAACTGCGTAAGGGTTTCAGGGGAACTATCCAGTCCATTCGAATCTCGCCGAAGACTGCGACAAGGTGACGAACTCTCATGCCTACTCTTCAACATCGCTCTGGAAGGTGTGATCCGACGAGCCAGGCTCAATAGCCGGGGAACGATTTTCACAAAATCCGGTCAATTTGTGAACGACATGGACATTATTGCAAGAACATTTGGAACGGTGGCAGAGCTGTATACCCGCCTGAAATGGGAAGCAGCGAAGTTTGCTGAATAGCCGCGCGTTTATCGACTGAGCTATACGGGCACCAACATGGCCTAAAACATCAAGGCCACGTAGAAGCGCCCTACATAACGAGATGGACCACGCCCTTTCGGTGACCACAGACAGATATCGTAGGCAGGTGCTACTTCGTATCCTTCGCTCCATTATCCTACCTCAATCATTACCATTTTTCACCACCTTCCTCGAAAGTGGTTTGTTGCTGGTCATTCAGCTGTAATTTAGACGCTACTAATTTGATTGTCTGCCTGTATCATACCCACCGACCGCGCGACCGAGAAGCAAGCAACCGTACCTACGTCCAATCCATTCGTGGGCTCGTTAGCTTAAAATTCTTCCGATGAAGGAAGGTGATGATGAGCGAAAATTATAGGGTGGCAAACGTCTACCTAACCGAACCATCCCATTCATACGTATGTGTACGGTTCTGTTTATCAGGAAGGACTAAATCCTCGGCGTCCATGGTTCAGCCAGAAGCGTGTGGCTCATTCGTCTTATGAAATTCATCCGTTGTCCATCCGGATGTGGGAATCATTCGTTTGTGGCACTTTAGCACCTTCTAGATGGCCGCATGATTGATTCCAGTGCCAGGCGATCAACGAACGGTCCGACATGTGTTCTTCACTTTTTTGTTCAGATGAAAAAAAAAACGCGACTGACGATTTGCACCCTGATATGGACACAAGGTTTGAAGAGCTCAAAATTGATGAATGCTATTCGAAGCTGTTCGTGACGCTTATTGATGGGTGCAATTTCGCAACACGCTGCTTCGCTGGCTGCTGACTCTTGGCTCCTTTTGGGCGAGGTTCCTCCGAAGGGTACAGAATGGCGACTGATGATGATGATTATCATGTTTTACTCGAGAACGATACTTCGGCGAGGGACGCTCTTCTCATTCGGAACGAAACTAATTACAGGGTGTTCCGAAGGCGCCAAACTGTCAGATGGTTGTCCGAATCTCGTTGAGCAGTACAGTATGAGCGTAATTATCGCTTGGAAGCTTGATATCCATATTTTCAGAACCCGATAATGGGTTTGTTAACTAAAGAGCAATGTTCAATACCCACGAGTTCCATCGCTTTCGATTATTTACTGGAACAAACTTACTCCATGTACATATAATCTTTTATGTTCGCGTATTCATCTTATGATTACTTTTTACAAATTCAAGTTTTATTTCCAGAACATGCTTTCAATGATATACCTACACTTGTTTCCAAGAGATGAGTCTTCCTGCTCCCAAACCCTTTCATCTCGACACCTACCTTGAAATCCTTCAATTAGTTTTAATTTCACGCTCCCTCTGACGCTCACTCATCAAGTGCGCACCCAGGAAATTGAGCTCCTTCGCAAAAGAGCATTTCCCGTCCCCATTCATCCAGCACCGCCTCCATCGGATTTCCATCGCCGGGCCACACCATGCGTAATGGTATCGAAATGGCATTGAAAGCACATTTCCTTCCATCGCCATCATCATGAACATCATCCGTGGTTCAACAGCAGAACCAGCAACTGGGATGGAACCGCCAAAGTGCATCTATCTAGCACTCGTTTTCCGTGCCGTAACTCCTCACGAAGTCTGATTTCTTCACGTTTCACCTGGTGGAATGATTGACTGACGACTGGCTGCTGGATGATGCTGATGCTGGCTGCTGTTCGCTAGTTGCGCTTCCTCCGCGAGAAAACGTGTGCGATATACGGAATGTGGAACGAATGGGAATGGGAACACGTCCTCGAACGCGAGAATGGATATTTCACTGATTATTATTAGTGCTCGATATGCTGTGCGCTTGGCTTCTTCGGCGCTGCTGCCTGCTGGTTGATGGCATAACCGATTCAGACAAAAGAACAAGTGCATTTCGATGGATGGTTGGATGAAAGTGAATTAAACCCATGCATGCGACACATCAAACAGTGGCTTTTTCGATAACCTGATGAACAGTAGGCAGGAAAACATTGTCAGACCATATCTGAACCGGTAGTGTTACAGAACCCGTTCCAGATGTCCTGCCGGAAGTAGCCGAGTATAAAAGTTAAACAAACCCTCACATGCGACGCATCAAATCGCGGCTCTTTAGGCAACCTGATAAACCTTTAGCAAGAAAATAGTTCCAGACCATATTTGGATCAACCGATAGTGTTCCGGAACCGGTTCCAGGTGTCCCGCCGGATGTGGAAGAGAACCAAACTCATGCCTGCGGCACATTAAACAGCGGATATTTAAATTATTTGATGAACGATTAGCAAGAAAATAAGCTCAGACCACAACTAAGATCTCTTCAAAGGCTACCGATAGTGTTCCGGATCCGATCTAGGGTGTCCCGCCGGAAGTGGCCAAATGCCAAAAGGCAACACATGCATGTGACACATCAGATAGCGGCTTTTCAGATAACTTGATGAACGGTTAGCAAGAAAATAGGCTCAGACCACATTAGACAATATCGGTAGTGTTCCAGAGCTGTTTCAGTTGTTACGCCAGAAGTGGTCAAATGCACAAATGAACCAAACCCATCCATTAGACGCATCAATTCATGGCTTTTTAGGAAGCCTGATGAACAGTTAGCAAGAAACTAGTTTCAAACCATATAAGGGATAATCGGTATTGTCCCGGAATCGGTTCCAAGTGTCCCACTGGAAGTGGTTAAATGAAAAAGTGATGCTAACCCATGCATGCTATACAACAAATCGTGACTTTTTAGATAACCCGATAAACGGTTAGCAAGAAAATTGGCTCAGACCGCATTCAAAACTACCGATAGTGTTCAGGATTGGGTTTCTCGGGTATCCTAGCGAATGCGGCCAAATACAAAAGTGAACCAAACCCATGCATGCGACACATCAAACCGCGTTTTTTTTAAATAAGGGAACGTCCATAAATTACGTCACACAAATTTTGACAATTTTCAACCCCCCTTCCCCCTATGTCATACTTTTTGTATGAGGCCTCTAAAATTTTAGTATGGGTCGTCACACTTTGCCGAACACCCCCTCCCCCCTCAAAGCGTGACGTAATTTATGGACGTTCCCTAACCTGGGGAACGATTAGCAAGAAAATAGGCTCAGACCACATTAGAGGCTACCGGTAGTGATGCAGAACCAGCATTGGGTGCGATACATATGTGTAAGAGAACAACATCTTGACTAAACTAAGACCACATATATAAAGACGTCTCACTCTACTCACGAACCATCGTGCTTGTTTCAACGATTGAATCAAATATAAATCAAGCCTTACTTTACAAAACACCGTATGTAACATAGAGTAATGCGGGGCAAAAGTTCGCACCTAACAGTCTTTATCAAATAACTATTAAACAAAAAGAATGTCATGTTACCATAGACTAATTTCAAGACCTCGATGTTCCAAAGAAAACGATCAAATTTTTTTGTATCCAGTCCGGTACCCAATAAATATTCATAACCGTGTATTTTTTTCCGTGTAAATTGCCTTTTGCGTAAATTTTATTTAGCGTGTTACACTGATCTGACAGCTCTGACAGTAAGGGACTAAACATTAATTACGTAAAGTGGGAACCGAGGATTGTCCACAATCTGCGAACTTGACTGCGGAAAAAATCGCGACCATGACGCCGCTGATGTTACCTTCGAAACGTAGTACTAGATTTTTTCACGTTCCTTTGGTAGTTCTAGTAATAAAAATTTTAATTCAAGTACTCAAATGCGAACTTTTACCCCATAGTTTGAAGTTCATTAATGTAAATTCAAGTTCACCATTTCACTCTATGCACGAAATGTGTTTCTTTCAATTCATGACATTACATGCCAATTGGAACACGGCCTGGTACTCAGCTTGAGTATACAGTGTATTTTATGAACACTTCCAAAACTTATAACAAAGAGCGTTACTGAAGTTGTCAAAATACATTGTGAAGTAACTACAGTTGTAAGTGTTACACAAAATACTTGAAAAAAAACAAATATGCTGCACAACTTTTGAACGGGACTGTAATTTTAATCTAACCTTCGTCAGTATGGTAATGAATTATAAGTATGAATTTGCAAACTGAGCTATGAAAGACCCCCAAAAAAAGTGGAACAACATAATATTCCCAAAAACTTTCAAAGGTTGACATGAATATGGCGAAAAAATGTTCCAAAATGTTTTTCATTTTTAAAAGGCGAACACACTAATAGCCTTATAATCGATTTTCTTCCAAAAATAAGTTCAAATCCTTTTTCAGAACGATTTAAAGATGCATACTACACATATTATATATAATATTAGTTTCTATACGAAATCGTCATTGCTCAAGGGCATAGCCAGGGGGGGCAGGGGGGGGGGGGGGCCGTGGCCCCCCCCTGAACGAGCATCTATTTTCTAACTTAACCGAAAAACTTAGATGATCAGAGCTGTTTTTGACTAGTAAAAAAAAATCTCCTGCATCCTTGTATTTTTTTTTAAATGTGTGCAGGAATTTCTTCGGAAATTCTTGGAGGAATATCTTTAAAAATTCCTGAGGGTATTCCTTCAGAAATACCTGGAGCAATTCCTTTAAAAATTTCTGAAGGAATTCCATCATAAATTCCTGGAGGAATCCCTTCGCAAATTCCTGGAAGAATTCCATCGGAAATTCCTTCGGAAATTCCTGAAGAAATTCCTTCGGAAATTCCTGGAGGAATTCCTTCGGAAATTCCTTGGGCAGTTCCTTGGGAAAATCTTGGATGAATACCTTCGGAGATTCCTGGAGGAATTCTTTCAGAAATCCGTAAAGAAATTCGTGAGGAAATCCTTAGGTGATTTCCTTACGAAATTCCTGGACAAAATAATTCCAAACTTCCTGGAGGAATGCTTTTGGAAATTCCTGGAGGAATTCCTTCGGAAATTGCTGGGCGAATGTCATTGAAAATTCCTGGAGGAATTCCTTCGGAAAGTCCTGGAGGAATTCCTTCGGAAAGTCGTGGAGGATTTTTTTTTCAGAAATACTTCTTGGATTTTTTTTGGAAATTCTTGCAGGAACTCCTTCGGAAAATTCTGAAGGAATTCTTTCAGAAATTTCGGAAGGAATTCCTTCGGAAATTGCTGGACGAATTCCTTTGGAATTCCAGGAGGAATTCCTTTAGGAATTCCCGGAGGAATTCTTTCAGAAATTCCGGGAGGAATTCCTTCGGAAATTGCTGGACGAATTTCATTGGAAATTCCAGGAGGAATTCCTTCGGAAATTCCTGCAATAATTTCTTCGGCAGTTACTGGAGGAATTCCTTCGGAAATTGCTGGACGAATTCTTTTGGAAATTCCTGGAGGAATTCCTTCAGAAATTCCTGGAGGAATTCCTTCAGAAATTCCTGGAGGATTTTTTTTCGGAAATTCTTTTTAGATTTTGTTTTTGAAATTCCTGGAGGAATTCTTTCGGAAATTCCTGAAGGAATTCCATCGGAAATTGCTGGACGAATTCCATTGGAAATTCCTGGAGGAATTCCTTCCAAAATTCTTGGAGGAATCCCTTCGCAAAATCCTGGAAGCATTCCTTTGGATATTTCTGGAAAAATTCCATCGGAAATTCCTGAAGGACTTCGTTCGGAAATTACTGGAGGAATTCCATCGAAAATTCCTTGACGAGGTCCTTCGAAAAATCTTGGATGAATACTTTCGGAAATTTCTGGAGGAATTCTTTCAGAAATTCCGGGAGGAATTCCTTCCAAAATTCTTGGAGGAATCCCTTCGCAAATTCCTGGAAGAATTCCTTCGGAAATTCCTGAAGGAATTCCTTCGGAAATTCCTGAAGGAATTCGTTCGGAAATTTCTGAAGGAATTCCTTCGGAAATTTCTGGAGAAATTCCTTAGGAAATTCCTTGGGGAGTTCCCTCGAAAAATCTTGGATGAATACCTCCGGAAATTTCTGGAGGAATACTTTCAGAAATCTATAGAGAAATTCCTGAGAAAATCCTTGGATGAATTCCTTAGGCCATTCCTGGAAAAAAAAAACATTCTAAACTTCAGGAGGAATTCCTTCGGAATAATTTCTTCGGAAATTACTGGAAGAATTCCTTCGGAAATTCCTGAAGGAATTTTTTCGGTAAGTCTTTTTGGATTTTATTTTTGGAAATTCCAAGAGGAATTGCCTCGAAAATTCATGGAGGAATTCATTCAAAAAATCCTGGAGGAATTCTTTCGGAAATTCCGGGAGGAATTCCGTCGGAAATTGCTGGACGAATTCGTTTGAAGATTCATGGAGGAATTCCTTTGGAAATTTCTGCAGGAATTCTTTCGGAAATTCTTAGGGGAATTTCTTCGGAAATTCCTGGAGAAATCCTTCCGGAATCTCTTGGATGCCTTCCTTCTTAAATTCGCGGAGTAATTATTTTGGAAATTCCTGGAAGAATTCCTTCGGAAATTCTTGGAGGAATTTCTTTAAAAATTACCGGAGGAATTCCATTGGAAATTCCTGGAGGAATTCCTTTGGAAATACCTTCGGAAATTCCTGGAGAAACTCTTTTGGAAATTCCTGAAGGATTTTTTCTTTGAAATTCCAGGAAGAACTCCTTCAGAAATTCCAGGAGAAATTCTGTCGGAAATTCCAGGAGAAATTCCTCCATGAATTTCCGATGTAATTCCACCAGGAATTTTCCGAATGAATTTCTCCATGTATTTCCTAGAGAATTCCTCCAGCAATTTCCGTGGCAATTCCTCCAGGAATTTCGGAGGGATATCCTCCAGGAAATTTCGGAGGAATTCCTCCACAAATTACTGGAGGAATTACTCTAGGAATTTCCGGAGGAATTCCTCCAGGAATTTCCGAAGGAATTCTTCCAGGAATTTTCAAGGGAATTCCTCTTGGAATTTTCAAAGGATTTGCTCCTGGAATTTCCGAAGGAATTCCTTCATGAATGTCCGAAGAAATCCCTCCATGAATTTTCGAAGGAATTCCTCCATGAATTGCCGAACAAATTCCTCCAGGAATTTTGCCAAGGAATTTCTATAGGATTTTCCGAAGGAATGCCTCCATGAATTTCCGAAGGAATTCCTCCAGAAATTTTCCGACGGTATTCCTCTACGAATTTCCGAAGAAATTCCTCGAGGAATTCCTCCAAGAATTTCCGAAGAAATTCTTCTAGGAATTTTCAAAGGAATTCTTCTTGGAATTTTTAAAGGATGTCCTCCTGGAATTTCCAAAGGAATTCCTCGATGAATGTCCGAAGGAATTCCTCCATGAATTCCCGAATGAATTCCTCTAGGAATTTTGCGAAGGGATTTCTAAAGAATTTTCGAAGGAATTCTTACATGAATTTCCAAAGAAATTCCTTCAGAAATTTTCCGACGGAATCCCTCCACGAATTTCCGAAAAAATTCCTCGAGGAATTTCCGGAGGAATTCCTTCAGGAAATACCGAAGGAATTCCTCCATGAATTTCCGAAGGAAATCCTCAAGCATTTTCCGAAGGAGTTCCTCCATGAACTTCCAAAGGAATTGCTCCAGAAATTTTCCGAAAGAATTTATTCACGAATTTCTGAAGAAATTCCTCCAGGAATTTTCAAAGGAATTCCTCCAGGAATTTCCTGAGAAATTCCTCCATGAATTTCCGGATGAATTTCTTCAGAAATTTCCGGAGGAAATCCTCCAGGAATTTCCGAAGGAGATCCTCCAGGAATTTTCAAAGAAATTCCTTCTGCAACTTCCGAAGGAATTCCTTCATAAATTTCCGAAGGAATTCCTTCAGGAATTTCCGAAGGAAATCTTCCAGCAATTTCCGAAGGAATTCCTCCTGGGAATTTCAAAGGAATTTCACCTGGAATTTTCAAAGGATTTCCTACCGGAATTTCCGAAGGAATTCTTTCATGAATGTCCGAAGGAATTCCACCAGGAATTTTCGAAAGAATTTCTCCAGGAATTCCTTCACGAATTTCCGAAGGAGTTCCTCCATAAATTTCAGAAGGAATTCCACCAGGACTTTTGCGAAGGAATCGCTCAAGGATTTTCTGAAGGAATTCCTCCATGAATTTCCGAAGGAATTCCTCCAGAAATTTCAGGAAGGATTTTCTCCAGGTATTTCCGAAGGAATTACTCCAGGAATTTCCGAAGAAATTCCTCCAGGAATTCCCGAAGGAAATTCTCCACGAATTCACGAAGTAATTCCTCCAAGAATTTCCGAGGGAATTCGTCCAGGATTTTCCCGAAGAATTCCTCCATGAGTTTCCGGAGGAGTTTGTGCAGGAATTTTTAAGGAATTCCTCCAGGAATTTTCAAAGAAATTTCTCCTGGAATTTTCAAAGGATGTTCTCCTGAATTTCCGATTGAATTCCTCTACGAATTTCCAAAGAAATCCCTCCCGGAATTTCCAAAGAAATTTCTAATGGATTTGCCTTGAAATACCTCCAAAAATTTCCAAATGAATTCCTCCAAAAATTTTGTCCTCAAAAAATTTCCTTAGGATTTTCTCACATAATCCCCAAACGTGTTTCTGAAGGGATGTTTGAAGAAGTTTCTCAAGTTTTCGCAATACATTTTTGAAGGAATTTCTTGAGGAATTTCCAAAGTAACTTCTCAAGGATCTTTCGCTGGAATTCCTTGAGGAATTTCGTAAAGATTTATAAAAAAAACCTAAAATATTCCTTAACGAACTTAACAAACAATTTCTCACGAAATTTCCGAAGGTATTCCATAAGACATTTCAGACATGTGACAAAAAAATATCCAAACGAACTCCTTTAACAATTTCCGAATTTTCCTTATCAAGGCATTTTTAAAGGAATTCTTCAAAGAATTTCCGAATGAGTTCCTAGGTAATAAAAAATCACAAAAAGCATTTCTTCAGGAATTTCCGAAATATTTTTTCAAGGAAGTTTTTAAAGATTTTTAAAGAAATTCCTTATGGAATTTCAGAAGGGATATCTCATGAGACTTTTAGTGGATTTTTTCAATATTTTCGAAAGAATTGCTTCAGGAATTTGGGAAGGAATTCTCACAGAAATTTCCGGATGAATTCCTCCAAGAATTTTTGAAGGTATTCCTCAAGGAATTTTCGGAAGAATTCCTCACGAAAACTCCGAAGGAGTTCCTCAAGGAATATTCTAAATCTATTTCAAAGAAATTCCTCAAGGAATTCCCGAAGAATCTTCTAAAGGAAATCGTAGAAGAACTCTCGAAGGAATGTCTTATGGAATTTCTCAAGAAGCTTTAGAAATGAAGGAATTCCTCAAGAAATTTCTGAAGAATTTGTCAAGGAATTTCCGGTGGATTTCCTCGAGGATTTTCGAAATAAATTCCTGAAATTATTTTTTAATTGATTCCTTTAAAAATTTCCAAATGCATTCCTCTAGCAACACTCCAAAAATATTCCTCTTGGAATCTCCGAAGGAATTCCTTTAGAAATTTTCAAAGATTTTTTTTTCCGGCGATTCCGAAGGAATTCATTAAAGGATTTTTCGATGTAATTTCTCCAAAAATTTCTTAGGGTATTCCTCAAGGAAAGGAATCTTAGTTTGATTGGAAGTTTTGAAAGAATTTCCGGAGAAAATCTTAAAGTATTTTTTGGAGCTTCTCAAACGGACTTCTGGTGGAATTAAGAATGATATTTGTAAAAAATTACTGGGAAAATTCTCGAAAGAATGCATGGTGAAATTCGTAATAAAACTTCTGGAGGAATTATTGAAGAAATTTCTGAAAGTATTCCCAACGGAATTACTGCAAGTTTTCCGAAGGTAATTTCTGCTGGAATATCTACATCAAAATAACCTGGAAAAATATTAAAGAAATTTCTGGAGAAACTGCTGGATGAATTCAAATTCATGATGGCATTTGTTCAGAAATTCCTGAAGCAATATCTTGAGAAATTCCTCAGGATTATAATCATATATGATTTTTCCATTGGACCATTCCTGTTAATCACTCATATTTCATACTTCACTTTTATTTATTTTTTAATGATGAAGTATTTGAACTCCTTGTTACTGCAAAGTGGTATTCAGTGTAAGGGTGCTCGCCCCCCCCTGGCCGAAAAGCTGGCTACGCCCTTGTCATTGCTTCAAATGTTTTGTAACTATATTGATGCTCTAGATTCAGAAATATAGTGTTAAATTTTGCCCCACAGCTACTGCGAACTTTTGCCTCAGTGTCGAGGTTTTAACAATGTTCCTTCCTACAAGAAACACTAGAATCTTTTTGTTTATTCGAGTGCATCTCCCGAATTACTATGGAATGACGATTCTCCGACATCAAGAAGGTCCAAAAATTACATAAAAACAGCTAGAAACACATTTGTTTACATAACTCTGCCACTACATAACGAAACGTTCCAGTTTTTATTGACGAGTATCTGGCCTGACAATGTGTCGAATCCATACAAACAAATCACACCATTTCAGATTCCTGAGGTGTAAAAATATACAGAAGGATGGATCAACATTATATAAGAAAATGAAAATTATCGCATCAACCTCGGACAAAGTTTTTTCAATCCTCTTTTGCGTCTAAAACTATTGGGAACTTTTTTTATGGTTTTATTGCTTGCATTTTTTGTCAAATATTACATGAATCTTGTAACCTATGATAATAAAATAAAGCCTAAAGAGTGAAGAAAAAACTTTGTCGAAGACCGTAAAGTCATCTGTGATTGTGAAAAAAGTTATATCCTAGCTTGTAATTATCGTCTTGATGTTGATCGGCCTTCAGTGATAGTGAAGGTGCTCATGCAGTCAACTGAAAATTCTGATATTTTTCAGCTCTGTCTATACGTTTAACATAACGTCGGAATATGTTCCATTAATAATTTCCCAATTTTATTAAAATTATTGCTTTACTAAATAAAGTATTCTCAGGATTTAGGAACAGTTCGGATAACGTCGACGGAAAGATCATGCTTCGGAATGATGGCCCATGCACAGAAATTTTCTAAACAAAGCAATAGTGGAAGATTCCATAAACAGGGACCGAATTGTAGACCACCCGATAGGTAGTAGATTGTCCGCATCACGACGGTTTCAAACCGAACAGACTCAATATATGCCAAAACTTCCGTATGACATTCTTGAGTTTAGCAAAGCCATCTTGACAAGGAAACCTTGACCGATTGAACCCCTGAAAAAGCCCCATACGGACCGAAATGTCGGAAAAAATCATAAACTAGTGTTTTCGATTTCTCCAAAATACTGCAAAGCCAACATTCTGAAGCAAAACTATCCCAGTCGTATCCCGACCAAGGAAAGATCAAGAGTACATGTTCGACGAGAAAGGCACTATCACCACTAGGTGGATTAATCTGGGTTTTTTTAGCAGTATAAAAGGAAAAGGGATACAAGGTACCATAAAGCGGAAGATTTGATACTGTTTGTACTAAAAGAACTTTAAGTGCTGGGAGATTTAGAAGTGCATAGAAGGGCGAAATTGAAAGGTACGAAACTAATTACACTCATTCGAAGAGGGTATTCTGCTTAGGAGAGTCAAAACCTCTTTTAATGCAAATCTATGACAAAAGGTCGAAAGACAAAAGGTCAAAAGACAAAAGGTCGAATGGGCAAAAGGTCGAAGGGACAAAAGGTCGAATGCACAAAAGGTCGAATGGACAAAAGGTCGAATAGGGCAAAAGGTATAGTTGGGAAGAACAGCTATTGTTTGAAAGAAGGCAAAATTTTTGATTGAAAAATAATTATTTCAGTAACGTAAGGTAAAAAAAACAGCCTATAATTTTAAGAAGGAATAATTACTGATTAAAAAATCCAATTAAGGTGTCTTACTGCATCACTAAGTTTTCAAACGAATCATTGACTTTTTGCTTTTCAATGATTGTTTGCCTCGCATTTTTGAAGTGATAAAAAACTGTCAATTCTGCAGCAACGCAGCAGAAAAAGTATCATCGCAATCACTGCCTGCGAGTGAGCATATAGGATGATACTTTTTCATACGAATATTCGCTTTGGTGGCAGAGAATTATCACTTTGAAATTTTGAGGTTCATATCCAACATGGCTGCAGATGCTGATGATGCCTTAAAAAGCCTTAAATTGTCATTAAATACTACCTTAACACAATTTGAAAGAATAGCCTATAAACTAAAGAACAAAAGGAAAATTTTCCTGTAAAAATGTTAGTTGCTGAAATGCATATGATTTCTATAACAGCACTAAAATATTTCTCTCAATGAGCGACAACAAAAACTTATCAAATAGGTTTGCCTTATAAGTGAGACACACCAGCTGGTAACTTTGTCTACTAAAACTATTGTTCATTCGAACTTTTGTCCATTCGTCCTTTTGTCCATTCGACTTTTTGTCCCATTCGAGCTTTTGCCCCATTCGACCTTTTCTCCCATTTGACCTTTTGTCTATTCGACCTTTTGTCCCTTCGGCCTTTTGTCCATTCGAACTTTAGTCTTTCGACCTTTTGTCCTTCGACCTTCTGTCCTTTTTGCACTTCAAATTTTATATTCGAGCCCAATATTATGCATTAGAAAATGACGGTAACTATGGCAACGGCTCCCAAGAGAGATTATAAAGGAGAGTAAAGGGGGTTCCTGAGGGGTTCCAGGGGGATACACTGAAACCTCCATTTAGGTAAAATCTATTTAGGTCTCTCCATTTAGGTAACGTGATCTAAATGGAATTTGATTGCGTTCAGAGCATTTGGAGTACTCAAGATTACAGATAAAGTTGATTTACGAAAAAAAAGCAGAATTAAAAGTTTAAGGACGTTTACAGAGTGTGTAACGGTTAAAAGTTTAAGAGTATCCGAGAACTCCCTGGAGTTTAGGCCATCTGATCTCCACGCGGAATCAGTGATCTATTGGAGCATTATGAATGAAATTTATGCTTACACAGCCTCATGTTGCTATGTGTTGTCAAGTGGTGAGCTCGTTGTCAGTTTGAGGATCTCCAAGAACTTCCTTGAGTATAGGTCATCGGATCTACTAACGTATTTGGCTGTCTCTGAGAGATTAACGCAATAGAGGAAAAGTTAAATGAGCTTCTATATTCCCCTGAAACTGCTCTGGAGACCATTCAGATGCCTTGGAACGATATGAAACGCCTCTAGAACCCCCCAGCCTCTGAAGCCCCCATAACCCTCTTGAAATGCTTTGAAACGCCTTGAAACGCTTTGAAACTCCTCTGAAAGCCCTAGGAAGTCTACGAGAAATTCACCTGTGAGCCTCTGAAGCCCCCTGAAACGCTCCCAAAACCTCCTGAGACTCCCTGCAACGCATTGAAACCCCTTGAAACGTCTTGATACGCTTTGAAACGCCTCTAAAACCCCTACAAAACTTCCATGAAACCTGAGAACCTCTGAAGCCCCCTAAAACTAATGTGAAACCTCCTGAAACGCCTTGAAATGCTTTGAAACGCCTCTGAAATCCTTATAAAACCTCCGTGAAATTTAACTGACACTTCTGAAGCTCCCTAAAATCCCTGTAAAACCTCCTGAAACGTATTGAAACACCTTGAAACGCTTTGAAATGCCACTGAAACCCTCATGAAACCTCTGGGAAATTCACCTGCGAGGCTCTTAAGGGACTGGGCGTTTGAGAAATCTTACGATCCATACAAAAATATTTTAGTTCTCATAAAAAAAATCTTACAATGGGAGGGGAGGGGGTCAAAAAATCGTGAAAATTCCCTTACGTAATAAATGAACAGCCCCTAAGCCGCCTCAAATTCATCGGAAACCTTCTGAAATGCCCTGAAATGCATTGGAACGCTTTGAAACGCCTCTGATATCCCCATGAAACATCTGTGAAATTCACGTGCGAACCTCTGAAGCCCCCTTATGCCCCCTTTAAACCTCTTGAAATGTCATGAAACGCCTTGAAACGCTTTAAAACGTCTCTAAAACCTCAATTAAACCTCCGTCAAATTAACCTGCGAGCCTCTGGCACCCTTAAACATCTTGAAACCTCCTGAAAGGCCATGAAACGCATTGAAACGCCTTGAAACGCTTTGGAACTCCTCTGAAACTGCCGTGAAGTTCACCTGAGAGCATACGAAGCCCCCTAAAAGCCCTCTGAAACCTCCAGAAACGCCTTGAAACTCCCTGAAACGTCTGAAAACGCCTCTACGTGATTTATGAACGGCCCCTTGCTTGAGTAAGCCACAGAACAGGAAACGGAGGTCTCACAAGGGTTCCAGAGAGTTTCGGGGGGGGGGGGGGGGTACCAGGGGTATTTCAGGAGATCTCAAGGGCGTTCTCAGATGCATTTTATAGAACTTCAGAAAGGTTCCAAGAGGGCGCAGGAAAGATTTAGGAGGTTCCGGAGGTACCTGCAGGTTTTTTGAGCTTTTTAGGATGTCTTAGGAAGTACGGTAATTTCTTTCTGGCTTATGTGTTGGCTTACGAAAACACTTATTTTTGCTCCAACGTTTCGATCCCGATTTGGATCTTCATCAGGGGATCCGAATATGTATTTAAAAAAATAGAAAGTACGTTTGGGTCTCACCGGATCCATCCCCCCCCTCCTCCCTCATTGACGAATCAACGAGCACTGTGACCAAAGAAGAAAATGAGATTTGTTCCGTTCTAGAATTCAATTCTCAGGATTCAGGAGCACTTCGGGTTATGGCGACGGAAAAATCTTGAATACATATTCGACTAGAAAGGCACTATCACCACTAGGTGGATTAATCTGGGTTTTTTTCCATGAGGACTTCTTAAAATTAATCACAAAAGTCATCCAAGTTTTTTCTTTCTCGGACGTACTTCAAAAGGTGATCTGGAAATAACTGGAGGAGTTCCTTAGGGAACAAATTCTAACACAGTAAAACCGCTCAGCACTAAAATGTGTAAGCCCTACTCATAAGTGCATAATTTCCAGACAGTTACACATTCTCAAAAACAGTTCGTACACTCGTCTAGACGCGAAATGTCGATATTTTTTTTGTTTTCCAAGGTCACTAGTAAACCTAGCTAGATTGCTGTACAATTTTTTTTGCGAATTTA
Source organism: Aedes albopictus (assembly GCF_035046485.1). Taxonomy (NCBI): domain Eukaryota; kingdom Metazoa; phylum Arthropoda; class Insecta; order Diptera; family Culicidae; genus Aedes; species Aedes albopictus. Next base: position 435,419,768 of record NC_085138.1, read on the forward strand.
ACGATTTTGCGGACACATGAGCTGATTTTGTGAATGTGCAAGGGTTACACATTTTTGGTAATGTTCCACCTGGAAGAATACTCTATGATTTTTTTAAGTAACTACATAAAAAAATGGTGGGAAATACGCTTGCGATTCATCTTAAAATTACCTTAGAAATCCTACAGAGGTTGGCCAAAGTGTATTTGATGTCGGATAAAAAAGCATATAAATTAATGGTAAAGTTTGATGACGTAACAAATTTTCTATTTTACAACACTCTTACCGCATCGTTGTCAGCCATTATCACCAGTTTTAGGAGCCGTAACATTTCACTTCAATTTACGACGTGTGACTATCCCAATGACGCATCAAAATAAAACCCCCAAATTTGTTCCTCACCTGAAAACACACCTTTCGTTCGCATTTCTAATTATCTTTTTATCACTTAATTAAATCGGGACTAAAACAGAACGAAAGCAAGAGTGCATTCTGCTGTAACAACCCTTGAGAATGGCGCGGCGATGATCCGACGAAGGGCCTGGCGTCCGACCAACCAGCAGTTATTTCCTCACACGTCGTCGTTGTCGACGGGTCGGTTAGGAAAGGATGGCGCAAACAAAGGAAAAGTGCCGGCGTGATGATTAATCTTGGCCTTCAACGCATCGCATCGTGCCGGGATCAACAAATGGGCCCTCGTTCTGAATATGCATCTTTTCACACCTTTTCGTCGGGGCCTTTTTTTTCGGGGGCCCTTTTTTCCCGTGATTATAGGGAGCCTCGTATTTACTGGCACATTCGCAGGTTCTAAATTGGTACGGCTGGTTAGCCAACCTCCGAGGGAAGTGTTAAGTGTGCTGGAGCAGTGTGGTTTCGGTTATAACTGATGTGGTGAAACAGATTATCATGAAAAAATAATAATTGTTAGGAAACAAGGTAGCAACAAAAGCGTAGCAATTCCAATAAAAAAAGAAGCGTGTAAATCAATGAATAAGAGACTGACACATTTTTTACAAGTTTGCAATTGGCTTGCCAAGGTTTAGATTTAAGGCGAAACTGGATGCATTATCAAAATTGGTTTTCGTGCACATGTAGAGTATGGATCAAGGTATCTCCCGATTTTTTTTTCAAGGTGGAAAATGTTTTTCGTTTTTGCAGTAACGAAATTTCACAAAAAAAAGGTTTCTGCAAAAATAGAAAACGTTTTCCACCATGAAAAAATTCAGAAGATACCTTGATCCATACTCTACATGTGTACGAAAACCGATTTTGAAAATATTGCTTCGTTATTTAATAAAATATCAAAAACTAAAAAAATGAGCAAATGCATCCAGTTTCGCCTTAAGTACTCCAAGATTCCTTAAAGCAGTCCGGTATAGATTTCAGCTGTAGATGCTTCAGAACTCTTCTTGGGTTTTCTGTGATTCCTTCAGGAGGTTCTTCCAGAATTGCATTAATGAGTCCTCTCTGGATTCATACTTTAGTTTTTAGAACCTCTATCAGAGGTTCCTGCAAGAATTCCCCTGGAGAATTCTTCTAGGATTTTTTTCTGGGATTTTTCTGGGACCGATCTGAAAATTTTATAATAGCTATCAATAATGTGGTAAAACTCCTTTGTGATTAGTGCAGAAATTGTTGGCGTTGGCCAATGAAATCTCTTGAACACCCCTGGAACGGCAAACCTGAGCGTCTGTTCTCCAGGAGGAGCGGCTCACAACAGCGTCTGATCCTCATGTTAGGGGCCGCTGATCTACGTCCGAGTGCCAGGGAAGGACTCTAAGCTCAACTGTGCACTATGGTCCTCCGGAAAGTAAGGGGTTGGTGTCAGGCCCTACGAGCCAGCCGTAAAAAACCATTGTAACGGAAAATCAGCAACAGAATAATACGAACCGAGACCAACGGCAACGACCCCAGCGAACAAAAAGGACTTGCGATTGGAAACTCGGTACGTGGAACTGCCGATCTCTCAACTTCATTGGGAGCACCCGCATACTCGCCGATCTACTGAAGGACCGCGGGTTCGGCATCGAAGCGCTGCAGGAGGTGTGTTGGACAGGATCCATGGTGCGAACGTATAGAGGTAATCATACCATCTACCAGAGCTGCGGCAACACATGCGAGCTGGGAACAGCTTTCATCGTGATGGGTGATATGCAGAGGCACGTGATCGGTTGGTGGCCGATCGACGAAAGAATGTGCAGGTTGAGGATCAAGGGCCGATTCTTCAACTTCAGCATAATAAACGTGCACACAGCCCACACTCCGGAAGTACTGATGATGACAAGGACGCATTTTACGCGCAGCTCGAACGCGAGTACGATCGCTGATCAAGCCACGACGTCAAGATCATCATAGGAGATTTGAACGCTCAGGTAGGCCAGGATGAGGAATTCAGACCGACGATTATTAAGTTCAGCGCCCACCAGCAGACGAACGGAAACAACCTACGACTCATTCATTTCGTCGCCTCAAAAAATATGGCCATACGTAGCACCTTTTTCCAACACAGCCTCCCTTATCGTTACACCTGAAGAACACCCCAGCAGACGGAATCTCAAATCGACCACGTTCTGATTAACAGACGGCACTTCTCCAACATTATCGACGTCAGGACCTAACGTGGCGCCAACATCGACTCCGACCACTATCTGGTGATGGTCAAACTGCGCCCAAAACTCTCCATCATCAACAATGTACGGTACCGGCGACCGCCACGGTACAACCTAGAGCGACTGAAGCAACCGGATGTCGCTTCAGCATACGCGCAGAATCTCGAGGTCGCGTTGCCAGACGAGGGCGAGATCGATGAGACCCCTCTAGAGGACTGCTGGAGTACAGTGAAAGCAGCCATCAACGACGCAGCCGAGAGCACCATCGGGTACGTGGAACAGAATCGACGGAACGAATGGTTCGACGAAGAGTGTAGAACGGTTTTGGATGAAAAGAACGCAGCGAGGGCGGTAATGTTGCAGCAAGGGACTCGACAGAACGTGGAACGTTACAAACAGAAGCGGAAAAAGCAGACCCGCCTCTTTCGAAAAAAAAACGCCAGCTAAAAGAAGCGGAGAGTGAAGAAATGGAACTGTTGTGCCGTTCTCAAGAAACACGGAGATTCTATCAGAAGCTCAACGCATCCCGCAACGGCTTCGTGCCGCGAGCCGAAATATGCAGGGATAAATACGGAGGCCTCTTGACGGACGGACGTGAGGTGATCGAAAGGTGGAAGCAGCACTTCGATCAGCACCTGAACGGCGTGGAGAACGTTGGCACGGGAGCCCACGGCAACGGAAGGAACGACGACACCAGTGCAGCGGAGGACAGAAATGAATCAACTCCCACTCTGAGGGAAGTTACGGATGCCATTCACCAGCTCAAAACTAACAAAGCAGCTGGTAAGGATGGTATCGCAGCTGAACTCATCAAGATGGGCCCAGAAAAGTTGGCCACCTGTATGCATCGGCTGATAGTCAGGATCTGGGAAACCGAACAGCTACCGGAGGCGGAGGAGTGGAAGGAATGGGTTATCTGTCCCATACACAAGAAAGGCGACCATTTGGAATGTGAGAACCTCAGGGCGATCACTATTTTGAATGCTGCCTACAAAGTGCTATCCCAGATCATCTTCCGTTGTCTGTCACCTACAACGAATGAGTTCGTGGGAAGTTATCAAGCCGGCATCATAGACGGCCGGTCGACAACGGACCAGATCTTCACTGTACGGCAAATCCTCCACAAATACCGTGAATACCAGGTCCCAACGCATCACCTGTTCATCGACTTCAAGGCGGTATACGACAGTATCGACCGCGCAGAGCTATGGAGAATCATGCACGAAAACGGCTTTCCTGGGAAGCTGACTAGACTGATTAAAGCAACGATGGACGGTGTGCAAAACTGCGTAAGGGTTTCGGGTGAACTATCCAGTTCATTCGAATCTCGCCGGGGACTGGGACAAGGTGACGGACTCTCATGCCTACTATTCAACATCCCTCTGGAAGGTGTGATGCGACAAGCCGGGCTCAACAGCCGGGGAACGATTTTCACAAAATCCAAACAATAATTTGTGTGCTTTGCGGACGACATGGACATTATTACCAGAACATTTGGAACGGTGGCAGAGCTGTACACCCGCCTGAAACACGAAGCAGCAAAGGTCGGACTGATGGTGAATGCCTCAAAAACAAAGTACATGGAACCGAAAACGACCGGATCCGTCTGGGTAGTAATGATACGATAGACGGGGATACTTTCGAGGTGGTGGAGGAATTCTTATACCTCGGATCCTTACTGACGGTTGACAACAACGTGAGCCGTGAAATTCGGAGGCGCATTATTAGCGGAAGTCGGGCCTATTACGGGCTCCAGAAGAAACTGCGGTCGAAAAACATTCACCCACGCACCAAATGCACCATGTAGAAAACGCTTATAAGACTGGTGGTCTTCTACAGACACGTGACATGGACCATGCTCGAGGAGGACCTGCAAGCACTCGGAGTTTTCGAGCGACGCGTGTTAAGGACGATCTTCGGCGGTGTTCAGGAGAACCGTGTGTGGCGGAGAAGGATGAACCACGAGCTCGCTGCACTTTACGGCGAACCCAGCATCCAGAAGGTGGCCAAAGCCGGTAGGATACGGTGGGCAGGGCATGTTACAAGAATGCCGGACAACAACCCTGCAAAGCTGATGTTTGTAACTGATCCGGATGGCACAAGAAGGCGTGGAGCGCAGAGAGCACGATGGGCGGGTCAGGTGGAGCGTGACCTCGCGAGCATTTGGCGCGACCGAGGATGGAGAGCGGCAGCCACAAACCGAGTATTGTGGCGTACTGTTGATTATGTCTTGTCTGAATGATGTTGAACAAATAAATGTATGTATGTACCCCTCGGACGTCCCTGAAACCCCTGATATCTTCTGGAAAATTCCTGGGCCCCAAGAGCAGGCGCTGTCCACAAACACCGTGGACCCTTTTTTGGCCACCCCGGCCCCCCTCCCTCGGAGATTTTTACTCCAGAAAGTCATTGTTTAATGCAGTATTATTTTTGTTAATCATACCTACAGAAGTATAGCAATACTAAAACGATGCATTCTTTGGTGTTTTATTCCATTTCACTTTTATGACTCCCGTTTGTTTGCCCCAAGCAAACACCGGCTGCATGTCACTTGATGAGATTCCACCAACAGACGACGTGGACAAATTGTTTGATCAATCCCACACGATTATCTGGCAGCACCTGGCCAACTCAACTCGAACCCAACCCAACCGAACGAATGGGTAACTCAAACAAAGCTCCGACAATTTCATCTTCATCAGATCCGGGCTCTCGAGCTACCAACAATTGTGTAGATATAACCTACGTCCTAGAACAAACAGCCCGGGAAAGAACGAGGAAGAACAAATTCTTTCGGAAATTAACCGGAGAAACAGACAACCCAACAACGCAACGGTAGCCGGTAGCTTCCGAAGAAACAAAAGACAAACATCGAACCTCTTGAGCAGTGGACGAATCACCTACTGAATTTTATTTCGTCGATAATATACCACCCAGGATAGATTCGAATGCTGGCAAACGGTGGGGTTTGCTTCGGACATCGGTTCCAGTAGTTTGTTCCGCCGAATGGATTGGAAGCGGACGGAAAAAGGGAACCAAAAACCGAAGAGGTTATTAATACTCACTTATTCCGGTTCCTAAACAAACAATTAAGCAGTGCCCAAAGGTACGGCGTGGCGCGGATGCGGCTGGTACGCTCCATCGGGAGGATATTTGTCGTGAAATTAAATTTGAGAGGAAATGTTTGCGTTCCGTTTCAGTCAGTGGGACGAGGATGATTGGTGGATCGTGATCGGTTTATTGAGAAGGAATTCAGGAAATTAGGACTTTGTTGGGATTTTTCCAATAATGTAAGGAGATGAATAATAAGGAAGAAAATGTGGAAGAAGTACATGGAAAACACCTATAAGATATGAGATAGATGTTAAATTAGTGTTTGGGATGGTGTGAGAGAGGACTCTCCATTTTTGTATTGGAAATTATTTTTCCTTCTTGTAGATAATCTAAGTAGATAATCGCCAATATTATTTTTGGAAAAAATGTGGCTCCTATTTTCACCTTTGTATTTTTTTAAATTGGTTTGCACCCCACGAAAACCAGGATAGTAAAATGTTTTTTTTTTTCATTTTTTCTCTTCACAGTCTTTTTGATTTTTTATCCCTTCCCCTTGATTTAGGAAAATCGATCAACTGATCTCTCAGACAATTTCATGAAAGTCACCCATACATCACTTTTTCTTCGATCTTGCCATTTTTGAGCTACATTGATTTAAAAAAATCTATCAAAATAGCTTAGCCCTTTTCAAATATGAGTCTAGATAACAAAATACTAAGTATGCAAAGCTGCTTGCTTTAAAATACAAAATCTTCACATCCACACTGTTTCATTGAATTCTGAGAGAGTGCTGCCAACCCAGAAGTCGACTTGGCGTGAAACCCATCATGCCAGTGATATTTTTGGAAATTTTTCCTGGGTTTCCTTCAGAAATTCCTCAAGGGATTCTTAAGCAAAATCTAAAGATTATTCAAAAATTTCTTTATATGTACTTTATGGGTATGTACCTACTTTCTTTTGACTCCCTCCGAAATTCTCCTTAACAGATCGTTGAAAAATATCTTTCAGGGATATGATTTTGTTTTCTTCAGAATGTCCTCCCGGGATTCCTTCAGCAATTCGTCCATAGATTCCTCAAGAAATTCTTCATAAAATTTCTTCAGAAACTCTTACAAAAACTCCTTTTTCGGAGATTTTTTCGAATATTTCTTTAGAAATTTTTCAAAGAATTTCTTCAATGGGTTTATCGAAAGTTCTTTTAAGAATTTATTACGTAACTTTTCCATGTGCCATTGATTTCTTTATGAATTCCATCAGAAATTGCTTCGTAGGTTTTTAGAAAATATGCTAAAAAAAACTTTGTAATGTCCTCCAGCGATTGCTCCGGATTCGCGATTTTTTTAGCAAAACTTTAACAGATTCACCGAAACACTTTCTTCATGGATTGCTTCAAGGATTCATCCACAAAATTGATAATTAATTCTTCAGAAAATTTTGCATGATTTTTTTTCAGATATTATCACAAATTCCTACAAAGATTTCCTAAGACATTTTCTCAAAAAAAAATTGAAAACACTTTTTAAAAATTCTTCCAATATGTAATTCTATCAGAAATTTCTCGTGGATTTTTTCAAAATATCTTAGAAGGATATTTCTTTAAAAAAATTTCCCAAGGATTTCATCAGTAATCTTCAAGGTTCTTTTTTATTAGAATACAAGGAGACCTTCATCCACGGATTCAACCAGAAATTCACCAAGGAATTGCTTCACCAAATCTTTCAGAAAATTTCCAAAAAAAAAAACTACACCAGGACGCCCACCCCCCCCCCCCTTAAGAAAACGATTCAGATTGCTCTAGCCATTCTCCCTGGAATGCATCAATTTCAAATCTACAGGGTGTTCAAATATGCGGCAACACCCTAAAGTATTAGCCCTGTTCGTCCACAACCACAGCAGCAATAAAATAATGAACAATATCACCTCCGTACTTTTTCATACCTAGAAGCTCTCAGATCTAAGCAGTAATAGTCGTCGACTATAAAATCCTGACCAACTGACGGTACAAAGCATAGGAGCACCTGATTACACTCGCTCTCCAGGGGATCGCTGGTGTTAAATGATCTCGATCAATCATTATCATCGTTTACACCGTCATCAATACTGCGAGGGTGATAAGAAGGGCCATACGATATGAGGGGCAAGAATCGCCAAGGAAATCATTACATCGCGAGATCAGAGGACTGATACTCACTCCAACTCGTTAGTTTGCTGTAAAAATTACTCTCACAGGAATATCTCTCGTATTCTTTCAAAATATCATCCAAAGTTTCATGGTTACCTCAGATATTCCCTACGCGATACCTTTATTTATTCTTGTATAGTTTTCTCAAAAAAAAAAAAAAAACCGAAGAATTCGGAAATTCCATTCAAAAAATTCAAGAAATTCAAGAAAGTTTGACTATAATTTTATTTAGAAAGTTTTTCAACAGTACAGCTCTTCAGAAGCTTCTTCAGAGCTTCTTCAGAACTCCATGATTACAGATTCCAGATTCAATTGATTATTTTAAGCGATACCCCAGAAATTTCATCCATGCATTCTATAGAATGTCTTCCACGTATATAATCTTTTGGGAACTACTGCAGTAATTCCTCCAGAGATTCATACAAAAACTTGTCCAGGAGTTTCAGAGATTTTTTCAAGAATTTTATCGGAAATTCGTCCAACGAACGAGCCAAAAACCGGACCTTATTTTTGCTGTTGGTTTGTGGCAATAAAAATTATGTATTCCAAAAGGAAAAACTACGCGACATTGATTGATGATGTGGCTGGTTAAATACGGTTTGCACCTCTGTGGCCACTTTAAGATTTTTTTTCGGGGTCTGTATCATGCCTTTTACAATAAAATCCATTCGTAATACAGTGTGACATATCATATCACCTCTATTTTGGCTAAGAATGTTAGTGGTGACTATGTTAGACCCCACAGAGGTCGTGTGGCCAAGTTCCGTAAATCTTCCAAGAATTTAATCAAATAATGTCTTCATGAATTGCAACAAAAAATACTACCATAGGATTTTTTTCTCTGATTCTTTCAAAACACGGTTTTAAAGGTTTCATGATTTTGTTTAGAAATTCTTCGACAGACTCTTGCATGAATTAAAATGTTTTTTTAAGCAATCCTACAATGATTGTTTTTCGGAAATTCTGAAAATTTTCAGTAATTTTCAAGGAGATAAGTCAAGAGAATTCTCTCGAAGTTTCCACAAGTATTCCAATAGAACAACTTCTTCGGAATTGCCTCCAGTGATTCTTTTCGAAATTCCTGCAGAGATTGTTTTAAAAATTTGAATTCTTTTGAAATTATTAAGCTCGAGCATTTCCTTCAGAAATTCTATTGGAGGTTCCATAAAATCTTTGATGGGTTGCTTCAGGAATTCCTTCAATATTTTTTTTTAGAAATTCCTTCATAACTTCCTCCGAGGATTAGTTCACAAAATCTTTCAAGGATTACTTGTTATATTTCACCAGTAATTACATCTGAAAAATCAGAAAATTCATCGTGGATCCTTTCATAAATTATTACAAGGATATTTTATTCAGAGTTTGCTTCAAAAATTCCTCCAAGGTTTTCTTTTAGCAAATCTATTTGTTTCAGGGATTCATTCGAAAATTTTCCAGGAATAGCTTTCCGGACTCTTTCAAATATTTTTTTAGAAAGTTCTCCAAGAATTCCTTCCTTCCAATTCAACAAATTTACCAACAAAAGTTTCCAAAAATTTCTCCATGGAGTGTTTTACAAATTACTTCCGCAAAAGCTTCTCCTCGGGTTCTTTCCAAACATATTCCAAGATATCTTGATTTTCTTCAGAAATTCTTTTTTCAGATTCTTCCAGTACTTTTCCGCATGATTTTAAAACAAACCTTCTATGAATTTCCAGGGACTTCTTAGGAAATAAGTTTTAGGATTTTTTATTCCTGAAATTTCAGGACATCTTCTACGTAATCTCTTATAATTTTCTTACGTTACTGTTCCAGAATTTCCTACAGAGATTCTTTTTAAAAATTCACTAGTTTATTCGGATATAAGCCCTAGGGATTTCGTTAGAAATTATTTTGGTAGTTTCCCGTAGTTTCTTGAAGAATGCTTCTATGCAATCTTCGTGGGTTGCTTCAGGATTTCTATCAAGACTTTTTTCAGAAATTCTTCCAAAGTTTTCCAAATAAATTCCTGCAGGGATTCTTTCACAATATCTTATGAGGATTTCCTACAAAGATACCTGCTGAAATTGTTATAGAGATATCTCTAGATATTCCTCCGACATTATTTTCAGAAAATCTTCCATGGATTGATGCATGGTAATCCTTTGTGAAAGTTTTTCCGGTATTCTTCACAAATAACGAATCATTTCAAAAAATCTTGCACAGATTTCATTCCATATAACTCCTGGATTTTATTCTCCAGATATTCCAACGTTCTTTTCAGCACACCTTTCCTGAATACCTTTCATAATTGCATGATGCATTACTTCAGGAATTCCTCAACATCTTCCACGGATTCCTTCAGAAATTAGGATCTACTTCATAAAATCTTCCAAGGATACGTTAAAAAATTTCCCAAGCGGGTTTTTCAACAATGTTTCCACGAAATTAAAAAAAAAATCCTCCAGGAACTTAATTCGATACACGTTAAGGATTTTCTCAGGAATTTCTCCGAGGATTCTATGGAAAGACTTCCATGCTTTTTATATTTCACCATCAGTTGAGGAATGTTTCAGGAAACATTCCAGAGAATCATTCAGTAGTTTCTCCAAAAGTTTCTTATTAGATTCTTTCAAGGTTTCTATCGGTCTATGGTTTCTTCAGAAGCAGTTTCCCGGGTATTTCGTCTGAAAATTCGTAAGGTAATGCCTGTACGAGTTACTGCAGGGATTCGTTCAAAGTTTCTCGATCCCATCGGTAATTCGCAAAGTTTTTTTTTTTTTGGGGTATTTATCCAGGGATTCCTTCAGAGACTGTTGCAGTGATTTCTACTGAAATTCATACAGAGAACCCTTTGGAAATTCTTCAGGGTATTTCTCAATGTATTTTGTTCGAAATTCCTCCAAGGAAACTTCCACAAACTTTTCTATTTTTCTAGGATATTTCTCAAATATGTATATTTTTGCTGAATTTCTTCAGGATTTGCTTTACACATTTCTCAATATATTCTTATGAGCATACTAACAGAAGTTTATCCATTTGTTTCTCTAACTATCCCTCAAGAATTTCTTTTGAAAATACATCCACGATTCTTCTGAGATTTTTTTTAGGAAATCGTCCAGGGTTTTAAAAATGGAATTTCTCCAGGAATTCTTCCAAAAATATCCCAACAGTTCAAACCAGATTATTCAAAAAAAAAAAAAACTTCACAGGAATTTCTTTTCGTCTCTTTCAGAAATTTATTTAAGCCGAGGGATTTCTACGTAAATTAGACTGAAGATTTTTAATTTCTTTCAGAAATATATTTAAAATATCTGGCATGATTAAGAAAAGAGAAAATCGTGTTAAGTACTGTTCCTTTAAACTCCACTAAGAATGTGCATCCTTTGACAGATACGTATTTTGACCTCAACTGTAAGGTCGTGTTCAGTGTCTTGTACTTGACGCGACTACAAGACACTGAATACGACCTTACAGTTGAGGTCGAAATACGTATCTGTCAATGGATGCCAATTCTTAGTGGAATTAAAAGGAACAGTACTTAACAGGAATTTCTCTTTACTTACAGGTATTCCACTAACAATCCCAGGTCCATCACCATCTTCCATGATTTTTTTTAAAGAACTTTTTCCAGAGTTTGGTTCGAAAATTCCTTCAAGGACACTTAAGAAATTGCTCCAGGGCCACTGGTTGAGACACTTGTTTTGTGTTAATCAGATACGTATTTTGAAATCATTTTTTTATGCATCCATGTGGAGTCTCGTAGCCGTGCGGTTAGCGTCACCAAGCGTATAAACGTACCACGCCATGGGGTGAGAGTTCGATTCCCGCTCCGAGTGATGAAACTTTTTGCAAGAATGTTTCTTCCTCGTATCCACTGGTGCTCGTAATGTGTGCCGTGTCCGTTGTCTAATGTTAAGTTTCGTTCAGTCTGTACAGCCTCTGACTGATGGCAGTGTCCGTGTCTTTCGTTTAACTCTTTGGAGCCGGAGGGGTCATATATGACCCCAACATGGAAACGGCTGTATAAATTCACCCATTTGATAAAACAGAATACTGTCTTTGGCAAAGTTGTTGCAAATTGAGTCCTCGATTTGGGAAAAATGGGAATATTTGTATTTGGAACTTCATTGAAAACCTATGAATTCTAGAACATCATGAAATCTGGAAAAACGAAATAATTTACATACCAGTTGCTCTAAAAGCTGAGCTTGGATGTGGGTCACGTTTACAGTTTCTTACCGATTTTGGCAACACCCGTTTTTGTCTACTCCCGATTTTGGCAACACCCGTTTTTGGCAACATTTCCTTCCCGATTTTGGCAACACCCGTTTTTGGCAACAATTTCTTACCGATTTTGGCAACACCCGATTTTGGCAACAATTTTTTACCGATTTTGGCAACAAAAAATTTTGACAAAAAATTTTTACCGAAACATCGTTTGTATTTGTAAATGTAGTGTTATTTTATCCTTACTTTTCTTCAAAACATCAAAATTCATTAAATTTTCCAAAATCGACACTTTTACAAATCATGACGTAATTTATGAACGTCACCTACATGGATCGTTTTATAGCTTGTGAATAGTCCATATTTATAATATAAGCCAAATTGACGCATAAAAGTTGAAAATTATCCACAAATTTTTTTTACCGATTTTGGCAACACCCCAATTTGGCAACATTAAATTCACCTCGTGTTGCCAAAATCGGTAAGAAACTGTATATGTATTCATTTAGCCTTCGTTAAGGTTATCAAAGGATATTTTATATTCTGGGATGTTCTAGGTGTTCCAAACTGTCCCATAGTAAAGTCCTTTCAATTCTACAAGAATTAGGTTGTGTATTTTCGCCACAAATAATAGCATTGCATAACCTACTGGGATCCGTAAAGCTCTTGACATCTACAATATCATTTATAGATACTATAGGGAAATTCCAGGTCAGCCAAACTACCTTGGAGTTCAGAACTACAGGTCTACACTCGTAACAGTAGATATATTTGTTATACTGAGTAACGTTGTATAATCAACCGTAGTTACTGGATCAACCTGAAATCAACTAGCCCATCGGAAACCTTAGGGACATTTAGGGTCGTCCAAACTGTCATTAAATAACAGTCCTTCAAATCTACAAGAAAAACTTAATGTGTTTTCGCCATAAATAGTAATATTGCAAAAACTGCTGGGATCCGCAAAGCTCTTAAAATATCAAATGTCATTTAGAGACACTACAGGGATATTCCAGGTCAGCCAAACTACCTTAGAGTTCAGGACTTCAGGTCTACAGTCGTAACAATAGCCATAACTGCTATACTGAGTAACGTTGCATATTCATCCGTGGATACTGGACCAATCTGAAGGCTACATTTTTTGTCATTATAAACCTTTGTGACATCCAGGTTCGTCCAAACTGTTATATAATGAAGTCCTTCATATCTACAAGAAAAACTTTATGTGTTTTCACCATAAATAATAGCATAGTATAATCTGCTGAGATCCTTGAAGCTCTTGAAATCTGAAATATCATTTAGAGACACTATGGGAATGTTCCAGGTCTGAAAAACTATTTTTGAGTTCAGAACTCTCGTAATATCGGCTATATCTGTCATACTGAGTATCGTTTCATAATCAATCACGGGGGCTGGACCAATCTGATGTCTACTATATATTATTATGAACCTTTGGGATACTGAGAGTCGTTCAAACTATCCTGAAGTTTAGCTCTCGATAGTAACAGTATTGATTTTCACAATGAACTTTAAACTATAATCTGTAATCCCCCTGGCATATCACAGTCATTTCAAGATAGTTTAGAGATTTTCTAGATCAACAAAACTACTCCAAAGACCACTACTTCAGGTCTACACTTGTGATAATAGCTTTTGCCACTACGTTAAGTAGTGTTACATAATTCACTGTACTTAGTTAGAGGAACAATAAGCGTTGTTATATATTTTTGGGATATTAAACAATATGATAAAAACAACCCCTGTAACTTTCAGAAAACTTACTGGAAATGATAGATTACAGCTTTTAATGAAAGAAGCTACGGTTACACTCGTAGACTTAAAGATCTAAACTCAAGAACAGTTTGGATGACCTAGGATTTCCCGACTGATCTGAAACTGTCTATTGACCTTTCAGAAGACTCACTGGACATGATATATAACAAATCGTAACTTTGTATAATTAAAAAAGTTACCGTTACACCCGTACATTTTGATACTGTCTATTGAACTTTCAGAAGACTTACTACACATAATACATTACAAATCATAGCTTAGAGTTACCGTTACACCCGTAGACTTTAGGATCCAAACTCAAGAACAGTTTGGATGACCTAGGATATCCCGACTGATCTGATACTGTCTTTTAGCCTTTCAGAAGACTTACTGGACATGATAGATTATAAATCGTAGCTCTGTATAATGAAAAAAGTTACCGTTATACCCGTAGACTTAAGGATCTAAACTCAAGAATAGTTTGGGTGTCCTAGGATATCCAGAAAAAATATTCTACCGTTTTTATGCTATTGACCACCAAAACTACCGAAAAACGTAGAAAAAACTCCATTATAATGCTTGGAAAAATTCCAGATTCACAGCGTTAAAATAAAAAAAAGAAATTGTGTTTTTCGTGTACTCGTAAAAGACAATTTAGTAAAAAAAAATCATAAATCTCCCCAAGCGTGCAATTATTTTTAAAGTGTCATCTGCCCTTTCATCCGGCCGGAACCGAAACGTCCACTCCATAATCTTTTAGGCATCATCCCCCGCCAAGTGTGACGAAATTATTCCTCCTCCACCAAAGCCTGAAATAGTTTCCTTCCTGCATTTGCAAAATAAAAAACGATCTCCCGCAAATCCCGCCCAAATGAAAGTGCAACGTCCCTCCCGGAGCCAAGCAGGGGGAAAAAAGGGTCCAACTCAGCTAAAACGGTTCCAATAAAAATTTAAATTAAACTTTTCCCATTTCTCCGGCACCCCAGGCTCGAAAATTGCTACCCTTCGCTCCGTGACTCGTTCCGGCGCTCAACCGTAGAAAGTAACTTTTCACCCCTTACGTTTTCATTTGAGCCGAAATTTCTAACCTGTTTCCCATTACCAAAGAGCTGTTCCCCCAAACCACCCCGATAGCCATTTGTATTCATTTTCTTGATTTGTCAAATCGTCAAAAAGTCCAATCTTCTACGCTTTATTTCATTTAACGGAACCATTAATCACCACACTGTGGGGTGCCCATCAGGATCCCAGGTTTCGCCGAAGGTATTCCTTCAACAATGTGTATGAAAATCTAATTCCGGCTTTTTTTTTTTTTGTTAAACCTGATTCGTAATAGAATTATGGATATGAAACGTTTGCAGCGATCGGTCCAGGATGAAATGCAATTTTTGCTTACAATGAAATCACTGTCGAAACTACACACATGCACTTCGGCTTCGAGACAATCGTCCCGAAGAAAGCAGAGACCCTCAATTTGTCAAACAACGACACTTTTGGTCAATTGCATATGTTGTTTGCGCCGTCGTCATCGTCCTTCTCCGACGTTGTCCGTCCATCATCCTCCGCCGCGTCGTGTCAGGTACAGAACCATGTTTGAGTGCTCCGTGCTCTGTTTGTCGTTGCTCGTTGAAGCACTGCTTTTCCCGTTCAGCGTTGTTATGTTTGTTCGATTTCTCCATCCCGTTTGGAAAGGTGGGGGCCCGGGTGGCCCCAAACTCCTCGGACAACCTGGACGATATCTTGTACATAGGTTGCTACTACTCTTTAGACAAAACGACGGCGACCCACAACGATGACAGTCGCAGTGACAACGGGCGGCCGCGCGCAATATGGTATAGAGACGACGACGATGATGATGAGCAATGTTTGCGATGCATTCGAAGTGGACTGAAATAAAAATATCATCACTGTCTCGTCCGTCCGGCTTCAAACAACAATGGTCTTCGAGAGTTTTCCTCGGTGGACAGTGGGATGGAATCCGAAATTAACGGTCATTTTTCTCTACAATGTTGAATTCAATGACAATTCGACGTTTATTTAAGTCCTTCTTTACGAATTGTCAGAAATTGCAGCTTAATTCAAGAATCTGTACATTATCCAGCTGAATTTTTGGCAATAATGTTTTGATGATGACATTTTGGCCGCCAAATATTTCACTTGGTCGATGGCGAAAAACACTCTCGTACCTGGATCGGTTGAGCTTGAATGTAGGCGGAACTGAGCTGTTTGAAAACCGGAAGAACTAGGATTGGGAGCAAAGTACTCACCCATTCAATCTGGCCATGGATGTGACAGATGTTTGAAGCATATTTAAACACACGAATGTAATAATATCGTTGTACAATACAAAAATAGGACAGGATTCTGACTTGGATTGGATTCGGATGAAATTTGGATTGACTTTAATTTTTCTTTGAGTTGTCCTTGGTTTGGCTTTGAATTGGCTTTAAAGAAGCTTCGGGTTGGCTATCGAACGGCTTTGGATTGCTTTTGGTTTTGATTTGTGCTGGCTCTGGATTGGCGTCAGACAGGCTTTGTTTTGGTTTTAAATTGGTTTCAGAGTGACTTTTGATTGGCTTTGGAAGAGCTTTCGTATTGGCTTTGGATTGGCTTTTGATTGACTTTTGATTGGCTTATGATTAGGAAGGGCTTTCGTATTGGCCTTGGATAGATTTTGAATTGACCCTGGATTGGCCTTGGATTGGCTTTAGGTTGACTTTGTATTGGCTATTGATCGTCTTTAAATAAGTTTAAGATTGGATTTTGGTAGGAATCACATCGTATTTGCATTAGATTTGATTAGGCTGCATTCGCTTTAGATAGACTTTGTGTTGGCTTTGGATTGGCTTCTGATTAACTTTGGATTGGATTTGAATTCGCTATGGATTAGCTTTAAATTGGATTTGGATTGGTTCTGGATTGGCCTTGGATTGGCTATAGTTTGGATTTCGATTGACATTGTATTGTCTCTTGATTGGTTCTGAATTGGCTTTGGAT
The DNA here is from genome assembly GCF_035046485.1 of Aedes albopictus. Lineage (NCBI taxonomy): Eukaryota > Metazoa > Arthropoda > Insecta > Diptera > Culicidae > Aedes > Aedes albopictus. Next base: position 435,436,550 of record NC_085138.1, read on the forward strand.
CGGCTTTGTTTTGGCTATGGATTGGTTTTAAATAAGCTTTGGATTGGCCATCGATCGGATTTGAATTAGTTTTAGATAGACTTTTAATTGGACTCAGATTGGTTATGAATCGGATTTGATTGGGTTTTGGATTAGCTTGGATTGGCTTTGGATTGGCTCTGCATTGGCTTTTGATTGGCTAGAAATTAGTTTATAAATGGCTTTGAATTGGCTTTGAATTGGTTCTGAATTGGTTCTGTGTTGGCCCAGGATTTTCTTTGGATTGACTTCAGGTAAGCTGTGGATTGGTTTAAGATAGACTGCGGAATGATTTTGGATTGGCTTTGAAGCGGCTTTAGCATGACTTAGGATTGGCTTTGAATTGGCTTTCGATTGGCTTTGGATTGACTTAGCATTGGAATTGGTCTGGGATTGGCTTTGCATAGACTTTGACTTGGCTTTGAATTGGATTCGGTTTGATTTGGCGTTGGTTTTTGTTCGGATAAAATTTGGAGTGGCTTTGTATTAGCTTTGAATAAGTTTTTGATCGATTTTTAATTGGCTTTGAATTGGGTTTAAAGTTGCTTTCGATTGGATTATGATTGTTTTGGAATTGATTTTAAGTGATTTGGATTGAATTGGATGTGGATTGGATTTGGATTGGATTTGGATTGGATTTGGATTGGATTTGGATTGGATTTGGATTGGATTTGGATTGGATTTGGATTGGATTTGGATTTGGATTGGATTTGGATTGGATTTGGATTGGATTTGGATTGGATTTGGATTGGATTTGGATTGGATTTGGATTGGATTTGGATTGGATTTGGATTGGATTTGGATTGGATTTGGATTGGATTTGGATTGGATTTGGATTGGATTTGGATTGGATTTGGATTGGATTTGGATTGGATTTGGATTGGATTTGGATTGGATTTGGATTGGATTTGGATTGGATTTGGATTGGATTTGGATTGGATTTGGATTGGATTTGGATTGGATTTGGATTGGATTTGGATTGGATTTGGATTGGATTTGGATTGGATTTGGATTGGATTTGGATTGGATTTGGATTGGATTTGGATTGGATTTGGATTGGATTTGGATTGGATTTGGATTGGATTTGGATTGGATTTGGATTGGATTTGGATTGGATTTGGATTGGGTTTGGATTGGATTTGGATTGGATTTGGATTGGATTGGATTTGGATTGGATTTGGATTGGATTTGGATTGGATTTGGATTGGATTTGGATTGGATTTGGATTGGATTTGGATTGGATTTGGATTGGATTTGGATTGGATTTGGATTGGATTTGGATTGGATTTGGATTGGATTTGGATTGGATTTGGATTGGATTTGGATTTGATTTGGATTGGATTTGGATTGGATTTGGATTGGATTTGGATTGGATTTGGATTGGATTTGGATTGGATTTGGATTGGATTTGGATTGGATTTGGATTGGATTTGGATTGGATTTGGATTGGATTTGGATTGGATTTGGATTGGATTTGGATTGGATTTGGATTGGATTTGGATTGGATTTGGATTGGATTTGGATTGGATTTGGATTGGATTTGGATTGGATTTGGATTGGATTTGGATTGGATTTAGATTGGATTTGGATTGGATTTGGATTGGATTTGGATTGGATTTGGATTGGATTTGGATTGGATTTGGATTGGATTTGGATTGGATTTGGATTGGATTTGGATTGGATTTGGATTGGATTTGGATTGGATTTGGATTGGATTTGGATTGGATTTGGATTGGATTTGGATTGGATTTGGATTGGATTTGGATTGGATTTGGATTGGATTTGGATTGGATTTGGATTGGATTTGGATTGGATTTGGATTGGATTTGGATTGGATTTGGATTGGATTTGGATTGGATTTGGATTGGATTTGGATTGGATTTGGATTGGATTTGGATTGGATTTGGATTGGATTTGGATTGGATTTGGATTGGATTTGGATTGGATTTGGATTGGATTTGGATTGGATTTGGATTGGATTTGGATTGGATTTGGATTGGATTTGGATTGGATTTGGATTGGATTTGGATTGGATTTGGATTGGATTTGGATTGGATTTGGATTGGATTTGGATTGGATTTGGATTGGATTTGGATTGGATTTGGATTGGATTTGGATTGGATTTGGATTGGATTTGGATTGGATTTGGATTGGATTTGGATTGGATTTGGATTGGATTTGGATTGGGTTTGGATTGGGTTTGGATTGGATTTGGATTGGATTGGATTTGGATTGGATTTGGATTGGATTTGGATTGGATTTGGATTGGATTTGGATTGGATTTGGATTGGATTTGGATTGGATTTGGATTGGATTTGGATTGGATTTGGATTGGATTTGGATTGGATTTGGATTGGATTTGGATTGAATTTGGATTGAATTTGGATTGGATTTGGATTGGATTTGGATTGGATTTGGATTGGATTTGGATTGGATTTGGATTGGATTTGGATTGGATTTGGATTGGATTTGGATTGGATTTGGATTGGTTTTGGTTTTTAATTTGCTTTGTGTTGGCTTTGATTTTAATTTGGTTGGCCTTGTATTTGGTTTGTATTTGCTTTTAATTAGCCTACGATCGACTCAGACTACGACCTTTAGCTTTTTGCTAAGATCTTTAATTTAAGCTCTGGCCTCTGGCAACTAGTTTTGGCTTCTGGCCTTGGCCTTGGCTTTGGCTTCTGGCTTTGTTTTCTGGCTGTAGCCTCTGGCTTTAGCCTCTAATTTTGGCCACTGGCTTTGGCCTCTAGCTTTAGCTTTGACTCTGGCCTTTAGCTTTGGCCTCTGGCTTTTGCCACTGATTTTGGCCTCTGGCGTAGGCCTCCAGCTTTGGTCTCTGGCTTTAGCTTTGGTTTTGTTCACTGTCCTTTGGCTTGGCCTTTGATTTTGGCTTCTGACTCTGACCGCTAGCTTTGGACTTTGGCTCTGGCTTCTAACTATGGCCTCTGGCATAGCTTCTGGCTTCTAACTATGGCCTCTAGCATATGTCACAATAGATCAAAAAACTGGTCGCAGTGATGGAAATACCCGACACGGAATAAAAAAATGGCCTCTGGCTTAGGGCTTTGACTTTGGTCTCTGGCATAAGCCTCTAGCTTTGGCCTCTAGCTTTTGCTTTGGATTTGTCCACTGTCATTTGGCTTTGACCTTTGATTTTGGCTTCTGACTCTGGCCGCTAGCTTTGGACTTTGGTTTTGGGATCTGACTTTGGCGTCTGGCTTTGGCCTCTGGCTTAGGGCTTTGACTTTGGCTTCTAGCTTAGGCTTCTAGATCTGGCCTCTATCTTTAGCTTTTTCTTCGTCCACTGTCCTTTGGCTTTGGCCTTTGATTTTGGCTTCTGACTCTGGCCACTTGCTTTGGCCTTTGGCTTTGGCCTCTGACTTTGGTATCTTGCTTTGGCCTTTAGCTTTAGCTTTGGCTTGGTCCACTGTTATTTGGCTTTGGCCTCTGGTTTTGTACTCTAGCTTATACCTTAAATTTTAGCTTTGGCTTGGTGCACTGTTATTTGGCTTTGGCCTTTGATTTTGGCATCTGATTCTGGCCGCAGGCTTTGGCCTCTGGCTTGAGCTTTGGCTTTATCCACTGCACTGTCCTTTACCTTTGGCCTTTGATTTTGGCTTCTGACTCTAGCCACTAGCTTTAGCCTTTGGCTTTATCCTCCGATTTTGGCCCCTATATTTTGGCTGTAGTATTGGTCTCTTGCTTAGGCTTGGTCTCTTGCTTAGGCTTTTAGCTTTAGCTTTGGCTTTGCCACTGTCATTTGAATTTGGCCTTTGATTTTGGATTCTTACTCTGGCTTCTGGCTTTAGCCTCTGATTTTGGCCTCTGACTGAGGCCTCTGGCTTTGGCATCTTACTTTAGCTTTGACTGTGGCCACTGTCCTTTGGCTTTAGCCTTTTCATTTTGGCTTTTGACTCGGGCCGCTAGCTTTGGCCTCTGACTTTATCCTCTGATTTTTGCCTCTGGCTTTGGCATCTAGCTTTGGTCCTCGCTTTAGCCTCTAGCTTAAGCTTTGGGTTTGTCCATTGTCATTTGGCTTAGGCCTTTGATGTTGGCTTCTGATCCTGACCGTTAGCTTTGACCTGTGGCTTTAGCCTTGGCTTTGTCCACTGTCCTTTAGTTTTGGACTTTGAATTTGGCATCTGGCTCTGGCTGCTAGCTTTGGCCTCTGGCTTTAGCCTCTGACTTTGGCCTCTGTCATAGGCCTCTAGCTTTAGCTTTGGCTCTGTCCGCTGTCCATTGGCTTTGGCTTTTGATTTTGTCTTCTGACTCTGGCCGCTGGCTTAGATCTCTGGCTTTAGCTTCTTGCTTTACCCTTTGGCTCAGGCCTCTGGATTTAGCTTTGGCTTTGTCCACTGTCTTTTGGTTTTGACCTTTGATATTGTATTCTGATTCTGGTCCCTAGCTTTAACCTCTGGCTTCAGCCTCTGACTTTGCCATTTGGATCAGGTTGGCTTTGGCCTTCGATTTTATCCTTTGATTTTGGCTTCGGACTCTGGCCGCCAGCAGCGTTGGCTTTTGGCTTTGGCACTCTGATATCTAGTTATGGCCTCTGGATTTGGTCTCTGTATGGCTTTAGTCCCTGGATTTGTCCCCTGACTTTGGCCTCTGGCGTAGGACTCTAGCTTTGGTTTCTCTCTTTAGCTTTGGCTGTAACAACCGTTCTTTGGCTTTGTGCTTTGATCTTGGTTTCTGGCTCTGACCTCTAGCGTTGGCCTCTAGATTTGGCCACTGTCTTTGGCCTCTGATTTTAGCCTCTGGCTTTAGCTTTGGCATTGTCCAGTGTCATCCAGACCGTAGCCTTATATTTTGAATTTGGTCTCTGAGTTTGGCATCTGCTATTATTTTTTTATTTTCACTCTAGCCTGTGGCCTCTGGTTTTTTATTTTAGATTTGTCCTCTGGTTTAAGATTCGTTCTCTGTGTGGCTGAGGCTTCTCGATTTGACCGTTGGCTTTTACTTTGGTTTTGTCCACTGTCTTTTTGCTCCAGGCTTTGGTTTTAGGCTCTATCTTTGCTTTCTGACTTAGGTGCGATTTCTAAGCAGTTAAACCAGATTTAACTTTAACTTAACTGGCTTACCGGTTAAGCCGAGGAGGTAAAGAAATCGACCCCAAGACCCATAGATCTCTTAGCTTCTGGCATTAGCTTTGAGTTTTGGCCATTATTCTTAGCAAATTTCCCAAATAGAGGAGATCATGCCTCTGGAGCCAATCTACTGATACCTGATCCTTTGGCTTTGGCCATTGGTTTTAGTATTTCTTTTGTCTTTTGGTAAATTCTCTTTGTGACGTTAAGCTTTGTCCTTTGGCTTTGGCAAATAATTTTGGTCTTTGAATTTTGCCTTTGGCTTTGCCTTATTAAAGAGATTGAAACAAAGGCTTAAGAAATGTGTGCAGTCATTAGTATGGTCATTGAAAGTAAGCATATGCTATTTATTTTGGATGTTAAAATTTCTACCATCTATTTTTTCCCTGTTTCGGAACAGTCAATCAATTCCATTTACCAGCCACCCAGATGAAATGGCACCAACTATTTGTTTCCGAATGCTTTCGACATTTTTTTCGATGAACAATGGAGACAAACAGGAAGTACTCTTACGAATAAATGGTTCTGTCAAATACGCACACAAGCACCCTGAAAATTCCGGACCCAGACAGTGATTTCCATCGAAATATGAAAAGAATGGAATTTCTTTCTCCGCACACAGAAGCATTCACGACATGAGTGACTGTAAACAGAGCTCCCAGGAGACCCTAACAAGGACGACGACGACGATCACCACCGTCGATGACGGTGGCTATGGCAAAGCAGGGTGGTGCACTCGCATTGTCTTGGTTCCCAACAGCAGCAGGACCTTTCCTCTTCATATGTATCTAAGAGGCGTCCTAGACCCGGGCGAAATGGATTTCTCCCATCCGTCAAAACCTCATCCAAACAAAACGTCCTTGTTGAAGATGAAGAAGACGTCGACAGCGACAAGCGACAAGCGAAAAGCGACATCGATGCAGCGCAGATTGTTCGATTCTCACCGCACCACATCCTTTCTTTAGGAGCTAAGGAAGCCAAACCTACCAGCGTTAGCGGAGAAAATGCCATTTGCGAGTGGATTCAATCACATTGTTTGTCACCCATTTGGCTGAGGATGGTTCCTTTCTTCCTAATTGAATTGATTATTATCATTGTCCGATCGTCCGTTGTAGGTCTGGTCCGGAAGTTGGCAGACAAAAGCGCGTGCAGAGATGCCGTGGCCCGTCTGACCTCAACAATTTCGGGTGGCAGCCTATTTATTGCACCCATAAACAAATAGAAACGCTCCATAGAAAATCAAAAAGCGCTCCATAAAGAATGAACATATGTTCCATGAAAATGTGTAATGTTACCCATAAATAATTGAAAACGTTCCATACTTTATAAAAAATGTACCGGTAAAACATAAAATTTTCTCATTAAAAGTGGAATTTTGCACCTATAAATAACACTGAAATGCTCCATAATAAAATACAAATGCTCCATATAAAACTGCAAATGCTCCATAAAAAATTAAAATTGTACCCATAGAAAATTAAATATTGCTCCATAGAAAAATTAAATTGCACCATAAAAAATTGAAATTGCACCATAGAAAATAGACAAATGCTCCATAAGTATTATTAAACTGCACCAAAGAAAATATGAATTGCTCCATGAAAAATTGAAAATCCTCCATACATAGCATATTCTTATAATTTCATTCGATAGAGCTGAATTGCTTTACATTGCGCTGCTTTAGTGGTGCAAATGTTTAAAATTATGGAGAATTTTCAATTTTTTATGGAGCAAATTGTAATTTGTGTGGTGCAGTTTGATATTACTTATGGAGCATTTGTCTATTTTCTATGGAGCATTTGCAATTTGTTATGGTTGCAATAACCTTTTGCCATTTCGGGTGGTGAGAGGGGTTGGAGTGGAAGAAATGGTAAATGTAAATAAATAATGTTTGCTCTGGTAATAAATTTACGTCCACTTTTCTATGTAAGCTCATTGGCAGAAATCAAGACATCTTTTCGATAATTTGGTTTGTGCGGGGCAGAGAAAATCCAAATAACAGCTGAATTATCTCTGATGCATGAACGCGATGTCAGTTAATTGATGGTTGTGTATCAAGGTTTTCTGAATTTGTTGCCCTCTCTGAATGTTATTCAATCTTACCAGCAACACATTCAGAACACCCGCATTCTGCCTTTGCCACCCACGATCGCTTCGCCACATTTAATAAATAATGAATTTACAAAACATACCGAAGCAAACACGGTTTAATGGGGAGGAAAATAAGGGTACATGTTTAACAAATAAATTCCCATCGAAAAATAATTGATCCAAACACACAAAAGCTTTCTTCATCGACGACGGCACCTTCTATTGCTCCTCGGAGAAGACGAACTTTCTACCGCTTCTATTAATTATCCCTCCTCTGAGCATCTTTGCAAATACCAACTTTCTCTCTGGAACAAAAATGGTTGGATGGTCTCATTAATTCAGATACGCACACACCCCCACTAAGAGGAGGGACTATGGGTCCTCCATCCCAAGAGTGTCACCTTCCTTCGCACCAGAAACAATGATATTTATGCGCACCCCTAACGACTCTACCCCTGGATACGACGAATTCTATCTATATTCTCCCGGTGGAAAATCCGAGAATTAATTTTACACTACATTCGAGTTATTTAATTTCAATTAAAATTCCTACCGAGCGAATCGAATCGAACGATTTATTGGTCCCATCCTTCTCTCACTCCCCTCCCCGGGGAGGAATCTTCGAACGGAATCATTGCAGAGAATCGACATCGGCAAAGAATGTTGTTGGTGATAATTTGACTTCTAATAACTTTTCATTTTTCACGGAGCCTGGTCGTATACGGTTCGATTGTTTTTCGTTTTCCCAAGATATTGTAGAGGTATTTTTCGTGCCAATGCGTTCGCTTAATCGAGCGTAGGTTTTTATTTGCTTCCGGGGAATCGACTGCAATCAGGACTTATGGAAGTTGTTTTTTTTTTGTGGATTTAAGTAGAAACGCTAGCACACGTGACGTTGATACCTTTGGAAAAAGTTTTTTTTTTTGTACCGAATTTCCGAACTCTTTAAGCAGAACATCCTCTTCGAAAGAGTGCTTGCAGGTCCTCCTCTAGCATGATCCATGTCTCGTGCCCGTAGAGGACCACCGGTCTTATTAGCGTTTTGTACATGGTGCATTTGGTGCGTAGGTGAATCTTTTTCGACCTCAGTTTCTTCTGGAGCCCGTAGTAGGCCCGACTTCCGCTGATGATGCGCCTCCGAATTTCACGGCTCACGTTGTTGTCAGCCGTCAGTAAGGGTCCGAGGTAAACGAATTCCTCCACCACCTCGAAAGTATCCCCGTCTATCGTGACACTACTACCCAGACGGATCCGGTCGTGTTCAATTCCGCCTACCAGCATGTACTTTGTTTTTGAGGCATTCACCACCAGTCCGACTTTTGCTGCTTCGCGTTTCAGGCGGGTCTACAGCTCTGCCAACGTTCCAAATGTTCTGGCGAGAATGTCCATGTCGTCCGCAAAGCACACAAATTGACCGGATTTTGTGAAAATCGTTCCCCGGCTGTTGAGCCCGGCTCGTCGCATCACACCTTTCAGAGTGATGTTGAATAGTACGCATGAGAGTCCGTCACCTTGTCGCAATCCCCGGTGAGATTCGAAAGAACTGGATAGTTCACCCGAAACCCTTACGCAGTTTTGCATACCGTCCATCGTTGCTTTAATCAGTCTAGTCAGCTTCCCAGGAAAGCCGTTCTCGTCCATGATTCTCCATAGCTCTGCGCGGTCGATACTGTCGTATGCCGCTTTGAAGTCGATGAACAGGTGATGCATTGGGACCTGGTATTCACGGCATTTCTGGAGGATTTGCCGTAAGATAAAGATCTGGTCCGCTGTCGACCGGCCGTCGAGCCAGCTTGATAACTTTCCATGAACTCATTCGTTTTAGGTGACAGACGACGGAAGATGATCTGGGATATCACTTTGAAGGCAGCATTCAAAAAAGTGATCACCCTGAAGTTCTCACATTACAAATGGTCGCCTTTCTTGTGAATGGAGCAGATTACCTCTTCCTTCCACTCCTCCAGCAGCTGTTTGGTTTCCCCGATCTTGACTATCAGCCGATGCAGACAGGTGGCCAACTTTTCTGGGCCCATATTGATGAGTTCAGCTGGGATACCATCCTTACCAGCTGTTTTGTTGGTTCTGAGCTGGTGAATGGCATCCTTAACTTCCCTCAGCGTGGGAGTTGGTTCATTTCCGTCCTCCACTGCACTGGCGTCGTCGTTTCCTCCGTTGCCGTGGGCTCTCGTGCCTACGTTCTCTACGCCATTCAGGTGCGGATCGAAGTGCTGCTTCCACCTTTCAATCAGCTCACGTCCGTCCGTCAAGAGCCCTCCGTCCTTATCCCTGCACATTTCGGCTCGCGGCACGAAGCCGTTGCGGGATGCGTTGAGCTTCTGGTAGAACTTCCGTGTTTCTTGGGAACGGCACAGCAGTTCCATTTCTTCGCACTCCTCTTCTTCCAGGCTGCGCTTTTTCTCCCGAAAGAGGCGGGTCTGCTGTTTCCGCTTCTGTTTGTAACGTTCCACCCTCCAAAACCGTTCTGCACCCTTCGTCGAACCGTTCGCTCCGTCAATTTCGTTCCACGTACCCGATGGTGCTCTCGGCTGTGTCGTTGATGGCTGTTCTCACTGTACTTCAACAGTCCAAGAGGCTCCTCATCGAGCACGCCCTCGTCTGGCAACGCGGCCTCGAGATTCTGCGCGTATGCTGAGGCGACATCCGGTTGTTTCAGTCGCTCTAGGGTGTACCGTGGCGGTCGCCGGTACTGTAAATTGTTGATGACGGAGAATTTTGGGCGCAGTTTGACCATCACAAGATAGTGGTCGGAGTCGATGTTGGCGCCACGATAGGTACTGACGTCGATAATGTCGGAGAAGTGCCGTCCGTCAATCAGAACGTGGTCGAATTGAGATTCCGTCTGCTGTGGTGATCTCCAGGTGTAACGATAAGAGGGGCTGTGTTGGAAAAAGGTGCTACGTATGACCATATTTTTGGAGGCGGCGAAATCAATGAGTTGAAGGCCGTTTCGTTCGTATGCTGGTGATCGCTGAACTTACCAATCAACGGTCTGAATTCCTCCTCCTGGTCTACCTGAGCGTTTAAATCTCCTATGATGATCTTGCCGTCGAGGCTTGGGCAGCGATCGTACTCGCGTTTGAGCTGCGCGTAAAATGCGTCAATGTCATCATTAGTTTTTCCGAGGTGAGGGCTGTGCACGTTTATTATGCTGAAGTTGAAGAAGTGGCCCTTGATCCTCAACCTGCTCATTTTTTAATCGATCGGCCACCAACCGATTACGCGCCTCTACATGTCGCTTATCACGATGTAAGCTTTTCCAAGCCTACGTCACGGTGTCTCTGGTAGAAGAATATTATTAGGAAAAATAGGTATCCCTAAGTCAGCCACCATATAAGAGATAAGAGTCTCCTCCTTTAATTGAGACTATGACAAATTTTGGGTGAAAAGTACCAAAAAAATGGGCATTTTTCGGAAATTAGTTCTAGATATCACGAGAAAACAAATAAAATTGTTCCAGACTCCCCGATAGAACATTTCGCTCTTAGCTTCAATTGAAAGAGGGTACCCTAAGCTTTCATTTGGTGGGTGACTTTTTTTTTACTTATTCGTTTATTTGGAAGGCTCGGGCGCCACATGGGCATAACTGAGCCGAAATCTTTTGTTTTTTTCACAATGGTTATACATTTTACAATTTATTACTGCCTTAAAACTATGTTAGTTTGGGAAGCCGAAGTACTCGCGGCTGTTTCGAGGTTAAGGATTGAAGAAAAAAAAATGGGAAGGACGGATTTATGGGTTTAAAACTAAATTATTTGCTAACTTATACTAAAACTTTGATGGGACAAATTGTCCATATCTGTAACGGAACCAAAAAGAAAGGACTTTATCGGTAGAAAACGACAAGAAGAGGACAAACGGAAGGGGGTGACGGCAGACAGGGGCGAACAACAAAACCAAAAGGCGGACAACGAAAACAAGGAACGTACTACATCAAACTCTGACATCAACACGTTTCAAAAACTGGTAAATCAGGTTCATGTATTCCAAATCAAGTCCTGCCAACACTTCTCTAACGGGTTTCTGTTGTTTTCCTCGGACCCGGAGAATTTCATGTAGCTCAGATCTGACCTCACGATACTCATTGCATCCCCACACGACATGTTCGATATCCTGGTAAGCCACGCCACAGACACAGAGATTGCTTTCTGAGAGCCCAACACGGAAGGTATGTGCGTTCAACAAATAGTGGTTGGACATCAACCGACACATTACACGAATGAAATCGCGGTTCAAATCCAACCCTTTGAACCATGGCTTCTTCGACACCTGTGGAATGATGGAGTGCAACCATCTACCCATCTCTCCATCTCTCCATTTGTGTTGCCAGCTGATCAAGGTCTCCTGACGGGCCAATTCAAAAAATTCGTCGAAGGCGATTTGACGCTCATAAATATCGCCTTCGCTAGCGCCCACCTTAGCCAGAGAGTCCGCTTTCTCATTGCCCGGAATTGAGCAATGTGATGGGACCCAAGCTATGGTGATGATGTATGAGCGTTTGGACAAAGCAAGACTTGGCGTATTCCTTTCAGGAAGTACGCTGAGTGCTTCATCGGTTTCATTGACCGAACAGCCTCCAGAGAGCTTAGACTGTCGGTAAAAATGAAGTAGTGCTCAGGTGGGAGAGTACGAATGTACTCTAAGGTGTAGTATATAGCCGCTAGCTCAGCAATATATACCGAACATGGCTTTTGAAGCATAAAGGTGGCGCTATGAAATTCGTTGTAGACACCGAATCCAGTCGAATCATCGGTTTTGGAACCATCTGTGAAGAACTGTCTGGCCCCGCTAACATGCCCGAACTTACTTGCAAAAATTTGTGGAATACCTATGGAACGAAAAGATTCCGGTATACCGGTGATCTCATCCTTCATAGAGAGATTAAAATCCACAGAGGAGCTGTCGAAGTCTGAGAAGTTGTCACGATTGGTGTTAACCGGAGATGGGCTTACCTCCAGCGTCATGTACCAGTAGTACACACTCATAAAACGAGTTTGGGGATTCTGTTCGAGCAGCTTTTCGAAGTTTTCTATGACCAACGGATTCACAACCTCGCATCGGATGAGGAACCGGAACGACAACTCCGCAAAGCGGTCTGTCAGAGGCTGTACACCAGCAAGTACCTCTAAACTCATTGTGTGAGTCGAGTTCATGCAACCTAACGCGATCCGAAGGCAACGGTACTGAACCCGTTGAAGCTTCAGCAAGTGTGTTTTCGCCGCGGATTGAAAACAGAAGCTACCGTATTCTAAAACCGATAGAATGGTTGTTTGGTACAGCCTGATCAGATCTTCCGGGTGTGCTCCCCACCATGTTCCGGTAATAGTTCGCATAAAGTTGATTCGTTTTTGGCATTTCTGTATCAGATACACAATGTGCTTCCCCCAGGTGCATTTGGAGTCGAACCAGACGCCGAGGTATTGTGAAGACATGCTATGAGTGATTGTCTTACCCATCAGAACGAGCGGAAACTTTGCCGGTTTGTGTTTTTTAGAAAAGACAACCATCTCAGTTTTCTCCGGAGAGAACTCGATACCCAGCTTGAGAGCCCAAGTAGACAAATTGTCCAAAGTATCCTGTAGTGGTCCTTGCAGATCGACTGCTATTGATCCCGTTACAGAGACAACACAGTCATCCGCAAGCTGCCTTAACGTGCAGTTTTCCATGAGACAATCATCTATGTCTCTAACATAAAAGTTGTAAAGGAGGGGGCTTAGACATGAACCCTGGGGGAGGCCCATGTAGCTAATTCGTGAAACTGTCAAGTCACCATGAGCGAAACTCATCTGCTTCTCAAACAGCAAATTATACAAAAAGTTGTTAAGAATTGGGGAAAGGCCACAGTCGTGTAGTTTGTCGGAAAGAACATCGACACAAACTGAATCAAAAGCTCCCTTAATATCCAAAAACACTGAGCCCATTTGCTGCTTTTGAGCAAAGGCAAGCTGAATTTCTGAAGAAAGCAACGCAAGACAGTCGTTCGTACCTTTGCCTCTGCGGAAACCAAACTGTGTGTCTGACAACATGCCATTCGATTCAACCCATTTGTCCAGTCGAAAGAGAATCATCTTCTCCAACAGCTTCCGTAGACAAGACAACATCGCGATTGGACGGTACGAATTATGATCCGACGCGGGTTTCCCGGGTTTTTGAACAGCTATCACCCTCACTTGTCTCCAATCATCCGGAACGATGTTGTTATCCAGGAACTGATTGAACAAGTTCAACAAGCGCCTCTTAGCGACGTCGGGGAGGTTTTTAAGCAAGTTGAACTTGATTCGATCCATTCCTGGAGCGGAATTGTTACATGAAAGAAGAGCAAGTGAGAATTCAATCATTGAAAACGGCCTATCCATGTCGTCCCTATCGTCGGAAACATCACGAATTATTCGCTCCACGGGCACGGAATCTGGACAAACTTTTTTTGCGAACTTGAGGATCCATCGAGGAGAGCTTTCTCGATCCTCGTTGACCGACGACGCGTTACGCATTCTTCTACCGACGTTCCAAAGAGTTCTCATCGAAGTCTCGCGCGACAAACCCTCGACGAACCGACGCCAGTAACCGCTTTTCTTCGCCTTGATCAAGTTCTTGAACTTGCTTTCAAGGGAAGCGAACCGCTTGAAGTTTTCGACCGAACCGCGTTTCCGAAACTCTTTGAACGCCGCGGATTTCTCGCGATATATTTCTGTACACTCACTATCCCACCACGGATTGGGGGGTTTCCTGCGAACCGACGGACCTGGCACTGGTCGACGTTGTGCCTGACGCGCACTACTGATGATCAGTTCTGATAGAAACTGATACTCTTCCCGCGGTGGAAGGACTTCTACCGATTGTTCACCGTCGATAATTGCTTCTGCGTACTTCTCCCAGTCAATGTGCTTGGTGAGATCGTAGGCGATGTCGATAGATGGAGGTTGATGTGACCCATTGGAAATAGAAACAACAATCGGCAGATGATCACTACCATGAGGATCCTGGATAACCTTCCATGTACACTCCAGCGATAGTGAGCTCGAACAGATTGAGAGGTCTAATCGGCTGTTTCTAGGGCTGCCATCTTGAGCTGGAGGTGCCACTCGTGTAACTTCTCCGGTATTCAAAATTGTCATGTTGAAGTCGTCGCAGAGGTCATATATCAACGTTGAACGGCTGTCATCGTACAGTTCCCCCCAGCCTGTACCATGGGAGTTGAAATCTCCCATGAGCAGCCGAGGCTCGGGCATAACCGAGCAGATGTGGGCGAGATCCCTGCGAAATATTGCAGTTCTCGGTGGAAGATATATGGAGGCAACACTGAGGGTTTTACCTCGGATAGTCACCTCACATGCGACGGCTTCAATGCCTGTCATCGGATGAAAATCGACTCTGTAAAATGAGTGCTGCTTCTTGATCCCTAGAAGCACCCCTCCGTACGAGTCGGATCGATCAAGGCGAATGATATTATAATCGGGAAAAGGTAAGGTTACATCAGGTGTCAGCCATGTTTCGGATAGTGCAAAAACATCGCATTGTAAATTGTAAACTAAAAATTTAAAAACGTCTAATTTCGGTGTAATACTACGACAGTTCCAGTGTAGAACCGAAATCGTATCTTCGACCTCGGTGGTTAAATTAGCCATCGAAAGATACGATTGTCGCAAGGAGGGGCATTTTAGAAGCCAACTGCTTCAAAAGAGGGGTCACGCAAGGAAGAAGTCCTTTTACAATGTTCTTCACGGAGTCTGAAGCATTGAAGAAGCTGAGGATGATGTCTACAATGCCAGAGAGCGTAAACAATGGCGCACCCTGAGGTTGCTCCTGGTGCTCCGAATGCTGTCTTTCCGGTTGAGAATTCGAAAAACGTGGGACATCTGGGATTTTAGATGTTCCCGGGAGTGATGGAAAGTCTCGTTCGTCCTGGATTTTGAATCCCGGAGGGGAACGTTTTGTGGCTTTCTTACCACTCTTCAAATTTGTCATGGTGGGTTGGGGGTCGCTGCTAGGCAGATTCCGAGGTTTTTTGGTGGGTCTCTGGAGCCTCATCCGTTTCCTCGTTTCACCCTTGAAAACAAAGGGAACCCCGTCCCCGACCTCAGAGTCAGAGCCCTGATCATCGAGAGATAAAGACGAGTAGATGTTACGGGATTCAACGGTCGGGGCAGCTTTTTTCAGCATTTCGGCGTAGCTTCGCCGTGATCGCTGCTGCAACGATCGTTTTTGATGTTTTTTCTGCTGTATGTACCTTGGGCAATCAATCAGATCATGTGGACGGTCGCTGCCACAATAAACACACTTGGGCGGCGTTTTACACGCACCGTCCACATGTCTCTCCCCGCATGTTGCACAGCGAGGTTTATTGCTGCAGTACTGGGCGGTGTGGCCCAGCTGCTTGCAATTGATGCAATTCATTACCTTCGGTACATACAGCCTCACAGGTAGCCGAAGTTTGCCAATCACCAGCAGATCTGGTAATGCAGATCCGGAGAAGGTCACAGAAAATTCTTCAGATGGTGTGTAAACCTTCTTCTCGCCCTCCTGGGACACCGAATGCAGTTGCCGGCAATCCAGTATCTGGACAGGAGGAAGAGAAGGGTTATGGAAACGACCACAGCCTTGCATGATCGTTTCGCAGGTCAAAGATGCGTCGGCGACCTTCCCCGAAATCTCTATCGACGCGCTTGGTAGGTAAACGAAGTACTCAAGTGTAAACAACTCGCAGGCCACAATCTCATTAGCGTGTTTTCGGTCGCCTACTGTCACCCGAAGCTTAGCTGTACCGACCATGTCAATGGAGACAACGGAAGAATACCGCTTAGTCAGATCCTTGCTGATTTGAACGGTGTTCAAACGTTTGCCTTTGGGTCGGAAGAAAACAACATATGGCCCGCCAAAGTCGGGAGGGTAAGCCTTGAGGCGGGGGGACGTCGAAACAGATTTACTGTTGGTGTCCATTGCAGAAGCACCAGGGTGAAGGGAGACAAAGGGATTAGCATTTACATCGCCTTGTTGGCTTGAGCAGTCCGATGCCAATAACGAAGCTTCGTTGATGCGGTACGATGTTCCCCCGCCATCATCATCATCGCCCATTGTGGTAGCTAACTACCACCACGGGTCACTCAAAAATCTTAAACTACCACTATCACAGGGACGAGAAATAATCAAAAAACAAGGGACAAAATTAAAGCTACAGGAAAAGTGAGAAAAAGCTGCTTATGTACCAAATTAAATCTAATCAAAGAGTCAGTGGAGAGGGGGGAACAACGAGAGGTAACTTTATGTACTTATCTTTGTGCACTCTGTTTAGCCACAGGCTCGACGACGACAGGTCCAAGCGATCGGATGGCCCGCACAGGGAGGAAGCGAGCTGCTGCTGAGCGCCGTCGTTCGTGTGCGGCGGTTGAACGCTCTCTGCTCCTCTCTCGGTGGGCTGCTGCTGTCGACGACGATGAGCTTGGGTACTCACTGGAAGAAGCCGATCACGGCCGCGCGAGCGGCGCGGTGTGCGGGGGGTGCTGCACTGATGTGCTCGATAATCGGTCAATGCGCCACGTGATAAAATGAAAACGTGAACTTTACTCAAACTAAACGAACTTTTGCGGCAAAAATTGTGGCCTAGCCAACCGCACGCGTCCCACTAGGGATTTTCACTTCAACACTTGATCACTCGGAAAACTAGCACTGGAAAAAGCCACCGAACTGGATAGTATCGGGAGACAAACCGGACGAACGAAAAGTTGCGACTGTCTCGCACGAACGCTCGCCAAAGAGTGATGGTGGGTGACTTAGCGATACTGATTTTTTTTCGATATTTTTTTTTTTTGTTTCAGATACCGCGACGTGTGTTGCCGCCACTCTGGTAGATGGTATGATTACTTCTAAACGTTCGCACCATGGTCCATGGATCATGTTCAACACACCTCCTGCACTTGAACCTCGATACGCCGCCCCTTAAATAAGGATCAAACGTTGCTGTGAGCTGCTCCTCCTGGAGAACAGAAGGTTAGGTTTGCAGAAGCAAACCCCTCCCCTTCCCTGTCAGCCTACGACCAAAGGTCCTACCGGGATTGGTGATCCGATCTTTCCTATGGTTGCTCGCAGTCCGGCCGGTGCCACGCGGAGCTAGGGATAGGAGTTTCTAAGCAGAGGCTAGTAAACTCAATCGGATCTGTGTTGCGCGTATTACCCAGCCTTTACCGTGCCAATAGAATTCACTGCCCTGAATTCACGTTCTCCAGGTTGAGGCCACCGCTGCTCCTGAATAGCAGCTACGCTCACTAAAACCATCTGCACGGGACAGAAAAGATGCTGTTTGAGCCGCACCTCCTTGGTGAACATACGCTTGGGACGCACAGTGGTCCAGATTTGAAAATACGTGGCAACAATTGCCAAATCAAAGAAGTCTGCTAGTTCTAGCCTAAATGAATATACTGAAACATTATTGAGCTCTCAATTTCATATTATTGGCATTTTCATTATTTGTCGATTTCTTCGAACGAATTCCGAACAAAATTTCTGTTTTTCATACAATTTGGCTATACACATACAGTGTATCAAACAATTGTCCGTACAGTAATTTTTTGGTGAAAATAATTTTTCATTTTAATGTTTATAACTTTTTCATACGTTAATCAAAAACGCTGAAATTTTGACCAATCATAACCCATACATTGAAGCTCCATTGGAAAAATTTTGAGCGAGATCGAATAAGTTTTCTGAAAATTATAGAACTTTCAGTAAAACTTATAAGATTTTTGAACACATTTTAAAAACATTATATCTCAATATGTACTTGATGAAACTTTTTCAGTTTTTTTTGTGTTACAGCTTATACCTAAGGCATTTATATGTAGTTTCGTTTGAGGTTTTATATTCACTACAAAAAATATGAAAAATCTGTATATGTTCAGAGTGTCATTTGGAAATTTATCATATTTTGATCAATAAATGTGCCAAGTGTTTTCAACTTTTTTAAACTCTCTTAATGTAATATTTTTATACAGGACCTACTAAACTACATATGAAGAGTAGGTCGTATGGATTTTTCGTTCAGTCAATGCACTTTTATTGGTGGAAAACGTTTGGCAGATTATATGTGCAAAATATAGTAAATTTTTAAACATCGTCAGCTACATAAGCACATTTTTCATATTTTTTGTAGTGAATATAAAACCTCAAACATAGCTGCATGTGAAAGCCTTAGGTATAAGATGTAACACATAAAAAATTGAAAAAATTTGATCGAGTACATATTGAGATATAATGTTTTCAAAATGTGTTCAAAAATCTTGTAAGTTTTACTAAAAGTTCTATAACTTTCAGAAAACTTATTCGATCTCGCTCAAAATTTTGCCTATGGAGCTTTAATATTTGGGTCATAATTGGTCAAAATTTCAGCGTTTTTGATTGACGCATCAAAAAGTTATAAACATTTGAATGAAAAATTATTTTGACAAAAAATTTGCTTTACGGACAATTGTTTGATACACTGTATCATTATGGCGCTAATATTTTGGCAGCTGCAATTTTCCTTAATCAGTTCTGCACACTTAGACGAGCGTTTGAACCGAATACCTGCGTGGGGGTAGCTGGGAGCGATTTGTAAGACACTTTGAAGTTGAAGTATATGAATTTCTCGTACTAATAATATGTGCGATGTTAATTTTGAGGCCAAAAGTGTTATTTTGATCTGTTTTTCCATTGCAAGAACTTACGAAAAGACTTCTGGAAGCCATTAAATGACTTTTTTTTAATCTGTTTTAACGAGATTTTTAGCCCTTGGCTAGTTCATCTCGGGACCCACGCTTTACTTCCCTTCCGAAGGAAGAACTCACATTTTGCGAGTTTGTCGGGAGTGGGATTTAATCCCAGGTCCTCGGCGTGATAGTCAAGTGTTCTAACCATCACACCAGGTCCGCTCCACTGGGAGCTAAAAAGGAAATTAAAAGGGAGTTGAATTTATCTCGAGCATCCTTTCAGAAACGCACCTAACAGTTTTTCAGTAAATTCGTCATCAAATTTGTTTGGGTATTTTTAGAGGTTATATCATTATATCATTAGACTTTTGTAGAGGTTGAACTTGCTTGTGTTCTTAATAAAAAAAATCAGAAATTTTTCCATCAGGAGTAAAAAGATACAATTTGATGATTTCCAATTTATTTAAACGATAGTTAAAGCTTCTGATATTGTGAATGAACACCCGATATACTAAAACCCATTTAGGAGATGTTCAAAAATTGAGTTTCTGCCAGCTTTTCCGAAAATTGGATCATTGTGGGACGTTTCTCCGCAATCCAGCTAATCAGGTATCAGGTATCAGTAGGTCGGCTCAAGAGGCACGTTCTCCTTCATTTGGGAAATTTGTGCCATCGCCATGAATACGAGCCTATTCATCATTTACCTGAGGGAGAGCGAAGGGAGGAATAAGGGATGGGATAGGGAAAGGGAAGGTAAGGGAATAGGGTCGACATAATTGCATAAGCGTACCACAACGGGTTCAAACAGCGCCCTGAAAAGGGCACTGTAAAAGGCGCATAAAGCGTAAAGTAAGCTTATAGATACTTGCCACAACGGGTTCAGAACAACAGAACATCCTGAAGGCTTCTTAGGTCATTTTCACTTAATCAAGTGTTTACCGAGTACTCGGAAACGCAGTTGCGTAAAAACTGGGTAGTTACATATCAAATGATTCAAATTTCCACAGTCAGATTCTCAGCTAAGATATGCAAATGAAGCAGCCTGTTAAGACTTGTGATGGACAAAATCATAAGTAGGAAAACCACATTGAGTTATCTCAATTACGTTTCTGCTACGAGATTCCTTAAAAGTCATGGCAAGACTCCCGCATGGGGGCATCCACAAACACTCAATTTCCTAATCGCTGCTTGACGTAATGCCGAGAAGAGATGTTGGTTTTTGAGCATTTGGTAAATCCAATTGGAAATCATTGAAAAATAAATAGGACAATCCATGCGGCTTCCAATATAGAAATTGAAAGGTACGTGTTCAAAAATATCCTGGAAATCCGTGAAAACACCCAAACAAAATTATTTTTGAATTAATGCTTTTCCCATATCGTAAACAACATTGTGTAGACAAATCACAGTGGACTTTCCATTTTGGTAAGCATGTTGGTTCCCATGGAGATGCATGTTTGCTAGACAAACATCACGGGTGTGATGCTCGACAAAGCGTTCTAATCATTTCAGAAGAAAGAGGTCAAATTGATAGGATTGATCTTCATACGAAGACATTATCCACTTACGGAATAAACTCGACAGTATAATCCCACCAAAATTTGGGAATAGCAAGGCTGCAAACAATCAGTTTTATCAAAACATTTTGGGGCTCGAAGACGCAATATTGTCATTTCAATTTTACTGAAAGTAGCAAACATCGGGTCAAACGCAAAATGCGGAACCATATAGGTGATAATTAAAACATTACATCTACATAGAAATCCTCCCTACGAAAGTAAGGTTCTTGGACCAAAGCTATTCTTTTATGCTGAAGATTTATCTGAGCTGTCATAACCATAGCCACTACCCAAACTAGGCACAATCAAACTCTTACAATCACAACACAAGAAAAAAGAGCAGCGATAAAAACCAATTCGATATCGATTGAAGAACGCCAAAGACGAACATACACAGAGGACACTGTGAAGAACGCATAATGCGAAGAGCCATATAGGTTAAAATTAAAGTTAATAAACAACATACTAATATTCCCACCCTTATTGAGCCTCGCAGTTGAGGCTTAAGAAGGATAGCAGAATATCTCGGAGAAACACAAGGTCAACTGCACCATTGCTCTGGTTAGCGCAGTAAGGGCAGAATACTGTGGAGGGCGCCATAGTACTCCACAGGCTCCGTTTGTAGTTAGGTTTTTATTAGACCCCCCTAACCATTCATTCCTTGGCACGGTAAGCATATAGGGGTCAGCTAAAGTCAGAAGCCTGGCAATAGTCCCAGGCAACACTACTAGTTTAGCACAGGTACCAGTTTTTTATCAATTGTCAGCATAACGTAGGAACTTGTGATGCCCAGAACTATGTTAGACGCTCCTTCCAGGTTGTTAAAATACTATTTGCCGCCCTCTTGAAAGAATTACTTATCTCCGGGTATTTCTTCTGAGAATTTTCCAGCAGTTCGTTCTATGATTTGTTTGTGAGAATCCTCCGGTTGTTTCTTCTGGGAATTCCTTTTCGGGATCTTCCCAAGTAACAATGAATGCTGAACAGTGAGAGAAATGACTGATCAATAGCTGGTTAATGGTGTCAATGGCTGAAAACAATGACAGCTGAATATTGGTCTGAAGTATGGCTTGTTCAACCTCTATAATCAGCAATACATAGATGGCTGAATATCAAGTTGAATAGAATATCATTCATCTGGGTAACCAGCTTTAAAACATACACCCTCATGCAGAATTAATCAGCTGTTGTTCAACCTTTATTTATTCGCATATAAAATGTACGCATATCGCCTCCACTTAAACATCTTATTCAACATCTAATACGATCACTTGTTGACTGAAAAGGTGAGTGACTATAAATCAGGAGGTCAGAGTTCAGTTCCCAGTTTCCCACAGATTAAATTATACATACCTAAACATCTCTTCTGGAAATAGACGCAGCTAATGGTCAAAATATGCTCATAAAAGTGTTTTATTTTATTTTTACACAATTAATAAATTTAATTGATTACTGATTAAGCGCATGTTAAGCCTTAAATCTGCCTTCCAATGAACCTCAAATCCGCAAAAGGTTGAATATAATCACCAAAATTAGATGTTTAGGAGCTAAATAAAGGATTGTATTTCTTGTGCTCAGCTTTTGTTCAAATGAAGGCTGATTTGAAATAGTTGGAGAAACGTTTGTACAGCATCAAATTGTTAACTGGGTTCCAGGAGACTCTTCTAAAAATTTTTCAAAAGTTTCTTCTAGTAACTCTTCAGGAGTTCCTGGAAAAATCCAAACATCGAATTCGTAGAATAGTCCCAAATAACACACTTTTCACAGAAGAGTCACAGCGGCGCAGGTTTTTGTTGCGCAGAAGTCACTGGTTCTTACTTTTAGCAAGTAAGTGTTTATTTGTTAGAAGTAAGTCACTGTGACTACTTAGCAACAAAAACCTGCGCCGCCGTGACTCTTCTGTGACAAGTGTGTTACTAGGGATATTTAGAAGGAACTTTATATACGCCCATTAAAAAAAAAAAGAAGGGAAAACGATTCACAACAACCAGCACATGATGCCGGGGACGGTGGCGCAGTGGTCACACGTTCGCTTTATAAGCGGATGATCATGGGTTCAATCCCAGCCCCGACACTGCGTCAGTAACTCAGTTCTCCCCGAGAGCAGTTGGCACTTGACCTTTTTCTGAGCTCACAGCTCTAACAGACCCGGATTATTGGATATCGGTGAAACACCAACTCATAATGGACCCTCAATTGGACTGGAAAAGGAACAGCAGCCACATGAAAGAAATATTCCCGTGACATAATTATTATAAAACTTTTAATATAAACCCTATGCCTACTACAACGCCCATTCCCAAAAAAATGGTGAAAAAATGATTCACGACAACCATGAAGTATGAAGCCGGGGACGGTGGCGCAGTGATCACACGTTCGCTTCATAAGCGAATGATCATGGATTCGATTCAAGCCCCGGCACTTCGTAAGTTACTTAGTTCTTTCCGAGAGCAGTTAGCACTTGACCCTCTTATGAGCTCACAGCTCTAACAGACTCGGATTATTGAATATCGACGAAACGGCAACACAAAATGGACCCCCAATTGGACTGGAAAAGGAACAGCAGCTTAACATCAACAACCTCGTGAAAATCATTCTATCATGGCTAGAGCAGAAAAACAGCAACTCACCGAGACCAGTTCGATATTAGTAAATTATGTTAAGCGTTGATGATGAACCTCAGAGTATTGAGCGGTTAAGAATAATCAGCGCAAGAATAAAATATCATTCTAATTATTGTTCAATTATTTAGTGATTTTGGCTGGAAATGCTCATCAATATCTAATTAACATTCAAAAGTATCCATTGCTCAATCCCATAAGTTAAAAATAGCTCAACTGAACGCTCTCTAGCAGTTTTCCACCCTTCAGTCATCCAAACAGTTAAATACCCCATTCACTGGACCTGATATGCTTGTTGTGCAACCCCCATGTTCCGTGTTTTTTTTATTCGCTTCACCCTTCGAATCCACCCTCACCGACTGTAGGTAGCCTGGTTGGTCAAAGAGATAAACAAGAACACATCCCGTGAAAAAACTGCATCGACTAGCCAGTTGCAAGCCCAATCGAGTGGCAACAAGCGCCACGATGACGTATAAAATATTGAACAGCTTCTGGACCTGAGAGCACCCTGAACTACGTAGTGCATAGTGGAAAGGATGTTTTCCCTCCAGCCGCTCACCATCCGATACACGAAGAGTCAGCAAATAAAACCTGGAAGTGTGCATGTAGAAAGATTTGACGGAGCGAAACATGTGCTTGGGTTCCCATTGCCCAAACGCCGCCCAGGACCAGGACGCCCGACGACGACGAGAACGGGTGAACGATCGATGTTATCGGTAGGTACATCAAGGGCTGCTCCGTAACGTTGCACCAGCAGCAGGTCGGTCGTTATGCATTTCGTTTATGCACTGTGTTCTTCTGGATTTGATGGTGCTGGCTGGCACTGGCGAAGGTAAGTTACGTCTGCGGAATCAGAATGACCATCCCCTAGTGACTGCTCCGGTCGGTTCCCATGACGGGGGACTCTGTAAAGAATCCTAAGGGTAAGCATTTCCGGGTTTCTACGTTTTAATCCGTCCATTTTGCCCTGTGGGTAAGGAATGGAAGAAAAGGGCAACACCGGGGCGAAAGGTTTCCTGCTGAATCGACATGCTCTAGGAACTATAAGACGAAAGGTACAAGTACCGATTCATGTAGTGGCACACGGAGCGATGAGCATATTTTATTCAAATCTAAATAACAGGAAAACATCTTCGTCAGCACAAATCGTGTACACATTCGTAGTGATTTTCGTTCTTCGGTTTATCTACCGGTGTGAGAGGTGCTCGAGCAAATGGAGTGTGTGGAATACTAAACTTCCGGAAGATAACAGGAGCACTCGGCGGGGGGTATCCTTGCAACAATGTATGCAGTTGAAATGCAAGGACACTGACTGGTGGTATCATCATTGTTAAACACTTTTGCCGTTTAAACTCTGCTGTACTGGATTAAGATTCATCAGTGGATTTATAATGTTTCCACTCAAGAATAATTTATAAGCAATTTTCCCATTTAACATCAATTTTATCTTGTTTCCGGTGCCCCATCACACCAATAATCGCGTTTATCACACAAGAGTCCTTTTATTATCTCCACCGTGGCCTATGCCGGCCCATTGACAATACTTCAAAGCAAAAGTGACACGCCACGATAGCACCGTCATTTTACAAAATCGCAAGAACGAGCTATTGTACCCTGAAGAGTACCCACCTACATACCTACTTAGCTTTTTAACTGGCATCAAGTCGTCAAGTGCGCTGGCTTCCCTCAGCTAGTAAGCGGTGTGATGCCCCTTTTCGTCATTATGTGTCGCAAAGGAAAATTCATCTTTCACCAGAGACAGCAGTTTACACTTCCTTCGGCACTGTTGTCAGCTGTGAAACCCGAGCAGAAAGGAATATCTTACAAATGCAATGCAAACAGCATATTAATATATGAAATTTAAAAATTCAAATCAAATTAAGATTTGATTTGAGATTACCACCTAATAAAGGGCATATCGAAGCATGATGGTATTGAAGATTAATTGACCTTGACATGTTGGATTCGGTGTTATTCTTTTTTGCTCGGGAAAGTACCATTACGGGAAAGTGATGAATAATGTATCTTTTGAAATATCAGTTTTCCATGTTTTTAAAAACTGAATCCTTACTGTTCTGACTGAAACTCATTGATTAAACAAGAGGCGCAGTATGCGACCAGTTTGCCTTTACTTACCTTACCGATCAGGCTAAGGCCTGGGTGGCCTCTGCTGAACATAGTAGCCGTCTCCATTCCACTCGGTCCATGGCTGTTTGTCTCCAGTTCCACACTCTGCGTAGGGTCCGCAGATCGTCTTCCACTTGGTCGAGCCACCTAGCTCGCTGCGCACCACGTCTTCTTGTACCGGTCGGATGACTCTCGAGAACCATTTTAGTCGAGTTGCTATCCGACATCCTGATGACGTGACCCGCCCACCGTAACCTCCCGATTTTCGCGGTATGGACAATGGTTGGTTCTCTCAGCAGCTGATGCAGCTCGTGGTTCATTTGCCTTCTCCAAGTCCCGTCTTCCATCTGCACTCCGCCGTAGATGGTACGCAGCACCTTCCATTCGAAAACTCCAAGGGCGCGTCGGTCCTATGTACGTAGGGTCCAGGTTTCGTGCCCATAGAGGACGAACGGTCTAATCAGCGTTTTGTAGATGGTTAACTTCGTGCTACGGCGAACTTTATTCGATCGTAGAGTTCTGCGGAGTCCAAAGTAAGCACGATTTCCTGCCACAATGCGCCTTTGAATTTCTCTGCAGGTGTCGTTGTCGGCGGTCACCAGTGAGCCCAAGTACACGAATTCTTCAACCGCCTCGATTTCGTCACCGTCGATTTAAATTCGGGTAAGGTACACCGGGGCAAGTTGAAACAGCGGGTTAACATGATGTTTTCTAATGATGATAGACAGTTTGATCGCCATAACACATAGTTTTTTATTCAAACAATTTTTTAGGAAAGGGAAAATTTCCAAATTGTATTGAAATCTATTTCAAAACTTCGTGTTTCATCTTGCCCCACCCGTTTCAACTTGCCCCGGTGTACCTTAGCGGGCGCGGTGATTCTTCCCTGTAGCCCTTTGCCATAATGTACTTTGACTTCGAAACACGATTCGCCTAGCTTCATTCTTTAATCGGATGTACGTTTCTGCCATCGTCTCAAATTTACGAGCAATAATATCAATATCATCAGCGAAACCAAACAGCTGAACGGACTTCGTGACAATCGTTCCACTCGTGTTTATCCTCGCTCTCCTAATTACACCCTCTAAAGCAATGTTGAACATCAAGCACGAAAAACCATCACCTTGCCGTAACCCTCTGCGAGATTCGAAGGGACTCGAGAGTGTCCCTGAGACTCAAACTACGCACATCACTCGATCCATCGTTGCCTTGATCAACCGTATCAGTTTATCCGGGAATCCGTATTCGTGCATAATCTGCTATAGCTGTTCTCAATCGATTGTATCATACGCCGATTTGAAATCGATGAACAAGTGATGTGTGGGCACGTTGTATTCGCGGCATTTCTGCAACACCTGGCGGATGGCGAACATCTGGTCCGTTGTAGCGCGTTCACCCATAAATCCAGCCTGATATTGCCCCACGAACTCTCTTGCAATCGGTGATAGACGGCGGCATAAAATTTGAGAGAGTATCTTGTAGGCAGCGCTCAGTAGTGTGATCGCGCGGTAGTTCCCGCAATCCAACTTGTCGCCCTTTTTGTAGATGGGGACACACGATACCTTCCATCCATTCCTCCGGTAATACTTCCTCCTCCCAAATCTTGGTAATGACCCAGTGTAGTGCTCTCACCAGCACTGTGCTTCTCCACCGTATTTTAGAAACTGGCTTGGTAGTTGATCTGCTCCAGCGGCTTTGTTATTTTTCAACCGGCCAACCTCCTCCTCAATTTTTAGGAGGTCAGGGGCCGGAAGTCTTTCGTCCTGTGCACATACTCCTAGATCTGTTACCACGCCACCTTCGGGGCTTGCAACGTCGCCATTGAGGTGCTCATCGTAATGCTGCCGCGACCACTTCACGCTCGCTCGTGATAATATTCCCGTGATTAACTCGGCACATGTCGGCTTGTGGCACAAAGCTTCTGCGCGAGTGGTTCAGCTTCTCGTAGAACGTTCGTGTGTCCTTAGCGCGGTACAGTTCTTCCATCGCTTCGCGATCTCGTTCTTCCTGCTGGCGCTTCTTCATGTGAGTAGCACGCCCGAATACTCACAACTATCTCAACTTGATGGAATGTTGACAGTCAAAGTTAAACAGCTTCTACCATGACCGAACCACCATCTTCGTCCGTGTGTAAGCTGCTGTGGCGAGTTCAAAGAGAGAAAACCGTCACAGCTACGAGCAGGCAGAGCGGCCGCAGAGAATTCCTGGCATGATTTATTGCAGATGCATGTAAATTTCAATCGAATATGCCTTAAAATCTGTAAACAAGCCGCCTGGTTGGTTGATATCTGAGCGGGCTGCTTAGCTGACACCAAATACACGTGGTTTACAAAATTTCTGTAACAATTTTCGGTCGATCTTCAATTTACGTTCTGTTTAATTTTCATATTTTTATTTGCTGTGTACATTTGGTTTGATCCATCAAACGTCACACGAATCAGTCTAATCAGCTTCGACGGAAAACCATGGTCCATCTTAATCTGCCGTATCTCGATTCTCTTTACTGAGTCGTACGCTGCCTTGAAATCAATCTGTATTTGTATTTATTTGTTTATTTCATCTGATCTTTTTGGTCTTAATGAATAGGATGGGGAAAAGCTTCCTTAAGCCAGCCACATTATACCGAGAACAAGAAAGCGCAAAAACCAAATATCTTTTCTAATATAACAATGAATTAGGCTTACAAACTAGTCAAAAATTAAAATTACAGACATATTGGAAGTAAATCGTAAAACAAATTAAAAACTAAACAGAGACATTTTAAAACTAAACATCTCACAGTACAACATTCAGCATGTCCCTCGGTGCGAAAGCCGCTCGATGGACGTAATGTTAACGTGGAACAACCGAGAAAAAACAACAGGTATAGCACAAAACAAAAATAGTAAAGCTATTGGACAGATACTCACCTGACCAATAATGAGTAATTGGTTCTATTGACGCTGCTGTTCAAGCGTTTCTCGTCGAATCCGGTTGCGAAACTGAGTGGTTGAAGTTTCGTGGAAGTCGGATATGTGGTAGAATTCGTTAAAATGCGCCGACATGAAGCGGATCGGGTCGAAAATCCCGTAGTCTACTGGCCGGTTCCCGAGATGTAAAAAAAAATTGGTTCGTAGGATTCTTTCGGGTGCGTAGATGTTGAGTTGACCTAATATTTCAGGACAGTCAATATCGCCGGTTAACATTTTTCCGACAAACATTGCCTATGCTATCGTTCGCCGCCGCTCGAGTGTTTCAAGACCCAGTAGATGACAACGTTCTTCATAAGAGGATCATTCCAGGGAAGATGTCGCAAGGCATAACGGGCAAATTTTCGTTGCATGGTTTCCATTCTCGCAATCCAATTTGAATGATACGGGCACCAAATGACTGATCCAAATTCCAGGATTGAGCGTACTAGTGCACAGTACAGGGCTTTGAGGCACAAAGGGTCATGGAATTCATCGGCAATCTTGAACATAAACCCTAGTTGTCTGTTCACTTTTGCAATAATATCCGCGTAGTGTTGCTTAAACGTTAGACTGGCATCAAGCAAAATTCCGAGATCCCGAACATTGTAGACACGTTGGAGACTTTCATTGTTCATCTGGTCAAGCCCGTGCACAAGGGGGTGGTTTTGGGTGTTAAACCCTCCCCATTACCGACGCTTCATACACTAGGCGCCCCTCCGCCTTTTGCCGAAATTTGGAAAAACCCCTCCCTTGGTGCCACTTCTGTGCACGGGCCTGCATCTGGTAATCATACATTATTGGATCCTTTTATGATGAAATGTTATAACACTGCATTTTTGGACGCTCAGAGTTAGAAAGTTGTCGGAACTCCACATTTCAAATTTGTTGATTAGATTCTGCAGCTGAACGCAATCCCCAATGCAACAGACTACATAGAGCTTAACGTCATCAGCGTAAAACGAGTGGTATCCAGTTGGGAGAACCGTTCCAACATCATTTAAGAATATTGAGAAGAGTAAGGGTCCTAAATTGCTGCCTTGCGGGACACCTGAAAAGTGTGTGAAGCTGTATGATACAATGGTTCCGATTTTCACGCTGAGAAGACGGTTTATAAGGTAAGATCTGAACCATCATGCCTTCGGAGACGCCGAGCTTATCGAGCTTTGCAAACAGAATGGCATGGTCAACCCGATCGAATGGGTATTGAGAACATCCAACCAACTATGAGGTAGTTCTTCCTCTTCCGATATCTTCAAAATCATACGGTGTAAGAATTGATGCAGCTGCTTACCACCGTCCTTGAGAAGCTTGGGCAGGAGTTGGTCCTTCCATGTTCGAACATTATCAGCCAAACTCATTTCTCTTCACTGAATCGTACGCTACTTTAAAATTAATAAATCGATGGTGAGTCTGCAAGTTATATTCTCGAAATTCATCTTGGACCATCCACGTGTTAAACGTTTGATCCATCGTTGATCGACACTTATGAAAATCAGCCTGGTATTTCCCGGCGAAGAGCTCCTGAAGAAGGCTTAGGCTGTTGAACAGGACAGTATCTTATATGCCGAATTTTAAAGAGTAAAACCTCCGCAATTGCCACACTTAAGCATTTTCCATTTCTTGTAGATAAGGCATATGAATGCATCCAATCATCTGGTAGGCAATTCTTCATCCTGCCAAATCTTTACAATAATCAGATGATGTAGTTTCTCACTTCAGTGCTTAAGAAGTTCGACCAGGATCTCGTCCTATTCAGCAACCTTGCTTTTTCAGCTTCTTAAGGGCCTTCTTAACCTCAACCAATGTTGTTGATTCTATTCAACAAATCTTCGAAGTGCTTTTTCCACCTGGCTGCCACCATTGTTGTGTCTGTCAAAAAATTTCCTTCCTGGTCATTGCACAAGGCGGGCACTGGGGGAGTTTTGTGCCGCACACCATTGACAGCAGTCATCCCATGACATGATTTTGTTTTTCAAAAATCTGTATTCCATACAAAGTTTGGGTGAAAAATCTGTATCCCATACAAAAATAAAATAGCTAATCCAGCTCAAAAATCTGTATTTCATATACAACGAATGCTCAAACATCTGTATAATACTGATAAATCTGTATATATGGCGTCGCAGATTGACAGTTACATTATACCTCCGCAAATCGTTCCTGTCATTGGATTAAACATTGTTAAATTTCCACATTAACTCGTTAAGTTCACTAACATGTTTTGAAGGATTAAACTGGCTTTGACCTGTCCATTTGATAGTTTGGATTCCCTAGATCGAGAAAGTCAAATCCTCCATAACCGAGGTTCATTTACCCAAAAACCCTTAGATTTTGTAAGGATTTGGCCATACTTTAATTGTAAGAAGGTCTCTTCTATTTGGATTGTTCAGTATACTGGACAAATACCTCTCTAGTGTCTTTTGTATCCCTCTACCCTAGCTGTCGGGAAATCTGAGATTCGGCACATCACGCCGTTGGCGCCAACGTCACACCGTCTAGCAGTCAGTGGGGTGGCCCGCTTGTTGTCCTAAATGGTCGTCCTGTGTAAAATTATATGAATAATTATCACATTTTTCAAGTGGCCACTTCACAACCTACCGCCGCGCCGCCGCCTTTGCCACCCCAGCCGAGTTAGCTGGTGGTTGCCTCTCGGCAGGGTCGTAAACAGTCTACCGGACTGTAAAAGATGCCGCAAGAAATTGTTCCTGCCCGCACACACCCCCACACCAATTCAAACGGGAATCTACGAGAAAAACCATTAGAAGGGTAGTACACGCTACAAGTGCAGCCAGAAGGTACAAACTGAGGAACACGGGAACCACTTCAGCCGGACCAATGAGAGATCTTCGCTGCCTCTCTGTCGGGAAGAGGGATAATTGTGTAATCTTGTTGCGCGCGAGATGTTTTTGTTGGCGCTTTTTCAAGTGCGCCGCGCTAGTAAGAGTGCGACAAGGTCGGAGCTTGGTGAAAAGAAGGTTGTTAATTTAAATTTTCAGACTGTGCGCTTCCGACGACAGACAACCAGCAGTAGTACTGATTGAAATGCATTTTTCATTATGGAATTGCTGCTTCGCTTTTGAAAAGTGATGCGCTGTAGCGCGGTAACATCATTACAAGGTAATCTTCAAAGAAAATCGTACGAAGGTCGAGTTGGCAGATGAGTTTCCATCTTGGGAAATTCGGTTCGGCTGTTATAGGTCGCAACTTTTGTTGCTTATCCTTTAAGACGCACAATGAGTTTTATTAATCTTCCGTAACTCGCGCGGTTGACTACCTGCGTCAGCACCACGCTAATGCTGAATACAAAAAGCGAGACTTTTTAAACGTGTTGTACAAAATACAACAGCGCGATCGCTCGAGGGTTAACACCAGTATCGATTGTCGATCATTCAGAACCAGTGATGTCCTCTCTAAAAGGGTATGTGTGCCGTCAGTAATCTCACGCTCCCATATTCATCCTATTCGAAAACAAGCGATTGAGGCACCGATTGATTCCGTTCTTTTTGTTTTCATGAGTGCTCACTTCTAACAAAAAATACAAAAATAAGAAAAGAAACAGTGATTCAATCCTTTGTTTTTCGAAGGATGAAAATGGGAGCCACATGCTCAATAAGGGAACCAATACGCTACTTACTTTTTTTTGTTTGCGCTCTCATTTGTAATCGTGTGTTAAAAGGCAGCTCTGTCGTTTTGGAACAACGCAATAGCCTCTGATTGCTCATGTGATTTTTTTTGATGTAATTTCGCAATCATAAATATATGTAAGGGGCTGTCCATTAATTACGTAAGGGTTTAGGGGGGGAGGGGGCGTTCGAAAAATCTTACGCGCCATACAAAAATATTTGGGTTCTCATACAAAAAATCTTACAAGGGTGAGGAGGGGGTGTCCAAAAACCGCAAAAATTCCCTTACGTAATAAATGGACAGCCCCTAAGAGAAGTTGACTTGTTTTTTTTTCAAAGATTTGTACTTCTTATATTTAAAAAAATAAACATCACATCACACTGGGAAATATTTGTTTCGCCCTCCTGAATATTAAAAAAATCCTATGAGTAGTTCTCGCTGAAACCAAGCCGCCATTTACATAAAGTCTGGGATTTCAATTTTTTCTTGCTTATTCGCTGGAATATGATAAAAAAGGATGAAAAGTTATAATTTTTCTAACCTTTCTACGCTTTCACAAAGTAGGGTGCCTGTACCAGTTATCGCACTACCTAAGGAAAACTACTTCTACAAAAATAAGAAGAAGACCGACAAATGTCGTCGATATGTCAAATTATAGATTTGTTTTCATACTTTACAGGAAAAATATACAATCTGAGTCAAACCCACTTTTACTATTTATTACGGCGTGTGCCAATGATAGGAACCCTGTACCAGTTATGGACATACTTTTTAATTTCGGTTCCACTTCGCACTATTTACATGCATTCCTTATGGGATATGCCATAACTGGTACACTATGGCGAAATAGGGTGCAAGGAAGCCGAAATTTTAAGGAAAATTATTTAATTCTATCATAATTTGGCAAAATGTGAAATTTGAATGAGTACAATAATCTTTTATGAACGTGATCTATTGTTCACATATTTTTTCTTGATGATTTGCATCGTTAAAGGTTGAAAATCAACTATGGCGAATTTGAGGTACTATAGCCATAACTGGTACACTGAGTCTATTGCTCAATGTTACAATATCACAATTGTTTGTGGCTCCATACGTATTGAAACAATTTTCTCGGAAATATAAGAAAACCGTCCACGTATTTGTTTGCGTCTCCGTATATGTAAAAATACATTTTAGAATGTTCTATTGTTTTTCTTGGTGCCTTCACGTGCAAAGAAAAAAGTAAATAAATATGTAATATTGGGACTTCTTCTAGGAAGGGGTTCACTCGAAATCCCTCGAAATAAAACAAACATTTTAGGAATTCATCTTTGGATTTCTTCACAAATGTATTCAAGGAATACCCAATAAATTCCCTCAGAAATTCCACTACGGGCTCAAAACTTTTCATAGATTAATTCGGAAACTTCCTCCAGAAATTAGTGATTCAGTTTGTTATAGGGATTGTTTATGATATTTTTCAAAATATTACCCCAAACTTTCTCAAAAGATTATTTTAGAAACTTTTACATGGATTACTTCAAAAATTCCTCAATGCATTTTTTCAGAAGTTTATCGAAGGATTCATTTAGAAAACCATCCATGGATATCCTCAGAAATTTTTCCATGAATTCTTGAAAAAATGCTTTAGGTAATTTTTCAAAACTTCCCCCTGAAGCCTTCCAGGGGATTTTTGAATGATTGTTTTAGCTATATTATAGAGCACTTGGCTGGTTCGCCTCAGGGGTTTTTAAGAAATTCTCTCAGGAATGAGTTCGGAGATTTCTATGAGAATTCCTTTAGGAATTCTTCCAGGGATTAGAGCATTCTTAGCTTTCTTTTGAATTTTTTTCCGAAATGTTTTTTTTTTCATATTACCCCATAAATTGATTTATAAAATCTACCATGGATTCCTTCCGAAATTGCGCCATGGACTTCATTAGAAAATCCCTCAGAAAATCCTCAAGAATTTCATTCAGAATTTTTCTCCAGAGGATCGTTCAGAAATGTCTTCAAAAATTCCACAGAAAAATTCACATCTCAGAAATCAGTACGACACTTTTTTCAGGAAATTTCCCACGAACGGATCCGGTTAGGGTGGTGCTTGGAATCCAGTTTGACTTTCTATTTCACAGAATTGTAACTATTTCTGTGGCTTAGTTAGTTAAAGCGCCGGACTAGCGATACGGAGTCGTGGGTTCGAATCCCACCAAAACAAGTGGTAATTTTTTCACAAATTTATCTCTTTCCCACGAACCCGAAAAAGGTGGTGCTTCGAATCCAGTTTGACTTTCTATTCTGCAGAGTTGTAACTTGTTCTGTAGCTTAGTTGGTTAAAGCGCCGGACTAGCGATAACGGAGTCGTGGGTTCGAATTCCACCAAAACAAGTGGTATTTTTTTCACAAATTTATCTCTCAATTTGCCAATTAAAACGTACTTTGCCTAAAAATACTTCAAGTTTTTACTTCCCACGAACCCCTACAGAAATGCTTTCAGCGTTTCCATCAGAAAATAAAAAGTTTGAAATTACTAAAAAATTTCTCCCAGTATTTCTTTAGCAAATCTTCCAGACTTCTTTCCAGAAGTTCTTCAAAGTTTCCACCACAAATCCTTAAAAAGAATAAAAATTTATCCATAATTACCTTTAAGAAATCTTCTATGGATTGCTTTCAAAATTGCTCCAGGAATTCGGTCTGAAAATCTACGAAAGTTTCTTTCTTTCCAGGAATTCATTAGGGGTTTATTGAGAAATTTCTCCGGGGCTTGATTCAGATTTTTTCTCAAGAATTTCCACAGAAATTTCAACAGGAATCTTTTAAGGTGGATTTCCATGTGTTTCTTCTGAATCTCTGTCAGGGATCACTTTTGAAATTATTCTAGGGATTCGTTCAGATAATCCCGTGGAAAATTCTCCTTCAGGGATTCTTTCAGAATTTTCTAAAGAAATTCTTTCATAAATTCTTGTAGTTGTTTTTCCTTCACGAACATTTTCACGAGATTTTCGTACACGCATTTCTTTCGCATTCATTCCATCAGACATAAGTCCAGAGATTGCACTAGGGATTCCATAGAAAATTCCGACAGGTATTTGTCAAGGAATTGCTTCAGTAATTCAACCAGAAAGTCTTTCAGCAATTATTTTCAGTGGTTCGAGCAAGAATTGCTCGGGGTTTATACTGCGTTTCCTCCAGGATTTCCAGATATTGACCTATGTATTAAGCTAGAAATTTATCCGACATTTTCTCTAGGATTAACTCTAAAACTTTCTCCACGGGTTCTTTAGAAATTTATTCGTATATATTTCCTAGAAAATTCTATTGGAATTCATTTGGAAATATCTCAAGAGTTTTTTTTTTCAGGGATCTTTACGAAAGCTTATCTATTATTTCCTCATAAATACGTACACGGATTGCACTAGGAATCATTCCAAAATATCTTCCAAAATTTTCAAAGTTTCAGGAATTTTCATAAAAATTGCTCAATATTTTTCTAGGAATTTCTTTTGTGGTTTCCTGAGGAGCTTTTCCAACCATTCATCCCAGAAGTTCTTTGAAAATTCCTCCTGGAATAACTTCAAGCATTTGTATGTGATTTCTTCAGATCTTCTAGGCCCGTGCACAGAAGTGACGCCAAGAAAGAGGTTTCTCCTAATTTCGGCAAAAGGCGGAGGGGCGCCTAGTGTATGAAGCGTCGGTTATGGGGTGGGGTTATCAACCTAACCCCCCAGATTGCTAAGGGATTTTACCGATGATTTTTCAGAAATTCCTTCAAGGATTCTTCCAGAAGTTTCTGCTCGGATTTCGACTGGAATTCCTTTAGAGATTCCTCCAAAAATATTTCCAGAGTCTTCTTCAGAATTTTAAGGATTTCTTCAAGAGTTTCAACAAAGGATTTCTTCCAAGGTTTTTTTATGAAGTTTTTCAAAAACTCCTTCTACTTTTTTATTTTACGAAGAGATTCCCTCAGATATTCTTCCAGTGATACCTCCGAGAATACCTTGAGGAATTCTCCCAGTGGTTCCTGCTGAAATTCTTACAAGGTTGTTCTTTATGAATTGCTTCTGTTGTTCCATCAGAAATTTACCCTGGGATTTTTAGAGATTCCCGCTGAAATTGTTTCAGGTATTCCTCAAGAAATTCTTCCAGAACTCTTGAAAGAATCTCTGGAGAAACCCGTTGTCTGAATAAATACCTTTAAAAGCATCTGAAGATACCTTTGGAAATTTCCAGAAGAAATTCTTTAACATTTTCTGTGAGAATCTTGAAAAAAAAACCCTGAAAAATTTTCTGAAGTTTTTTCTGGAAATAGTCCTGGATGAATGCCTGGGAGAATACATTAAAAAAACTCCTTAAGATACCTCCTCAATTCCAAGAAAAAAAGGAAATCAAAAAATGCTTGAAAAATTTCAGGAGAGATTTCTGGTGAAATCTTCAATAGGATTTAAAAAAAAATCTGAAAAAAAATGTCTGCCGAAATCCCTGCAGAAATTTCAGATTAAGGTACTGATGGAGTTCTTGAAGTAATCCCTCAATAAATATCTGAGGGATAGTAATTTCTGAAGGAGTCCTTTGAAGAACTCCTAGAGATATCTCTGGTGTAACTTATAGAAAATTTCCCATACAATTTGTGTACAAAGAGAATTTTACACAAAATTTCTGAAGAAAATCCTGCAGAAACAATAAACAAATCCTGGAGGATTTTTTATTGAACCATTATGAAATGATTTTTTTGAATTAAGCTTTGGAAAAATAATTGGAAGAACTGGTGAATCCTTTACAGGTATTCATAGAAGAATTTCTTGAAAAATATCCTTTCAAAATACTGGGAAAGAATAGAGTAACTTTTGCAGGGATTACTAGGAGAATCTTTGGAGAAGCTCCTGAATCATCACCGGAAAACTGTCCGAAAGCAACCCTGCTGTACAATGGTTGAATAAACCGTTCTTGAGCTTGATTTTTACCATTCCAACTGAATAAGCTGTTATTCAGCAATCATTGTTACTTGGGAAATCATAAGCAATCCCTGAGGGAAAATCTGGACGAGCTTCTGCAGAAACCCCTCCAGAAAGTTCCAGAAGAATCTCATAAGAACTTTCAGTGGCGTATCTAAATAAATGCCCAAGAGACTCACAAATTATACGGAAAGATTCGCTGGGAAAATTCCAACAATTATTTCTGAAAGACTTCATGAAAAAATGTCTGAATTTCTTAAAGAAAAGCCAAAAGGTTTTCTTAAAGAATCTCATAGAGAATTTCTCGAGAAACTTCCAGCACAATTCCTGAAGATATTCCAAAAAACTCCTGGAGCAATCTCTTTAAAAATATTTGAAGAAATACATGAATTAATACATGCGCGAACTTCTTTAGTAGTCCTTGTAGAAATTCCCCAATGAATACCTGAAGGAATTCCAGGAGGAATTTCTGAAGGAATTTCTGAAAAAAAAACCATTGTGAAAAGTTTCAAGATTAACCTTTCGAGAAATTCCTTGAAAGAAGAAGACATAAGAAGAATTCATGGAGAAACTACGTCAAGAATCGCTGGAGGAATCTCTGGAGAAATTTACAAGGAAATATGTGAACAGAAATGCGTTCTAGAGAGCAACTTTGAGGAATTTTTGAAGAAATTCTTGGTTCAGTTATTCTTGGAAATCCTGCAAGAATCTTCCTATAACAAATTTAAAGAAAATTGATTATTTCTGAAGGAATCTCTATTTGATTTTTTGGTGGTGTCCCTCGAAGTAATTGTGGGAAAAATTCAAAAAATACATGAGAAGGAATACATTATACAGGGTGTATAATTAGCACAAATTAATAAAACAAAAAATAATCTAAAATGATTCTCGGAGGAATCTTTAGAAGTATTCTTGATGAACACAAAAAAGGAATACTTGCAATTCCGCGATAAATCTAGAAACATTTCATAACAAAATTTATGAAGGTGTTTCCTGGAATTATTCTTGATAAGACGCCATGTTGAAAACACATCTCTGAGAAAGTACCAATTAGGGAGTGGAGGGGGGGGGGGGGGGTGTTGTTAAAATTCGGAAACCTTGAGCAATCCCCAACTAACAATTGCAAGTCACAAACAAGCAAGCTTGCTGAATTGTTGCTTAATAATGGTAATGATAGCTGAACTAAAATTATGCTCTACACATTACTGTTTAAATGATTTTTCAATTGAGAAAATAGTCAATGTTCGACTTTCCTCATCGGTATCAACAATGATAAATTAAAACACTTTTCAAAAGTTTAACAAGAAATTTATTCGATAAGCATTGATTCCTTAACAAAAGAGTTTAACAAAACATTTGTCTGCATCTTATTCAGCTGATGTATCGATAAGCATATGCTCCTGAACAATGTGCTTTTCACTTGTCAAATAAACGCCTTCAGCCCGTCATAGTTTGACTCGGAACTTTGTTCGGATTATGGGATAAATCATGGCTAAAACTGTTTAGACAAACAAGTTATTAAAGAACCAAAATTTTAAACGAATCACATAAAATAAAACAGAATAGAATTATGTAGTTTAACATTGAGTGCCAAGAGACGTAATCAACGTAAAAATGAGGCATTTATTTATTATTATTAGTCTGTAACAAGATATCATGTACCTTGATTATTATATTTTTTATCTTCCGCAGCAGTTCGATTGTATGAGACGCTTGGATCCATGCATTTGACATTTCAGTTCTGTCGTGTTTACTGAATATTGTTCCCACAGCCACCTAGATAAAGAAACAGCATTCATAAGTCGATACATTTCAAGTATCCCTAAACATCCTTATGCACTATTTATTGAACATAATATCAAGATTTCATGACAAAAGCATAAATAAAAAATTGCTTAACGGATCTTCGACTGGACATGAGTAGATTACCTGAACAGATGCTGTGAATGCACCATGTCCAAGACCATACCGCACCACATATTGTCATACATTTTTGAAGATCGATATCTAATAATAAAAATAAAAACATCTTCATATCGCAATTAGTTTGTCTGGGAACAATATCTTCAATAAGGACCAACACTTTTTGGCCGCATTCGATACAAGTTTTCTCACAGTGCGATAAAAATACTGACAGCGAAATTAGAATGGAAAACACGTGTTTTGAGCTGAACAGCTGTTGAAGTATAAGGCGTTGTTCAGTTGATTACCTCGTGCTGTGCTAATTCACCACTGCTGAACACAAGTTCAGGAGTGATCATTATTGAGTCATGGGAAGATTATATTTTGCTTTGGGTGCTGCATCTCACCATCTCTAGGATGGCGCAGATAGGAAGGCATGCGGCTGACAATCGACAGGTCTCGAGTTCCAATCCGGATTTAGGTAATTTTAAATGTAATTCTTATTTCATAATAGGTGTTCTCAACATGCGAGAAAATAATGACTCTCGTGAGAGTTTTAACATTTTTGAATTTTATTTATTTTCAGTCATTTTTGTCAAAGCTTAATAATAACTTTCTTGTACATTTGTAAAACGCTTTGACAACAAAAAATTAAGTTGGTGCACAACATGATGCTTTATAACTTCTCCAAATTTGTGTGACCAAAACCCGAACATAGGTTGTACGTGAAAATTATTCAAATGTTATTCAACATTATGCTGAATTAATTCGTCATAATGGTGCCTGTTAAATGAGTGATTGTTAGTTGGGTCAGCTCTGATTTAAATATCTTAATTATCAAAAAGCATCGCATCACTCAAAGTTCATCTTCACCTTTTTTGTTGGATATTGCACCTGCACCAAACAAATAGTTATGCATCTATTTCCCTGTAATCTGTGAAAACTTACCTATGGCTTCGACAACAACACATATCCTCCCATTTTCTCATTTGTCAGCCTAGGCAGAAGTCATTTGCTAAATTCTGTGCTATTCCCAACAACTTATTTCCAGCAACTTCTCCATTAGCGGAGAGTTCGCTTTGGTACACCGCTTCCACATCATTTCCTACCGGATTCGGACACTTTTTGCGCCATTTCCACTTAAACCGTACCTCTCTGCCACAGTCGGCTTCACTTCGCTGATTGATCTCTAATCCTATTAAATCTTCATTGCTTCATCGTCATGTGCGCAGATTAAAAGTGGGAAAATTGCTTCCTTTTGGGAGCATCGACATCACCTGCCTGTCTGATTCTGCTCGTCTCCGATGGGATATTTTTTACGATTTCCGTCTAGCTTCGACAGCTGACTTTGTTGACTTTTTGGCAGGAAATTAGGTGGAATTTATTCGTCGTTAATGCGCTTATATTGCCCCCACTCCACCAATTGCTTGTCGATACGTTATGTGCACGTTTTACGGTCGAATTTTCCAAATACGTAGGTGCTAGGATCGTTAATTTTTAGCAGCTAACTGGCATTATGGGATTTAAGAACCCGTAAAAGAAGGCAACTGGTTTCACCTAACCCATAACTCCAGGAGCGCCAAATCCTTGCTTCACACGCTACACAACGCAAATTCATAAATATTTCCATTGAGGCACGAAATTTTCCATTAAACAGAATCCACTTCGCGAAATTGTTTCGCTAAAACGCGCACCATTAATACTTGATGAAGTCACCCCATGTAC
The DNA here is from genome assembly GCF_035046485.1 of Aedes albopictus. Classification (NCBI taxonomy): domain Eukaryota; kingdom Metazoa; phylum Arthropoda; class Insecta; order Diptera; family Culicidae; genus Aedes; species Aedes albopictus. Next base: position 435,476,885 of record NC_085138.1, read on the forward strand.
GTACAGGCCAACAAAGTTGCGTGATCCGAGCCCGCGAGCAATGCGAGCTTTATGCGGGCTTCGTAAATTCCAACAAAACCTTATTTACGTGCATAGACCCATTAATTTTTTTGTTCCTGTGTCCCACACATCCTGTGGTGTATTTCAAACGGTAACCACGATGCGTCTCGTTGTTGGTGGAAGTGGTGGGTGGTACTGCGTAACCAAAACCATCTTTGAAATCATCCCTCGAGCGGCAGTGGGAATCCTGCCGCCAATCCATGCCACGTTAGAATAGATCCATCCATCGTCAGCCTACTACAGTCCGTTATGGGGAGGGCGGGATACCTAGAGTCTAGCGACGACGACGGCGACGGCAGAAAGTTATTGAGGCTTTTTGGCGCTGCTGGTGGGTGAAATGAACCGAGTGCGTTCCTCTTTAGCCGCAATTTAGCGTTCCGCCAGGCAGGATGTATGGTACCGGAAGAGGTGAAAAATATAACCGCTTTTCGAGTAATTTTCACCCTAAATCCGTTCTCGCGCATAGTTAGCTGTGGTTATAAATCTGAGATGGGGAGGTTAAAAGTTAGTGAGGGTTTAAAGTTGGCTGAAACAGCAGAGTAGGGTCAACATTACGGAATACAATTCATTTGGTGAATGCTCAAAATAAATACCTTTCAAGTGGTTTCATAGTTTCAGTTGATTTCAGGGAAATTTAGGAATGTTTTATTTTATTTATTTTATTTTATTGATGCACAAGGGGGTCATGGGGCCAAGTCTCCAATGAAAGTCCAAGAACTCACATCGTCCATAATACACCGTGAAATGGGAAGCAGGCATTGCAACCTCTTTAGCCATGCGGCCTTTAAGTTTTGCGGGGCCTTAAGGATGAGGAAGGGTGGGAGATTGATTTTGCGCATTGAGCTGTGAAAGAATGTGTTGTTAATTAAATGGTCAGCGTTATTTACCTTTGCGTATTTTCACATAAAATGAACAAGTTTGACGATATGGTGCTTGATTTTTAGTGAACCATATATGTTAGTTCTTCTTGTAATTCTTGTTCTTGTGTCTTCAATATTGAAAGCTTGGTTAATAATAATTTCAAAAAATAGATGGAAGAATTGTGTATCAACTTCCTTCCTGCAAATAGAAATCAAATATATCAAAACCAACAAAAAAGGACCATGACGCTTCTTCGTTTGACCACGAAAAGTATCGGTTCTTGTTGGCACCACGAGTCTGCATCTTTCTCTGTAGAGTAAAGATACATTTAAGCCCCGAGACCTGACAGCAATCAAGCTGATCACAAGGTTGTGCCTTTACCCAGGGGACTTCCCTTGAGAATTTCTCCTAAAATTTCTTTGGGGATCTCTCATGATATTTCGTCGGGAATCCCTTCTAAAATTTGTACGGGAATTCCTCCTGCATTCCTTCGGAGTTTCCTCTTTTATTTCCTTTGGTGATTCCTCTTCGAGTTTTTTTTCCACCGGGAGGGAAATTTAGGAATGTTTTAGGAGGATTATAAGACCTCTCAAACGGTGAAAAATAATTTACGGCGTTTCAGAAAGACGTTTCAAGCTGAACCCCTTTAACCCTTATGTGGCCGACAGGGTACCCGGGTAACCAGCGCCCATTTGAAAAGCACGGTGTAGAAAAAAGGAAAAAATTTGTCAGACACATAACGGTTAAAGTCACCAGAAAAACATCAGAATTTCTCAATAACACCTCCGAAAACCCCAGGTTCCCCACACCCTAAAACCGCTCAGCACTAAAATGTATAAGACCTACTCGTAAGTGCATAATTTCCAGACCACACAAAAAATGTGACGCAGGAGCAGATTTTGTGAATGTGTAACTGTTACACATTTTTTGAGTGGTCTGGAAACTATGCACTTATGAGCAGTGCTGAAAAATTCATTTTGTCATATCTAATTTAAATCACCTACCGCTCATATAGAAGCTGAACCTGAGAATATGGTGTATGAAAAACTTGTGCGGCTAGACCAGTTCTGCAAGAAAGTCACGGAAAAAACGCTATTTTTTGAAAATTTAAGGTAAATGTCACGGACTACCTTTGAGAAATGCCAAATGATATTCACGGTGAATATCATTTGACATTTTTCAAAGGTAGTCCGTGACATTTACCTTAAATATTTAGGTATGACGAAATGAATTTTTCAGCACTGCTTATGAGTAGGTCTTACACATTTTAGTACTGAGCGGTTTCAGCGTGCGGGGTTTGATGGGATTTTGAGGAAGATTCAGAAGCGTTACCGAAACTTTCGAGAGGTTCCAGGGGCTGTACAGTGGATTTCGAGAGTTTTCAGGGGGTTTATGGAGGCATTTCAGGCATTTCCAGCAGGTTTCAGAGGAATTACAGGGAGTTTCAGGAACATTTCCGACGGATTCGGAGGGATTCAGGGGAATGAAATGAGTTTCAAAGAAACAGTGATACGAGGGCGGCGAAAAGTCAAAAATCAACTTACAGATATGGGTCCTGTATTATTTTTGTACTATTTCTATATATTTCGAGAGCTTATTACCAAAGTTTCAATAAGGTTGGACCGAAATTGATTTTTTTACAGCATTACAAAGTAAGTGCTGAAAAGTGTTGCATTTTTAGTTTCTTTGTAAAATGTATGGGGAAACGAAAAAAAAAATCAACTAAGTTTTCAAATATGAGGACGCAGTTGGACACATTTCACGCTATGCTTATTTTGAAGATTGTCATGTCGTCTTTAAGAAAATCAATGGGTCATTTTGCGCAAATTTGCGCAACATATGTTTTAAGTCCCTTGAACATAGAGTATGATACAATATTTAGTGCAAAATAATACCGTCCGTGCCTGTACTTGGTATGCATATCATTGTAGTCAGGGTAAAAGCATCTATTAAAATGTGTTCTTTTTTTTTTTCATTTGTAACTGAGATTGGCGATGCTAAAACGATTTCATTGCATTTTTGTGTTATTCACTTGAGTCGTCCAAGCTCAAGAGTCCTAGAGTTTAACGGAGCCGCACATGCAGTTCGAATGAAAACAGCGTTCAGTCGTTAGTATACTAGTATACTAGGGTCAATATGACCCAAATTCGAATATAATACAGGCCCAGTGTCATTTTAACCAAACAACACTATTTTATATATCATTCGATTTAAAATTTTGTTAAGAACTCGATGTTGAAGTGAAAAATTTATCTGTAGTACAATGATCACCGGGAATCGCCTACAGAGCATATCATGTTGACCATAACACTTACCGCATCTTCAACCATTTAGGTTCTGTAGAAAACCTGGTTTTAAGTGAAGTTAAAAAATATGTTTTGAACCCATAGTGTATTCTGCTGGCTGAAACTTGGATCATCGATAGCGGAAGCTAAGCTAAACAATTTTCGAACGTTTCGTGGTGCCCCGGGGAACTTGTGGCAAGAGACATGTACATATGTAGTAACGTCAAAAAATGGCGTGTAACAACTCTTTCGTGTGATGTTTCATGAATGTTCTTCGGGTTATACCTGAACGGATGGGCTTTAGGAGAAAAGGTCGAAGTACAGAACGTCTAAAGACAAAAGGTCGAAGGTCTATGGACAAAAGCTCGAATGGACAGAAGGTCGAATGAACAAAACGTCGAATGGACAAATTTACAAATGGACGAATGGACAAAAGGCCAAATGGACAAAAGGTCGAATGAATAAAAAAATTAGGAAAATATGCTCTCAGGGGGTTGTAGGACAAAAGGTCAAAGGACAAAAGGTCGAAGGTCAAAAGGTCGAAAGGTCGAAATAATTGAAATAACTAGGACAAAAGGTCTAAAGGACTGAAAGACGAATGGACTAAAGGTCGAATGGGCAAAAGGTCAAATGGAAAAAAGGACGAATGGATAAAAGGTCGAATGGACAAAAGGTCGAAACAAAATAAATAGTACAAAAGGATGAAAGGACAGAATGTTGAATTCACTACATAAAGAAGAGAAACAATGCCGATGCGACCATCTTTTTCCTGCTTTATGTTCCCTCTGCAACTTGACCTGAATTTCTTCAACTCAGAGTTCTTTTAGCACTTCCACAATTATTAAAAGCAGGGTTTCTTTTGCTTTCCATTGTATTGTATTTGTATATTGCATAATAAGCATAATACCACACTATATGTATATAGGAAGTTGACATTTTTTTTATCGGAATCGAACCTCTAATCTGGGCTTATTATAATAGTTGGTGTTTACCTGGTATAAGTGTTTTAAAGAACTTATACCTCTTTTGAACGATGGCTGTTCTCTCGAGTAACCTGTTTTACAGTTATTGGCGTGATTACTAATGCTTTTTTTTAAGTATTCTATATTCTTTTGAATAATATTCTTTCTAGTAATGCAAGAAAATAATAACCGTACTTACAAAAAATACATTTGTTTCTTATATTTTTAATCTTGAAAAATTCGTCATTCATATTAACAATTGTTTTATAAAGCCGTGATTTAAAATAATCTTAGACGGTTCCGTGTACTTGCACATGTTCATTCGTTTGACTTTTGAGTAGAGTCTTGTTTTCTAGATGGCCATCTAGAAAAGGTGCTGAAATGACTACATATTTTTAAAATTCATGAAGAATGGTGTGTCGCAAGATGGGGTTTGAAAACATCCAAAAAATGTCCTCTTCCCCGAGGGAACCAGGATTCCGCAACGGTCCTGAATGTGGCCAATCTGACCCAAAAGTCCGGAAATTACTTCTACTGGACCTAATTTTCAAAATCATGAAAAATAATGTGTCGCAAGATGGGTTTCAAAAATATCCGAAAATTATCCTCTTCCCCAAGGGAACCAGGATTCCGGAACGGTCCTGAAAGTGGCCAATCTCGCCCAAAAGTCCGGAAATGGCTACTACTGGACCTATTTTTCAAAATCATGAAAAATGGCGTGTCGCAAGATGAGTTCTAAAAACATTCAAAAATTGTCCTATTCTCCGGGGGACCCAGGATTTCGGAATAGCCCTAAAAGTGGCCAATGTGACTCATGGGATGTCAAAATGTCTTCTTGGTAACTAATTCTAATAAATAAGAAAGTTTGAAGGTATATAATTCATGTTAAGACTTTTCGCCACCTTTTGTATGGAGCCGCATCACTGTGCGCTGTATGGCGCCAAATAAGAAAATACACAATTGTTAATATCCTTTATTATATGAACTAACAAAAAAGCTCATGTCTTCATCAAATTTGTACAGAAAGCTTATGACTTTGGAAGGTGGAAAATGAGGTAAGCAACTCAACCATTACGTGATGATATTGGTTAATTTCTTATCATGATCCAGATCACCTGCACAGTTCGTATGTTCAGCAAAGTTGTTCATGATTCTTGAAATTCTCGAATGGTGTAAAATTTTATGCACAATTTCACTACTACGACAACAACAATTCCTCCATGACTTTTTCCATGACCTTCTTTAATTTACCCAATTAATTCTTTAAAGAACTTTGCCCTAAGGATTTGTTGGAAGATTATTTCATATACAAGTTGGGATCCCAAGTAAACCACTCCTATGAACTATCATCTCTGATCATAGAACACGAAAACACATTCCAATTCACCAATTATATTTCACCGACCAGATCACGTCGCCTTTGATCTGTCGGAGCTCTCAACTTAAACTACTAATATGATTTCAATTGTACAGTATACATATCATTCGTGATAGGCATTTCCCGCAAGGTTTAACTTAAGTTTAAAATCCAACATGCATTTCGTCTCTTCAGAATTTCTTCAGAGATTTCAAAAGGGAGAATCTTTAAGACATTCTTAGCAAAATAGTTCAGCCTATGCATCACAAATTCCTTAAAGGATTCTCTATCAGGGAAAATCCATCAGAAATTCTGAAGGATCTCAGTAATTAATTAAGTTCTAGTTTTAAAATTAAACTTTTCAATATATATCCTATTTCTTCGAAATTTCGTAGTATGTGGTCACTAAGCCTCTGTTGTGAATATCACTACAATTAACTACAGCTTTTTCCGCATAGATAATCTGTGTATGCATATCTGCTGCTCGAAATAGTTATGTACCAGCAAATTAAGTGTAGTTGTTTTGTTAGAGTTAATAAAATATTCAGTTCAACAGCGAAACTAAGTGTTTTGATATCCCTTTTGGTTTCCTGAACGCTCTGTGTTCGAAAACTAATTACTTCAAGTAAATATTTATCAAAAGGTTTCTTTACAAATTATATCGACAAATACACCAATGACTCATTATGGAAATGATTGTTCTATCCTTTAAAAAAAATATTCATAAATTCCTCCAAGGGAATATTCCTGCAAGAATTTGCGGTGGATATTCCTGCCAAAACATTCACCACTTAAGCGCCATAATACTACTGAACAACTGAAAAAACGCTTTAAACATTTGAATAAGCGCTGGCGCAACTAGTGCTTAGTTCCACACTTTTCACTATTTGAAATTCATTAGCTAATTACTTGTCATTAGCTATCTGTTCTACTTGGTTAATAACACGAAGATATAATTGCTATCAACTGTATTAAGAACGGTTTCGTGTGACGTCCATTCGCGTAGGTACAGCGATGTGGGCTCCAGCTCCGAAGTAGTGAATGCTGCCTCTAGTGCACAACGTGCGCACACGACATCGAAGCTGAGGGATTAAATGTAGTAACGTACATGGTGACGTCATAACTGGGTATGGTGACGTCATACTTTCCCTCTCCGGTATGTTGGATCAGCGAGTCTATTTATAGAGGAGCTATCAATATGAAGAACCATTTCAGCATATATCGCCCCTCACTTCAAGTGTTGCGATGGCCTCACTGGTAAAAACGACGAGCTCCTGTTCTAGGTTCTAGCCGTCCTAGGTTAGAATCCCTGGGTTTTATGTATACTATGTGGAGAAGTTTTTTGATTCCAGTAACTTTTTACTAAAAATAAAATGTCACTCTAAAAATTGATTACCCAAAAATGAGTTAATTTTTACACTACTTAATTATTACCCAATATATTTATAACTACTTTATAACAACATGTGATAAAATTTGATTGATTTTTTATATCTCATTTTGTTATAAGCTTGTTATAATTGTATCAAGACCTGTTGTAATTATGTTATGGCTAGAGCAATTTTAGTTGTAATTTTTGTTATTTTAACACCTAACCGTTGAATTTTATAACTCATTCTGTTATGAAAAATCTTTGAAATAAATAACTTAATCGGTTATAAATTTGCTATGCCTTTCTGATCGGGTTACCTAAACAAAGTTTACGGTTGCAAAGAATTTTAAGACGGGCGAGTGGCTAGTGAATTTAGGCTCAGTGTACCAGTTATGGCTATACAGTAAAACCTCCATGAGTCGATATTGAAGGGACCATCGACTCAAGGAAGTATCGAGTTGTGGAACAAAAATCCTTTGGAAAGCTTTTTGTGGGGACCATCATAGTAACCCGGAAATTATTTTTCAGTATGGAAAAATTTACCTCTATGAGTCGATATCGAGTCAAGGAACATCGACTCATGGAGGTTCGACTGTAGTATCTCAACTTCGCCATAGATGAATTTCACCCTTTAACGATGCAAATCAACAAGAAAAAAAATTGAACAAAAGATCAAGTTCACTAATAGTGTACCAGAAATTTAGAAAATAGCCTCAATATTTCGCCAATTTCTAATTTTAAAACAAACATCAGCTGGCAAATTTTAACAGTGTAAAGTAATTTACGATTCCGATTCCAGCATGATAAAAATGTACACACTTAAATTAAATCGCCGACCTCAGCAAACGGATTGCCGAGAATCCAACAGCCGAGAAACCGGTAATAATGTTTACTGAATCTCGGTAAAAGTTTTACCGAGATGTCGTTAAAACTTTGCCGAGATCTCGGTAATCCAACTTTTTACCGAGATCTCGGCAAAGTTCACCGAGACTCGGTAATGGTTTACCGAAATCTCGGTAAAAATTTTACCGAGAATCAGTAAATATTTTACCGAGATATCAGCTGTTGAATTCTCGGTAAACCGTTTACCGAGATCAATTTCTGAATTTAAGTGTGTAAACCATTTTACATCTGTTTCTTTTTAGACTTTTCATCAAATTTGTTTCTTTTTATGTGAATTTATGATAAGGCCTCACAAACCCAAGGAAATTGTTCATTTCGGATGTAAAATTGGGTTCTTAAATAAAAAAAAAATATTGATTTATTGATTTCATACGAATGAGCACTTTTTTCCGAGCCAGTAAGTTTTTTTAGATTTTTAGAACTTTATTTTGGTACATAAAATCAATTTCAAAGAGATTTTTTGAAATCACCTTTTGACAGCTGGGTAACTACTTGACAACTCCGCCCAGTACAAAACGCGACGAGGGGATGTTCGACAAATCGCTCCCATACAAACTTCAAATTGATTTTTAAATAGGTTCCCGGGCATCAAAATTCATGAAAATTTGGATTTCGGCTCAGTTTGGCATACAGATTTAGAATATAGAATTATCTCAAAACCGCCAAGAAGCCAATTGATGTTTTTTTCAAGTTTTCTTCAACGATACGATAGTAAATATGGAGCTGCGAAATCGCCGCGAAATTCACAATGTTAGCCCGCGAAATTTAAGAAATTTTACTGCGAATTTCCATTGTCCCCATAAGTAATGCATGTAAATAGTGCGAAGTGGACCCGAAATTAACAAATGTGTCCATAACTGGTACAGGGTTCCTATTATTGGCACAAGCCGTAATAACCCAAGCAGCACCTGCAACATCATGCAGATTGTGGCTTTCTATGCTTTGGTCTAAATGAGTTGCACTAGAAGCACACGAAACTTCCATCTTGTCAGTTGAGTTGCATTTAAACTCCGAAATCCGTAAAGTTGCGGCTTTGTTTCATAAAAGTTACAAATTATCACGTGTTTGACATCGATCTGTGGAGGCTGAGCTTACATATTGCTCGCAAGTGATAATACAGTCAGTTTACATTAAAAGTGTTATGTAACATGCATGCAACATCTCACTCTGGTTTGTTTGTTCAGATTAGGTTCCATATGCGTTACAGAAAACTTGAGCGTCTTTTTATTTTGACAGTTCTCTAAATTGTGACAAAGAAAGTGCAATAAAGTAAAAAGTAACTTCAGTAGCTTTTATGGTGTGTTGAGCATGGATTCTCTCACAGAGCTTTTGGTGTAGTATGTAAGGTGAGTAAATAATACTCCTGGTGTCCATGGTTCGAGTCCGGACAAAATCTTTTCCCAACTTTTTTATCATTCCTTCTCGTTTATGTTGCATAAGAATTTAGAATCTGCGCTTTTTGAGTTTCAAAGAAGAAGCAATTGTGTTCTGTCGTCCGTAATACGGACAGTCAATAAATTGCACTAAGGTTGCCGTTACTGGATTAGCAACAAGTCATGTTGCTTGGGAAATACTAAAAGTAGATTTGGCTCCGTATCTATATTTTTCCTGTAAAGTGTGAGCACTAATCAATCATATGAAATATCGATGACATTTGTCGGTCTTCTTCTTATTTTTGTAGAAATAGTTTTCCTTAGGTAGTGCGATAACTGGTACATGCACCATAAAGGGGGGTCATGCGAGGTTTCATAAGGCTTTCAAGGGATTTGCATGAGAGGAAGACAGAGGCGTTTCATTTGGCTTTAGGGGTGTTTTCGGGGAGTATCTGAAGGTCTCAGGTGCGTTACAGGGGGTTACATCCTTTTCGGTGCCATTTCAGGAAGTTTCAGAGGATGTTGAGGTTGTTTTCGGAGGCGTTACATGATCTCAGGTTTGTTACATAGGGTCCGAGGGGGGTCCAGAAGATTTTAAGAGGCATTTCAGGAAGCTTCAGAGGATTTTTAGGAGGTTCCGGTTGCATTACAAGGGCGTTTCGAAAGGTCTTAGATGCATTACATAAGGTCCGAGGGGGTTTCAGGGGGTTTTCGGAGGCATTTCTGAAAGTTTTAGAACATCGCCTTCCAGCCTTGGCTGTCCAGACACAGCGATGCCAGATGGTTTTCTGTATTACTCGTTAAAAAAAATCTGTATCCCATACAAAATTTAATAAATTCCATTTGTACAGATGCTCAAAAATCTGTATAATATAGATGAATCTGTATATGTGGCATCCCTGCTCCAGACCCACAACCAACACCCCCCCCCCCCCACTGTCTGTTGTCATCCCGCTTTTCGTAGAAAATCGCAGCATGCCTGCAAGCAGTTGGGGCTCGCAAAACATAGGTTGGGAAACCACGTTTTAGAGGATTTTCAGGGGTTTCTTGAGACGTTACATGCGGTTCGTAGGGTCTTAAGTGCGCTACAGTGGGTCCAAGGGGGTTTTAGTGGGTTTTCCGACGCATTTCAGGAAATTTCAAAGCATTTTCAGGAGGCTCCAGAGGCGTTACAAGGGCGTTTCGGACATGGGATCCGAGAGAGTTTCAGGGGCTTTCGGTGGCATTTCAGGAAGGTTTAGAGGATTTTCAGCAGGTTACAGAGGTACATTTTGGGATTCTACAGGGTCTCAGTGGCGTTACTGGAGGTTTAGGAAGACCTACAATTTTTGAAAATACATGTTGAATGACTGCTCTGAGGGCTAGCTTCAGGGGGGATTTCAGAGGCATTTTAAAGCGTATCATAAACGTTTCAGGCAGTTGCAGAAGGGATTCAAGACGTTCCAGACTGATTGTATTAGTAGATCCTATTACCTACTCTCAAGGGAAGATTCTTCATTGAGCTCACCACCTGGTAGCACATGGTTTCATGAAGTTATGCAAGCATGAATTTTATTTAAATACACAAGTATGTGTGTAAATTCGATAACGTATACTCAAAAAAGTTTGGAGGGAGCCTTGAATAGCCCCAATACCCCCTAACCACGCCTTAACTCTACTCGCTATTTCTTTCCCGTAAAGCATCTTTATCCCTTATCTTAATTCGAACTGTTATGAATATAATCAAATTCCATTTACCTATATGGAGGTACCTTAATAGAGTTTACCAAAATGGAGATTCAAGTGTATTTCAGACTTTTTAAGGGGACGTTTTATGTATTTCGAAGGATCTCTCAGAAGAATGAATGGGGAAATCTTATAAGCTATTCCTACAGAAATACAAGAATGAACTCCAGGACAAATCTTGGAAGGATTTTCTGGAAAATACCAGAGCTTCTGGAGGAATCTCATAAGAAATTCCTCGAGAAATACCGGAAGGAATCTCTGGAGGAATCCCGGAAAGGACTTCCGGAGGAATCCTAAAAAAAAACTCTTCCAGTAATCCCAGATGGAAGTTGTTAAGTAATTTCAGAATTATTTGTTGTATGAATCCCTGAGGAGACTTCTGAGGGAGTCCTCAGAAGAATCTCAAAATGAGCTCCCTAAGGCATCCCGTTATAAACTTCTGGAGAAATCCTGCAGGACATCCCAGGAAGAATTCCTGGGGGAATCTCAGAAGAAAGAATTCCTGAAGGAAGGAATCTCAGAAGAAGGTATTCCTGAAAGAATTTTGAAGGAATTAGACGGAGTAACTCTTGGAGGAATTTCATCAGCAAGTCAGAAATCAACACATTTCTCAACGTGTGCGAACTCACATTGTGAATTTAAATACACTACCTCTGCCAACGCAATTCAATCATGAAATTTATGCTGCTGTATGCCGTATGATTTAGTGGAATACTCAACGTCTTCACCAATAGCTGCCCGTGGTATTTTATTCGTGAATGGTGATTGATTCAAATGATGTCTCATTGTCTCACCTCAGTTTTGGCTCCGGTCAGGTTGTATTTGGTTTTTATGGTCCAAACATTGACCTTTTAAGGTTTTGCTAGCTCAACTTCTGACGGTTCTTTTACACAAGAATTATTTGGTGGCCTATTTCAAAATAATATCACTGATTGTTTCCCTCTTTGGAGTTGGAATTATGCTCAAACAAAAGTCAAAGGAGGTGAGCTGTTAAAAATATATATTTTGTAGGGAATCAAATTCAGTTATGTTTGATAGTCTCCTTACTGTTGGATACAAACGTTTAGTTCGCTTCTTATCTCCCTTCAATTCAAATTAAAACTTCTAACCACCTTAATTTGTCAGCGATAAAATCAACCAAAAAGCCATCCTCCACTTGCTCGTGTCGGCTCCAGTAACAGATCCCATCAATCACCGTAATTCTTACCGCTCGTTCACTAGGATACACTAGGATAACCTTTTCACCCGTCAATCTGCGCGAGTGTGTCAGTGTGTAAAAGCGCACACATCACTTTGTCGGAACGATCAAATTCAAATTGATTTTATCCTTTAAAATCACATCATGAAAGTATGCGCACGATTTGCCGCCACACCGTCTTCTTAGGCTAGGTGTGTGATGCGGTGTCAAATCGTAGAAGTTGTAACATTTCAATTGGTTTCGTGGTTTCTGCGATAGAATTGGGACCGAAAATGGTACGAGACATCTAGAGGTACTATGTATATTCCAAGCACTCACTAGACGACTAAACGATGATTGATCGCATGATTGATTCGAGCGAGGGTATTTGCTTTTGAAAAGGGGACACGGGGGAGGGATTCTTCAAGAAGATACAAGAGGCTTTTAATCTGCCTCCTGAGAGAACGTTCGGCTCGTGATGTGAGGAATGTTCCACTTAGCACATATCACTCACTTTTTTCATCGTCTTTTTCTGGGCCAATTCATTCCAGATGAAAGCTGCGTATCGTTCTTGTGATTGATTGGAATCTTCCCGGAACTTCCAAAATAAAATCATGTGAAAGGGTATCAGAAATTTGGCTTTCGCACGTACCAATCCCGTGATTCGCTTCGAATTGCTTGACCGAGTTTGGAATAAATTAAAAATTTGCGATTCGTGAATCACTAAGGGCGGATAATATTCGTGCATGAGTGAGTACAGTCGTTCCGAGCGCTGACCCGTTGTTTTTCATTGTGCTCAAATTTAGGGACGCGAAGTGATGAAATTAAATTATATTTCAATTTACGAAGGACTGGAAACAGATTCAACATGGTGACGTTACAAAGGGCAAGAAAGCAACCAGAAGATTGATTTTCCACTGTTGTGAGCATTACGAAGAACGTTGGCCATCTTCAAAGTGGAGGACGTCTTGTGCAGTCAGAGGACAATGAATGTTTTGCAAGTTAAACGATGAAAAACAAGGTTGAAAGTTTTAATATTTTTTACTGTTGGGAATCAACTCACAAAAATGTCCGCGGGCTCCAACCCAGTAGACCGACGCCCCGACAGCAATGCTACTCGGATGTACTCTTTACGGCCACTTAATCGCTGTAAGGGTAGATTTCGACCGGTATGACCTACGTCGAACCCTTGGACCACCTAGAACTAGCCATTCTACGAGTCCACGTGCCACTTCCTCTGTAGCTCCAAGACGATGTGGATGACAGCCATTGAAACGGCATTCCAGCCAAACTCATCCCTACACATCCTCTGGACAAGATTATCCGGAATTGTGCCCTCCCAGCATGTGGCAAGCATGCGGTCACGCATTGTGCGGAAACGCAGACACACGAACAAATCGTGTTCCACCCGACATCCCGACATTCGAGAGAACCCGCATGATCGAAACGATGTAGGTAGATCTGTCGGAAGCAACCATGGCCTGAAAGGATCAGAGTCAGGTGGAATTTTACTTCTTCATGGCGTCTGCTAACGCAACTATCTACTGCTCGGGATCAACCTATGGATCCACCTTCCTTTGGTGGAACTATCCCACGCGTGCTGTCATTTAGCCATGGAGACCAACCTGGAAGTCCCGCATATGCCTCCTGTGCCGCGCATTTCGAAGCACTCCATGTTCTCCCTGATAAGGATGCCAATAGGGCACTGCATTGTTTTGATTTTGTATGGGATTTTGAAGTTTCTTGGCCTTGTTGTTTACAACATTTCTGTAAGAGTGAAAGAGAAGGAGAGAATTTCATGCAGTTCCCTATAGGCATCATACCAGGGATGTCGCAGAGGTACGGTATGCGCTCGGCAACCCCAGTACTTTTCAGCTTACTACGATAGCGTTTGGTACATAGCACCGTACCCCAGAAGCTTGCGCATACTTGCATACACTCTCTCGTCCAGGCATTTCTGCATAGCGAACCTGAACATCCCGAGAGCCTCTATAGCTACTTTTAAGACCAAGTTCGGAACACCATCTGGACCTGGGCCTCACCTACGCTAAGGGACTTTGCTATCCCCACAAATTCCACATCAGTGACCCACTCCTCATTGGCAGCCCCAGTCCCCGGCTGTCCTACGAAAAAAGACCAAGGACTAGGATCATGACGCGGAGAAAGCCCGATGATCGATGATCCACTCCAACATCTCTGGAGACTGCTCTGTAGGAGCCATGACACCTCTCGTCTTGGCCATCACGATCCTCTAGACTTCAGCTCGCGGATTCGCATTGGCACTCTGACAGAGACCCTCGAAGCAAGCCTTTTTGATTGCCTTTATCACGGTCTTTGACCCGCCGTTCGTCGCTCTTCCTCAGTTCGTGCTCGTTGCATCCGCTGCCTAGACCGTAGACAATCGCGACGCATCTCCACAACCACTTGTGTCCCTCAGCAACCTGGAGGTCTCCCCAACGGGATTGAACAGCGTCCATCAAGCTCCCACTAACGCAATCAAGACGGCGAAACCAGCGGGCAACCACTCAGCCCCAACGAAGATGACGATGATGATTGATGATGAGAGGTGTGAGTGAGCGCACATCATCAAGGTGTCTCTTAACGCGGAATGAAAATTCCTGCGGAACCTTAAACATTTGGAGAGTTCTTGGTATCAGAGGACTTGCGAGACACTACCCGCTTGAGGCACTGCAGCGCAACATTTGGTGCTTCGAGCCGGATTCCTATATCCCGTACAGGGTTGTTAACGTTAATCAACGATTAACGCCGTTAACGTTAATTTTAGCTCATATCAACGTTAACGACGTTGCGTTGATTTTTTTGGCAATTAACGTTAACGTCAACGGAATGCGTTAAATTAACGTTAACGATTATCGTTAATTCTAGCGTTACTTCATGTGATGAGAAAAAAAATAACATCTGAATTCCCTATGAGGTGATCATAGTAGCCATCCATGTGTCAAAAATTTTCTCCTTCATTTCAAGGAATCTTTATCACAGACCGGCTATGTCCAGTCAGCAGGCCCGTGCACAGAAGTGGCGCCAAGGGAGGGGTTTTCCCCGATTTTGGCAAAAGGCGGAGGGGCGCCTAGTGTATTAAGCGTCGGTAATGGGGAGGGTTTAACACCCAAAACCCCCCCCTTGTGCACGGGCTTGCCAGTCAGCACGGTTGCTGAAATAAACTTCTACAATCTTCCAAGATATGTTTATTTTTTCTGAAAATCTACTGGATTTTGGCATTGAGGACAGCAGAATCATTTAAATGATTCTGCTGTCCTCAATGCCAAAATCCAGTAGATTTTCAGAAAAAATAAACATATCTTGGAAGATTGTAGAAGTTTATTTCAGCAACCGTGCTGACTGGACATAGCCGGTCTTCTTCTTCTTCTTCTTCTTATTTCTGGCCAACTAGCACCGTTCGGCGCCAGTTGTGTTCTACGTCGGCTGGGTCTAGGAGCTAAGCCTTAAATTCCGACGCCCCAGGGAGACAGCCACCACACCTGAGGACCCTACATATCGAACCCATCAACACATGGGCCGGGACCTACGGCTTTACTTCCTATCCGAGGGAAGACGTGATCACGGATTTTATGTCTCAGAAAATCCCATCGGCGTCGACGGGAATTGAACCCCGACCGACTGGGGTGAGAGGCAACCACGCTTACCACTACACCACCGACGCCGACACATAGCCGGTCTGTGATAAAGATTCCTTGAAATGAAGGAGAAAATTTTTGACACATGGATGGCTACTATGATCACCTCATAGGGAATTCAGATGTTATTTTTTTTCTCATCACATGAAGTAACGCGATAAATATCGATTAAATCTCTCCGGTCACCAGTGACTTTTTTGTGTTCTACTGCACTCAAACACGGAAAACAATGCAAGCTGATGTAAGTAGCAAGATTTTTTACTCCATCCTTTTTCCTTCTTTTTTCATCTTCTTGGTGTAACGCCCCCACTGGAATATAGCCTGCTTTTCAGCAGTGTTCTATGGACACTTCCTCAGTTACATGTTAACTAAGCGCTTTCTCTGCCAATGAGCATTTTGCATGTGTATATCGTGCAGCAGGCGCGAAGACACTCTATGCCCAAAGAAGTCAAGGAAAATTTCTGGATCGACCAAAATCGAATTTGTCACTCTCAGCATGATCATGCTGAATACCCACGCCTTTACGGCTGTGGCTTTATGGGCTTTACAATAACCCACTGTTGGTGATATTGGACGCAGAGACTTAATTTCTTATACAGTGAGGTAGGGTATTGGAAAAGTAGCAAGACTGAATTTACCCTTTATTGAAATTATTTTAATGATGGTTTAAATATTTTGAATCATTAAATACGTACGAATAAATTCTAGTTGTTTCATCAGCTTTTTTCTCTAATGCCTTTAAATTTACCAAGGTCGCTGTAATTTCATCACACCACCCATGAACAAGCGCCCACATTAGTGGACTAATAACTCTTCGCGCACTAGGCAAAGTTCCAATAGTCGCTTAAAGAGTTGCCACATATAATGTTGGGTAAGCTAATGGGGCATGAAAGCGAATGTTTGGTCAACAAAATGCATAGTTAAATTTAGCTTTCAAAACAACTAGGAGTAAAAAAACATTTGAAATTTTTGAATGATTCAAAATATATTCCTTGGTTGATTGCTTTGTAAATTTATGGGAGATAAAAAACTTTGACCGTGGAAATGATATTTTCAACATGTTCATCACTCAACATATAGAATTCTCTGTATTTTCCATTATTTCATAGAAAAGGCATATGAAATTTATATTTTTAAATTTCATAATTCTTGGAACCTGTGCCACTTACAGTCACTCTTTTACCTAAATGTGCAACTTAAGCTCTCCCTAAATGTCTGTTTAAAAAAACCTGATATCTCCCAAAGGCAATCATTAAAAGATTAATCGAAGGTTCTTCCAGTTCTTGTTTACTATCCAGAATGTGTTCCATGAATAGTTACCAGAAACGTATTACAAATTTACTAGATATTGTTTAACAGAATCGGTAAAAGCTCTTGCAGAATTCCCACTTTTTGCCTGAATTCCGTAGAAAAATCTTCAAAGATGTCCGCCACAAGCTTTTCGCATATTATGCTGAGTGCTACCAATTGATTAAAATAGGTCATTTTGGATGATGGCTGATCCCAAAATACAGAAATTAACGAAAGATTAACGGAGTCGTTAACGTTAAATCAACGCTCTGCGTTAACGTTAACGTTGATCAACGATCCTGAAAAATCAACGGAAGAATCGTTGATCGTTACAATTAACGTTAACGAATTAACGTAACGGCGTTAATCGTTGATTAACGTTAACAACCCTGAATTCCCGTAGCATCCCGAGGTCTTGCGAGACACCACCCGCCAGGAATACCCAAGCAGCCCCTGGTCGTCTGCGTAGTGGTTCGTCCGAATCGGATACCGTACCTGTGGAGGGGAACCGGCCCACAGTCCCCGACTCACCATCGAAGCATCCTCCTGGTCATCGAGGCGACCAGTCGAGAAATCCCTGCCGGTTTGTAGACGATCGGCATCAACGGAGACATCTCTACCGCCCGGCAAAGACATAATCCCGTCAATTTAATCCCTTCGATCGAAGATTTGGTCGGTCCTAACGAAGCATCCTGCTGGTCATCAAGCGACCAACCAGAGTTCCGTAAAGGTCAACGAGATATCGGTATCAGCCCGCCAGCGAGGATACCAGCGTATAGAAGAGTCGATCGGCCGCAGCGAAGCGTTCTGGTTGTTGTTGAGGCGATCAGCCGAGGGATCCTGCTGGTCTAGCAAAGACACCAACGAGAAGATTTCCCGCCGATCACAGAGGTCATCGACCCCAGCAGAACCCGGGTAGAGCGAAATGGCAAATGAAGGGCAAATTTTACCATCAAAATAGAATGTTTGAATGGCAAAATTTACTATTGGTTTGTTGGAAATAAGAGTTAAAATAACAAAAATAATAACTAAATTTCTATGCCATAACAACTAAAGAATAACTGATTTTGCCATTGTTATAACAAAATAATAGCAAAAAGAATGTCAAAATAATAACATATTTTAATATGATGGTAAATTATGTTATTGTTTTGATATTGTGGCAGGTTAGTGTGATAGTAACATTCGCTATTATTATGTTATTATACTATTTAATAATAACTCTTACACTTGGCTATCACGCCGAGGACCTGGGATCGAATCCCACTCCCGACAAGCGCACAAAATGTGAGTGCTTCCTTCGGAAGGGAAGTAAAGCGTGGGTCCCAAGATGAACTAGCCTAGGGCTAAAAATCTCGTTAATACCGTCGATGGGGGTGAGAATGGGTCTGGGGGGTGAGATTGGGTCAAAACGGAGAAACATAAAATTTGAAATAGCTCATCAACTATCGCTAATTTGTATTGAAAACTTAATATTATTCCGAAGAGGAGATGTTTTTATACGTCCTCTCTCTCTTCTCTTCTTGGCGTAACGTCCTCACTGGGACAAAGCCTGCTTCTCAGCTTAGTGTTCAATGAGCACTTCCACAGTTATTAACTGAGAGCTTCCTCTGCCAATGACCATTTTGCATGTGTATATCGTGTGGCAGGCACGAAGATACTCTATGCCCAAGGAAGTCAAGGAAATTTCCTTTACGAAAAGATCCTGGACCGACCGGGAATCGAACCCGTCACCCTCAGCATGGTCATGCTGAATACCCGTGCGTTTACCGCCTCGGCTATATGGGCCCTTTATACGTTTTTATACGTCATGATGCAGAATAAGATGTGTTGTAATAATCTTTTTTTGTTAAATTTGTGGCTAAACTTATATGATGAAACTACTAGTAAATCACTCTGAAAAAAATTCTCCTTCGTAATGTTCAACACAAGTACCTAACCATAAATTTTCTTATAAGTGGCTAGCTGTAGGTATTACCTGGTTGATGTAATGAAAAAAGCGGGCTGTCATTGCTCTTTTTATTTAAAAACTCAATATTTTCGACCCTATGTCTAAATATTAAGAATGGGGGTGAGATTGGGTCAAGCAAGTTATCGAGTGCACATAACCTTAACTAAAAATTCAACTTGTTATCCAGTCCCCATTTGACGTTGGAGTGGTGCCATGTTCTCCATATCTTCATAAAAGCACACTTTCTTTCAAAAATATGTTGAGAAGTGTCAAACGAGTGTGTTAATACGTTTAGTGCCTACAACAATTTATAACAATACACCCATGCGTTTGGACAGCTCCTCTAATCATCAGCTAATCTTTAGAGTATTGCAATATCGTAAGCTCACAAAAATAGACATAACATAATATTTGAACAACCCTCTGTCTTGAGATGGAGTGATTTGCTTTAGCAATATAGAAGCCAATGATCATGTACATAAGAGTTTATAACGGAGGGTTTGGTTAAACATTTCTTATGCAGAAACTATCATGTTTTTTTTTACAATCAATCTTTCAATGCGCCCCTGGGGAGCGGACCTGGTGTGATGGTTAGGACACTTGACTATCACGCCGAGGACCTGGGATCGAATCCCCCTCCCGACAAACTCGCAAAATGTGAGTTCTTCCTTCGGAAGGGAAGTAAAGCGTGGGTCCCGAGATGAACTAGCCAAGGGCTAAAAATCTCGTGAATACAGATAAAAAAAAAAACAATGCGCCCCTCCCTCATTGTAACCTTCCCTCCTCTAATGGAGGTTCAAACTCCTAATGAGGATGATTATGATGACTAAAAATGGTGATTCAGTATACAAACGTTAGTTTATCAAATTTCAGCCATTTTTTCGGTTGTATTAGCCCTTTTAGGTGAATTAGTCATCTTTTAAAATCACCTAAGTTTTTATTCGTCATGATAACATTGTGTTTTAAGTAGGTTTACTATTACTAGATATGATCAATAAAATTAACTTATATGCTTAGATAGGTGATTTCGAATACTTTGACCCATTCTCACCCCCTCTAAGGGGTGAGATTGGGTCAATTTTCAATCATTTGTAGTTTAGTAAGCAATTCATATAACGTGATACTTTCTTGCTAAACTATCGTTACCACATCGGAGGGTATACATACCAAATAAAAAGTTATTCTGACTTCAATTGCATTTGTTATTTAACAAACAATCTTTGAGTATCCTTTTTTGACCCATTCTCACCCCCAACGACGGTACAGATAAAAAAAATAACTCTCCAATTACAAGTTTTTCAATGATAGCATATTTTGTTATTCATGTGTCATCCTGAGCTATTCATAAAAAACTAAGAATTGCAAATTTGAATATGATGACAAAATATGTTATTCTCTAGTTATTGGTTTGTTATTCACCTCTACCCGGGAAGTGATTCCCTGGTCAACGAAGCGAGAGGAATTCCCACCGGTCAGAACACGATCGGCACCGAAGATATCACTCTTGTCGCTGGAAAGACTACCAAGAGGAGAAACGTTTCTACCGGTCAGTGAGCATTGCCATCTGTAGGGGAGACTGAGGAGACTTGATCCCTGGGGAGACTTGTTCCCCCCATATTTTCTCGGAATCAAAAACAGTTTTCTTCTAGCATACTTTTTCCAAAACAACATCTGGACAGACGACAATGTTTTGACTTCAATTGATTTTAATTGTGCATTGCATTATTTTTTAATGGCCGATGGTTTGTTTTCAGTCCTTCAGAAATCTTTTAGGCGATTCCGAAAAATCTCAATAACTTTGTGAAAATTGAACCAAATCGTGTCAAAACTTCACAGCACATAGTTTAAATTGAATACTATCAAACGTATTTACCCAAATAAGGTTGTTGCATAAATATTTCAATTAATGTAGCTCAGTGTATACAACAGTGACATGGGGAGACTTGATCCCTCGAGGATTACACAGACATTATACATGTGAAAAATAAAATTCTATTTGGAAGCCTCCATTTACTCGGAATTCTAGTATATTCAATGATAAAACGTGCCAGATAATTATTATTTTATTACACACCATTAAAAGGGGGATCAAGTCTCCCCATTTTCAAAATACGGCATATCCTTAACAATTTAAGGAAATCTCATAATTTCAAATACACCATATTCATCAAAAATGTAAGAAAACTTGAAAAGAAAATGAACAGGAAGCTTCTGGAGTAGTTTTCCCTTTAAATTAAACATGTGCTCAAAAGGGGATCAATTGTGACCCATTTTTGAAAAATACATCATAAGACATGCCTCCATAAAAACACAGTTTTGAAAACTTTAACAATAATTTAAAGTCCTTTTGTTGTGTATAAACTTGCAATAGATGTTTACCTGCTATTCTGTACGAAAAATGGATCTAGTCTTGTGTTTTTTCTTAATGTTACAGGCAAATTAAGAAAAAGGGATCAAGTCTCCCCAGTCTCCCCTACCGTCAAAACCTTCTGGAATCGGAAACACTCTTGCGACCAGTCGAGAAGTTCCAGAGGTTAACGAGAGAACGTTATCCCACCACAACGGGGAAGATTTTGGTCAACAAGGTGTCCTGCCGAGAAAATACGTCGGTCAGAGTGGATCGACACTGTCGGTGATTTCTTGCGAGAACACTGAAACCAGAACTTAGGTTTAATAGCGAAAGAAAGGTACAGCTCCGACTGGTGGCGAGCGATCGAATGTTGCGTTGTAATAAAAGTGTTCTACGTGTTTGCGCTCGCACACCAGGATCAAAGTAGTTATCATTTAGGTATTGTATTGGAGAGTTGGCATAAGGCAGGAAGAGGTGAACATTGTACCTTCCCACAGAAACAAGGACTTTTCGACCAACCATCAACCGTCGAAGTGAAGTGTACCCGAAGCGGGTGAAGCATTCCCAATGAGACACCGTATTTCGGAATTTGATAACCCGTGTTTCATTCTGCGGAAATAATTTCCCCCTTTTGAGGCACTGCGGAGCCCTAAACAAATACAGATTTTCCTAAAAGATCGTATAGGTTTTTCAAACAATTTAAAGGGCATCCCTGCTCCTTGGACTCCTCAAACGTACATGAGACCCCCTGAAGCGCCCTAGAGACCCCATGAGACTCTCTGGACTCCATGAAATGCCCCTGAGACCTCCAGGTATCCCTGAAATATCAATCTCCTGGGATCCCCTACAACTCCCAGAGACCTCCTAAACCCCCCTGATGCCTCCTGGAACGCCCTTGATAAGCCCCTAAAACCCGCTAAAACATTCTTCTGTGTATCGGCAAGCATGCAAGTGCTTCCTATGCAGTTGAGGGATTTGCAGTACCAAGTTACGAGTTTCCAATCACAAGGCCAAAGCAAAGCACCTGTTGGTTACCCGATCATCCCCAAAGGTGCACGCTTTCTGGCCGATTCCACCTACGAGGCAGTTATCAGAGTCGCATGGCAAGAGGCAGAACAAGAGGTCTGAGGTGCTTTGTCAGCCTTTACCGCGTCGTATTCTGAATCTGCACAGCAAGGCAAAGCAAAGCAAAGATAATCGTACCCAATGCACGAAAAGGGTTAGCTTTCGTTCACAGATTCTTTAATTTATTTCTGATTTCAAATAGTATTGATATTTTCGAAGTTGATAACTGAAACTGAGGAAGATTACAAGTGGTAGTTGAAATACGCGTATCTGTCAAAGTATAAGCAAAATAGGGCGGAATTAAAAGGTACGAAACTGATTACACTCATTCGAAAAGGGTATTCTGCTTAGTGGGTTCGAAAAGTCGGTACAAGATGGTATTGATATGTTGAAGTAGGATTCCGGGGTTGCGACATTTCTGTTTCCTTAGACTTCTAATTCATTATGTTTAAGAAACGATAGGGGAACTACAAAATTTTGTAATAATGAGATGATTTTTTGTATGGTGAGATCGAAGGCTCAGAGACCTTTGGTGAAATGGTAAATTCTTCGCTCCTGCAATGAGATGGCGCAAAATGTATGGTTATTATAATTCCTTGCCTAATTTGATGCTGTTTGGCTGTTGTAGTATTCATTTCTTGCCTCTTCAACAACACAGTTTTCCAAAGTTTTGCTCAAACAATATAGTATGATCATTTCACGCTTTTTGCGCCATATTATTCAGAATGTATCATCTCACCATACATGTATTCTGTTCATCGATGTCCTAATGCATTGTCACACTTCAGGGTTATGAGAGAGTTAACTATGTGTACGGATGATTATAAACGGTGAGGTAGATAATAGTGGTGAATGACCATAGGTCCATTGCCAATGAACTCTAGTAGAATGTTGGGCTCAATATAACCCAGACAGAATTGCCGAACGTGCACTACGCCATTGTCTAGCGTAACATCTTAGGAGGTTTAAGTTAAATGGTGAACAGTAGACCGAATGGGAATTGACGTACTGTCTTAACCTGATTGATAACCTTTACATAATAAATTTTCCTTCTTTCAAACAAAGGCTGTTCTTTCAAGTTGACCTGTGGAATTTATCATCAGCAATTTTACAATACCAGTTTATCATTGATGTTTTGTTCTTTGGTATCAAGTTGTTCTAGTGGTTATGGACTTTTTATTAGAAATCTCCATCAGAGATTCTCCCTTCTTTCAATATATACGGTTCTTTCAAAATATTCTGTCAAAAACTGTCGACAGTCAAACTACTCATATTTTCTGCAAAAAAAATCAAATATTATTTCAGTAAAGTTTGGCTATTACCATCGATTAACAAAAAAGTACATATTCAAATTGTGCCCAAATACTTTCTTTGAAAGCAACCATTTTTAAATTTTCCGTATCGAATGGGTTACAGCTATAGCCTACAACTTTTATGCCGATGATGATCTTTAGCAGATTACTTGAACCCCGACGACTCATTTTAAAGGTATTATATGTTTTGAGGGCGTTTTCTGCGTTTGAATATTCAACAATACTCGTAAGAACTGCTTATGAATCAAAGAAGGGATAATCTCAAATGAGCGTGTTCTAAGGGCTTTCACTATAATTTTCAATCACAACAAATGAAAAGAACGACCTTTGTTTAGAAGAAGAGCAAACGTCGTTCAAATATCATAATTATAATTATGTCTTGAAAAATACCTCAAGGGAAAATCCAGAGTGGTCGTAATACCAATAAGGTGTGTAATTTTTGTCAGATGCGTCTCATACAATCTAATAAGTGTTCCATGCACTTGATATCTCCATCAATTCGTCAATTGTGCCAAAGCAAGAATAGAAACTCCAAGGTCAAAAAAGTACTGTGAAGTCATTGAACAGTCCTTCTAAAGCCGGTCAGATGGAAGTTTAATAAATATTTCGGGGAAACAGTTCATTCGGGGAATCGTTTTTCGAGGAAAAAACTTTCGGGGAAACTTCATTCGGGGAACTGGTTTTCGGGGAAATGTAAAATAATTTATACTTGGTCGCGATGACCACCCCAAACAATAGTAAGGGTAATGCACCATATGTCAAAGGTCGTTCAATATTAAACGCGTCAGCGCATTGATCGTTTACTTAACTGGATCGAAATCCAGATTCCATAATTGTTGAGTGATTTTAAAACTATTTTTTTAACAATTTCTTGAATTACTCCTTCAGTGGCTGTATTGGGTAAATCTGTGAAGCTGTCAGTTGTCAAAACGTGAAGTGAATATCTTTGAAATTGCTTTTAGGTATAACAAATCTGAAAAACTAAAAAAAAATAAGCGGCTCCAAAACAGTAACTCGCCAAAACAGTGGGCTTCGTGGCCGTGCGGCTAGAGGCGGCAGTCATCTATATCTAGGCATTTCGTAAACCTCGGAGTGTGGGTTCGATTCCCGCTCCAGTCGGGGAAAACTTTACGTCAAATGGAAAATTCTCCACTGGGCCACTGGGTGTTATGTGTGTTGTCCGTTGTCTAATGTTAGTGCTTGTTCAGTCTGTACAGCCTCTGGTTGAAGACGGTGTTATAGTAAAGACTCTAAAGACTCTCTAGTAAAGAAAGAGTACACCATTGTATAGAAATTTGAAAACAATGCTAGTGAAATACAACTGTATGGTCGAATCTCTTGTGTAACGGCTACGCAGTCTTGGGATTTAAAAAACGAGTTGTTTCATTCACCCGACGTTTCGACACGGGGATGGATAGTGTCTTCCTCAGGCTGAAGACACTATGCTCGTGTTGAAACGTCAGATGAATAAAACAATTCGTTTTTTTAAATCCCATGACTACATAGCCGCTAACCAAGAGTTTTAAAACAATATTTTTTTTCCAAAATTCTAACCCCATTGAAGAAAACGTCGGTCATACCCCCTGTCCATAATGCCAATTCTCACCCTCTTTGAATCATCAACAACCAAAATAAATGAAGATATGAAACAGATTTCAGATAACGACCATTAATGGTTAATAAAGCAAGCAGATAAATCTCGCGCATAGTGAGCGTTGAATGCCTTTCCGCGTAGACAACGCGGCTAGTACGCCGGCCGATGCTGGTTAGCCTTACCTCCATTCCCATCGTGGTCCGTATTTATGGATGACATTTTAATGTCTGCTTCTTTCCGCCGCCTGGTCGCGATAGTCTATCTGGGCTTTTTATTGTATACATGAAAGATCACGTTGTTCGACAGACAAATTAATTTTATTGCTTTTTACCAGCATTACATTGCCAGCATTCAACCCAGGAGTTAGCCCGGATTCACCGAACCAGGATTCACTGGGTTTTTTATTTCTCTCCCACAATCAGAAGAAACGTGTATTCCGTTTGGATCCCGGTCACGTCCACAAATCAATAAGCATTTCCATGTTAATCCTACAAACAATAGCCCACAAATTTCAGAACGCCGAGGCCAGGGGAGTTAACTTCCCCCGGTTGAACCCGAAAAAAAAACACAAACTGAAATCTTTCAGCGCTTTTCGCCCGGATGACAAAAAGCTGCCTGTCACCGTGGACAAACTAAAATATACATCTTTTGTTCTATCTCCGGGTCTCTATTTAGCAAGCCCATGAGAAGACAACAGCAGCAGCAGCAGCAGCACCAGGCTTTTTCAACCTTCATTGCAGCAGAGCTCTGAACGACTTCCGAAACGCGCTTTGGGAGGTGAAAAATCCTTGATTTGCATACAAAATGCCCATAAATAAGTAACGAAGCGACTGGGCTGCTGTTAGTTGACTGCCTGGTTGGAATCGTAGAAGTCGCTGGTGAAGTCGAGCGAGGCCGCACCGTCGTCGTCGTCGTTGCCCGTGAGGCAATACACATAGAACAAAGAAAAAGGAATCTCCTGGTCGGTCAACGATGTCGTAAGTCGAATTGTCGTTTCGAATGATCAGCAGTTGCAGAAAAAAAAAACTGGAACTAACGGCGACAGTCAACTGACTGGTGATAGAAGTGAAACAAAATTGGCTATCTTCGGGTCGTTTGAGAAGGAATGGTCTAAATTACTGTTTTTCTTGTATCGAGAATGTCGCTTTCTGAACAAAGACTTCTCAATTCAGCATTGAAAGTAATCAAATCAGAGTTACTCATGGTATCGTACTATTTACTCTATACCATATACTACCATATACTAAGGAAAAGAATAGCAATAGAATTAGGGTACTACTATGGAGAAGATCTCGAGTTTTAAAGATTCAAAATACAAAGGAAAAGGAATAGAAATAAGAGTGAAAGGAGAAATTAATTGGTGTTGTTAATAAATTGTTAAGGACAAACGTCTTGGAATCTCGCTTCAATAGTGCGTCAGAACTTCAAACGCACAAATTTCAAGAAGCAGGCTTCGCAACAATAGTGTATTTTATTATTCTGTTCTTGCTCACTTGTAATAAGCTTGAAATAAGAAGATCAGGTGTGCTGGTTTTATTTACGATGAGATTTGTGCCCTCAAAATCGTGAGTAGGTGCCAAAGTTGGCCATTGTGACGGCCATTTTGGGATTTTAACAAGTCTGTCCTTAAGGCGAAACTGGAAGCATTTCCTCACTTTTTAGTTTTTGATTTTTTATTGAATAACGAAGCCATATTTTCAAAATCGGTTTTCGTGCACATGTAGAGTATGGATCAAGGTATCTTGTGATTTTTTTTGTAGTGGAAAATGTTTTTCGTTTTTTCAGAAACCATTTTTGAACAAAATTTAAAAAAAAAAATTGATTTTGCAAAAATGGAAAACATTTTCCACCTCAAAAAAAATCATAAGATACCTTGATCCATACTCTACATGTGCACGAAAACCGATTTTGAAAATATTGCTTCGTTATTTAATAAAAAATCAAAAACCGAAAATTGAGAAAATGCTTCCAGTTTCGCCTTAATGTTGAACAGCATTTTCTCAATTATCACATGTCTTTCTCCAAGGAAATAAATTCTCTTCTGCTTGAATAAGCAGAGATGGAAAATTCGCTTTGATAATGCAATAGTTACATTTTATGTAAGTTTACAAACTTGAAGCTGCAATCCCCATCACTGTAACTGTTCATTACCTTCCATCGTAAAACATGCGGAACGAATCCTTCACCAATCATTTAGTTTGATACTCATTCCATCCGTGCTAAAAGGCGTTTCTTTTCCTCATTCTTACTGGTTTGCCCACTCCCACACTACCCCAGAATTCTTCCCCAGTGCAGTATTATATCACTTTCGATTTGCTTTAAAACCCCAACCGGAAATCTATCCCCGAACAGCCACTGCACACCCAATCAACTCGAGCATAAAATCAAAGTAGATTACCTTCGATCCGGGGAAGAAAGTGAACATTGAAGACTGAGTAGGGATGAAAAAAAAACGGACAAACGTCGTTCTAGGAGCAGGGGCCGGAAGGGATCCGTTTGGAGAAAGCTTCTTTCCTGCACTTTTGCTCCATTATTTCCCATCGACCGGGCGGGCAGTTGTTGGAAGTCGAACAAGTAAGCAAGCATGTTCCCAGGAAACCGCTCGACAACATGAGTTGATGGTTTCGATGTTGTGTATGTTTAGTTGTACAAAAGATAACATCCACTTAAAATCTCTCCCTGAGAGCAGCTCCCCTGTTGGCATGGTGGAGGAAGCTGGAAACTTTTCCTTTTTCATCAACCATTTAGTGTGGGGTAAAACTCTTGAGTGCTTTTCTAAGATGGCGTGGTTTGATACTTGATCTGAACATGTTAGTTGTTCTTTGAAATGAACATTCAAATAGACAAGAGATGTTCATGATATCGATACCCAGACAACCAGGAGTCGCATAAGGATGCACACTTGCACACAGTTCATCATATAAAATACTGCTTCAAGGTACTATTGCATATACGTACGGTGGAGGGACAATTTTCATCGCATATAATGTTATTTTTTGGACTTATTGCGATGTATCTGGTAAAAGGGTATAACAATACAAATCAACTTTAATAAGGTATGACTACTACGAAGCAAACGATGTTTTATTGTGATGAACTTTACACATTTAAAAATTCCAAATTTTTCACAAGACGAAATCATCAAAGAGCGTAAACGATTTAAAGACTGAAAGACTGACAAATTACATTCAATCTTACGCACATCAAGTTAGTACTGGTTGCTCTCGTTAGATGTCAACAAATCCATTTCACCGGAAACGTAGAGTCAGTATCATATTTAGCAGCCAACTTCAAACTCGGTGAAATAGCCGAGAGGTGAGATACTCAGATAGAAGCTGGTGCATGATCCCAGGCCAATATTTGGCTTTGAGATGGATTATCTGTCGAATCGGTTCTAGCGATGCTGAGAACATTACTTACCTTACCGATCAGGCTAAGGCCGGGGTGGCCTCTGCTGTACATAGTAGCCGCCTCCATTCCACTCGGTCCATGGCTGTTTGTCTCCAGTTCCGCGCTCTGCGTAGGGTCCGCAGATCGTACTAAACTTGGTCGACCCACCTAGCTCGCTGCGCTCCACGTCTTCTTGAACCGGTCGGATGACTCTCGAGAACCATTTTAGTCGGGTTGCTATCCGACATCCTGATGACGTGACCCGCCCACCGTAGCCTCCCGATTTTCGCGGTATGGACGATGGTTGTTTCTCTCAGCAGCTGATGCAGCTCGTGGTTCATTCGCCTTCTCCAAGTCCCGTCTTCCATCTGCACTCCACCGTAGATGGTACGCAACACCTTCCGTTTGAAAACTCCATTGGTCCTCTGCACGTAGTGTCCATGTTTCGTGCCCATAAAGGACGACCGGTCTAATCAGCGTTTTGGAGATGGTTATCTTCGTGTTACGGCGAACTTTATTCGATCGTAGAGTTCTGCGGAGTCCAAAGTAAGAACGATTTTCTGCCACAATGCGCCTCTGAATTTCTCTGCTGGTGTCGTTGTCGGCGGTCACCAGTGAGCCCAAGTACACGAATTCTTCAACCGCCTCGATTTCATCACCGTCGATATGAATTCGGGGTGGCGGGCGCGGTGATTCCTCCCTGGAGCCCTTTGCCATCATGTACTTTGTCTTCGACACATTAATGACTAATCCGATTCGCCTGGCTTCACTCTTTAGTCGGATGTACGTTTCCGCCATCGTCTCAAATTTACGAGCAATAATATCAATATCATCGGCGAAACCAAGCAGCTGAACGGACTTCGTGAAAATCGTCCCACTCGTGTTTATCCCCGCTCTCCTTATTATACCTTCTAAAGCAATGTTGAACAGCAAGCACGAAAGACCATCACCTTGCCGTAACCCTCTGCGAGATTCGAAGGGACTCGAGAGTGTCCCTGATACATGAACTACGCACATCACTCGATCCATCGTCGCCTTGATCAACCGTATCAGTTTATCCGGGAATCCGTACTCGTGCATAATCTGCCATAGCTGTTCTCGATCGATTGTAACATACGCCGATTTGAAATCGATGAACAAGTGATGTGTGGGCACGTTGTATTCGCGGCATTTCTGCAACACCTGGCGGATGGCGAACATCTGGTCCGTTGTAGCGCGTTCACCCATAAATCCAGCCTGATATTGCTCCACGAACTCTCTTGCAATCGGTAATAGACGGCGGCATAAAATTTGAGAGAGTATCTTGTAGGCAGCGCTCAGTAGTGTGATCGCGCGGTAGTTCCCGCAATCCAATTTGCCACCTTTTATGTAGATGGGACACACGATACCTTCCATCCATTCCTTCGGTAATACTTCCTCCTCCCAAATCTTGGTAATGACCCAGTGTAGTGCTCTCACCAGTGTTTCTCCACCGTATTTTAGAAGCTCGCTTGGTAGTTGATCTGCTCCAGCGGCTTTGTTGATTTTCAACCGGCTAACCTCCTCCTCAATCTCTTGGACGTCAGGGGCCGGAAGTCTTTCGTCCTGTGCACATACTCCTAGATCTGTTACCACGTTACCTTCGGTACTTGCAACGTCGCCATTGAGGTGCTCATCGTAATGCTGCCGCCACCGCTCGACCACCTCATGCTCGCTCGTGAGAATATTCCCGTGATTATCTCGGCACATGCCGGCTTGTGGCACAAAGCCTCTGCGCGAGCGGTTCAGCTTCTCGTAGAACTTTCGTGTGTCTTTAGCGCGGTACAGCTCTTCCATTGCTTCGCGATCTCGTTCTGCTAGCGCTTCTTCATCTGGAAGACTGAGTTCTGTCTGTTCCGCGCCTGTTTGTAACGTGCCTTATTCGCTCTCGTAAGGTTTTGCAGCATTCTCGCCCATGCTGCATTCTTCTCGTTTTTCAACTGTTCACATTCGCCGTCGTACCAGTCGAGTCGTTTCTGTGATTCTTAGTCGCGAAGCCTAGTGCTGTAGCCGAGGTACTACCTATGGCGGATCGGATGTCCCTCCAGCTATCTTCAAGTGTAGCTGCGCCAGCTCTTCCGTTGGTAGGGCCACTGCTAACTGCTGCGCGTAGTCTTGAGCCACTTCTACGTTACGAAGTTGCTCGATGTTGAGCCGCGGCGTTTGACTTCGACTCGTGGTGATAACTTCGAAAGTTTTGAGCGCATGCATACAGCGACTAAGTAGTGATGCGTGATCCGAATCTATATTCGCACAGCGGTATGTGCGGGCATTGGTTATATCAGAGGAGAATTTACTGTCGATTTGAACGTGGTCGATTTTATTTTCTGTTTGATGGTCGGGTGATCTCCAGGTGGCTTTGTAGATATCTTTGCGTGGGAAGAAGGTGCTTCGGACTACCATACCACGGGAGGCTGCAAAGTTTACGCATTGCTGGCCGTTATCATTCGATACGGCGTGCAGGCTGTTTCACCCGATTACAGGTCTGTACATTTCCTCCCTTACTACCTGCGCGTTCATGTCGCCGACAACGATTTTCACGTCACGCGGCGAGCAACCATCGTATGTTTGCTCTAACTGCGCGTATTACGCTTCTTTCTCGTCATCAGGTCTCCCTTCGTGTGGGCAGTGGACGTTGATGATGCTGTAGTTGAAGAAACGGCCCTTAACTCTCAACATGCACATCCTTGCGTTGATCGGCTGCCACCCGATCACACGTTGTCGCATCTTGCCCAACACTATAAATCATGTTCCCAGTTCATTGGTGGTGCCACAGCTTTGGTAGAAGGTAGCCGCTCGATGCCCGCTTCTCCACACTTTCTGTCCAGTCCAACAAAGTTCCTGCAACGCCACGATTTCGAAGTTGCGGGTTTGTCGTAAATTATCCTGTCACATCCTGCGAAACCTAGTGACTTGCAATTCCATGTTCCAAGTTTCCAATCGTAGTCCTTATTTCGTCGCGTGAATCTTTGCCGATTGTATCGAGTCGTATTTTCTCCTATGTTATTTGCAATGGGGATTTTTACGGGTGGCTTATTGGGCCTACGCCAACACTCCTGTCTCGCCGGAGGGCCATCGTGCCAGTTCTTTTTACCATCTTGGATCTAGCTGGAAGTGGTGCAGCGTTTTTTAGGAGGACCAGAGCTATATTGGACGCTCTCCTCATCGACTCACCGTTTTGCAGCCCATGCTGTGAACAAATTAGTTTTATTTTGAAGTGTTCGCGACGTAAATTTACATGTTTTGACCACTAATTTGAAGTCGCACGATACGTTAGGTCCAAAAGAACTAAAATTATATTTTTTTTCCTGGTGTGTGCTTATTCGCAAGAGTGTGCAAGCGAACTTGCAAAGTGTCAAATTAATTCACATAAGGGCCTGTCCATAAACTACGTAGACTCTTAGGGGGGGCGGGTGGGGTCTGGCCAAAGTCTACGCTCCATACAAATTTCGAAAATTTTGTATGAACAAGAGTCTACGAGGGGGAAGGGGGGTCTGAGATGGCCGAAAAAAGTCTACGTAGTTTATGGACAGCGCCTAATTGCGTACTGCTCTTTGTATTATGCCAGTTTAACTTGCATTTGTGTACAAATCAAATAGCATAAATGTAAAGGTAAACTCGGTAAAGTGTGCATACAAACCCACATAAACTAGAATCTTTTACGTTGTCAAAATGCGATTTGATATGTGATAATAAAAACAGAGGTGCTGTTAACTGCGGATGCAGTGCCCAAAGCTACGAATAAGTGAGCAGCCATAAGTTTGGGTGGAAACTCTCATTTTTGTTTTGTGGCCCAAATAATCAACAATGGGTGACGCTAACCACAGAAAGATAGTGAAAACAATGCGGTAAATCACGTTTTGTCGTTTTTAGCAAAGACAGTGCAGTTAAACTATGTGCATTTCAACGAACACTGAGATGAGTTATAATGTCATGATAATTAATTGGCTTGTTTCATAAGTAGTGTCTGGTGTAAAGTGTAAAGTGGGGGACTATGATGTACTAGGATGTTTTGTAACAAATATTAATAAGTCGTATAAGATGCTCTATTACGTCGCAATAATATATACCGTGCATCGCATGAGGTATCGCTTCATGTCATGCGGCATTATTGTTGTCATGCCAATGAACGTATATCGCCTCCATTTTTGTGGAGGCACCTTTACTACATCTTTATCGTATAAAAGAACGTACAATACGGTCATAAACTTTCTAATACGTCCAAAATGGTGTTCTGAGTACCCTATACGGTGCCATTCAACAATGGTGACAATGGTGTCATCGATGTTACTCCAAGTTGCTTACTGAGTAACTCTTCAGCTCTTCCTCCAACTCCATAATCCTCCAATGATGCATTTGGACAGATAATTTTATTGCCCTTTACTGGCTACACCAGTCGGCTGGTATGTCTGAAATAGACGAAAAGACTCAAACTTTTTCGAAGACACAGAGTGTGTTTAAATGATAAATTGAGAGATAAAAATTACCACTTGTTTTGATGGGGTTCGAACCCACGACTCCGTTACCGCTAGTCCGGCGCTTTAACAAACTAATCCACAGAACAAGTTACAACTCTGTGAAATGGAAAGTCAAACTGGATTCCAAGTAGCACCCTAACCGGGTCCGTCTTTCACAACTTTATCTCTCTTTCAGCTTAGATGTCAATCTCCCACACTTACACAATCTTGCATGGATTGCTTCTGAAATTCCTCTCTGAATTTTTTCAGAAAATTGCTACGTGAGTTCATTCAAAAACTCTTCTAGAAACCCATTCAGAAAATTTCCGAAGGATTCCTTTAGAAAACCTGCTATCGATTTCAACAGTAATTCATCGATTGTCATCTTGAGAAAATGTCCAGAAATTTATTTGGAAACCCCTACAGAGATTCTTCCGTGAAAAAATCTTTGGATTCCTGTAGCAATTCCTCGAGCGATTGAAAAAAGGTTTCAGGGGTTCTTTAAACCTCGAGCGGTCGCGCTGATGTATTTTGTACAACACGTAGGAAAAAATCTCTTTTTGTATTCACCATTAGCGTGATGCTGACGGTGGTGGCTAACCGCGCGAGTTACGGATGGTTGACAATTCTTCCTAGAGTCGAGTCAAGTACAAGACACTGAAGACGACCTTACAGTTGAGGTCGAAATACGTATCTGTCAAAGGATGCAATTTTTTAGTGGAATTCAAAGGAACCGTACTTAACCCGATTTTCTTTTATTTACAGATATTCCCCTAACAAGCCCAGGTTAATCATCATCAATTCTTCCTAGAAATTGTTCCGCATTTTTTTCTGGTATTGCTCTCTATATGTTCCGTATATTCGTTTCGAATGCAATGTTCCTATACGAACTTCTTCTACAAATTCCAGCAATTCTTTCGCAAAATTAATTGGTAATCAATTTAGAGACTTCTCCAGATTTTTTCTAAGAAATACTTAAGAAATTCTTCCATGGATGTCTGCAGAAGTTGATAGATGGCTTCCTTTCCAGGGATAATTTTCAAAATATATTAAGGACTTCTTTAAAAATATCTCAAGATTCGTGAAGAAAGTTTTGCTTGTATTGCTTCAGAATCTTTCATGAATTTTATCAGATTTTTTTTTTTTCTAGAATTTCCTTCAGATTTTTTTTTTCAAGAATTTCCTTCAGAAACTCATCTAAAAAAATCTTCCAAAAATTTCTTACAAAAAATTTTCTGATACATTCTTTCATTAAATCCTTAACAGATTCAACAGAAAATTGGTTAAACGTTTTCTGATATTTTTTTCCAGGAATTCCTTAGAAAATCCTCTTTGTAATTGATTTTTATTTGCAAACCCTTCATGAGCTCCTTCCAAGAGTGCTTCAATGATTCCAGGAATTTTTCCTCTAATCTGGGATTTATTTCAGAATTCTTCGAATCGTCAATTACTCGATTCCTCCAAAAATCACTTCAGGAACTCTTCCATACAATCTTCCAACGATTCCTTCCGAAATTCCCCCGCCGATACATCAAATTGTTTTAGATTCTAAATATAAGAAATACTTCCAGAGATTCTTTCAAATATTACATTAGGGTTTTTTCCTGAAATTTCTTCAAAGATATCTTTTGAAAATATTCCGTGGATTTCTTCAGAAACTCATTTTATTAGGTTTTAATGTTTAAAATCCTCCAGAGATTTTTCAGATTTTTTTCAAAAATTTCCGCCAGATTCTTATAATGAATTTCGAATATTTTTGCAGCAGTTTTTTTTCAGACATTTTACCTGGGATTCCTTTAGGAATTTTTGCAGAGATTGCCATGAAAATTCCCAAAAGAAATGCTTCCAGGAATTTCTTCAGACATTTTCAGTGACTGCTGCAGAAGTTCATGCAAAGATTATTTTAGAGATTTCTCCGAATAATCCAGGTTGTATTTGCTAAAAAAATATCGTCAAAGATACCTTAAGAAGTTTTTCCAGTAGTTTATACAGGAATTCATTGAAAAAGGTCTTTATAGACATTTGCAGGGAATTGCTACAGGAATTTCTTTTCAAGAGCAAATTGCATGGCCTTAGAGCCTAAATTTCATCAAAATAGCCACCATCCTAAATTTTGGGTCGCCGTCTTGAATTTTTAGCCACAAACTTTGATGTTTTGATCATCATTTTTGCACTTTTTTAATTTTTTTGAGTCAACACTTTAGTCTACGAAAACTAGCCATTTCTATTTAAACGGGGGTTCTGATTATATTGAGTGTTCCCATGGGTTCAATTGAACTCTGGAGAAAACCTGTAATATAAAAGAACTTTCTCAAGGATTAGGAATTCCTTCAGAGATTCCTAAGAGTTTTTTTTCAGAAATGTATCCAGAACTCGATCCAAAATTTCTGAGGATTTCTCCCGAACCGATGTTGTATCCGAGTTCTTCTTTGAATTCCTACAAGGATCACTACTTGGACTTCCGCCGATATCCTTTCTTAATTTTTTTCCGCAGTTTCTCACAGAATTCTACCGTGATTTTTTTTTTTTTCGTAGTTCTCTTTTAACCAAGATTTTTTTTTTCTGAAGGTAAGTCAGAGTTTTTTTTACTAGATTTCTTCAGAAGTTCAGAGGTGCCTTTTGCATAGTTAAAAACTCGGATTTTCCCTCTGATGAAATCACACTTGATGTAAGGACACAAAAATTCTTTAGGTGCATGTGTAGCCACTAATTCATTAAGGAGTGATTAGTACTGACAATAATGGAAGGATTCACGTGAACTATTATTATCAAACGGCTTATCCTTGGGCTTATCTAATTTGATAGAGTCGTGCAACTAGCCCAGATTTTTTATTGTTATCATGGAACTAAACTAGAAGCAAGCTCTTAGATCGTTGTGAAATTTTAAATTTTAAACACAAGCTGTCGTCGTTTAAATTTTATAAATGATATTACAGCACATCCATTTTTCCAGTACCTCGAGAAATCAGTAAAACCATTCAAGGCACTTGTTATCAATGGCTACCACGCGCGCGTTTTCTGCAGCACATATAACGTAGCGCAATGCAAATGTCATGCAAATTCATTCCACACCTGTGTTATCAGGAATCTTATTACAGCAATGAACTTTCATTAAACTGATTTGCAGAAGCACCCCCCATTAAAGGCCCCTATCGTCACGTTTTATCAAGGCTTACCATAGCCGCGAGCAGCAGCTTCACAGACTTCCACTCACACACAGTCACACATACCCCTAGAATGGAAAAACTAATAAAATTCTTGCAAAAATTGTGAAAGATGACGCCACAAAGCGCTTTCCTAGGACATACCAACCTGCACAGCTAGCAGCGAAAGTCACTATAAAATCACACCGCAACAAAACGATTCACCACTGCTGGTGGATGGAGGCAAAAAGGCGGATTAATTCACCGTTCAGTGATCTAGGGGTCTCCATCCGGGGATGATTCCCTCAAAATGTTTCCCAGCTTGATTACCGCAGCATCAAAGGATCACTCGAGAAGTTTATTCAAGTATTCATGCTATGTACTCCAGTACTTTCTTTAAAAAATCGTTCCACGTTCAGAAAATCTAAAGATATAAACTTCTAAACGGTTGTATGATATCCAAGTAGTTGTTACTAAAAGACAACTTAGTTTGGCTTCGAATGGAGAAACAACGTGAGGTACTGTAACTTTTCATCCGTACCTAAAAGTAACAACCAAGAATTGCAAGACAAAAAAAAAGCACCACCAAATCCCTACAGCCAAGTACGACCCGGAAGTGACTATTCCGCACACAGAGCCGGTAACAAAACGGCACGTCTCTGCGCCCTCTGGCTGTGGCGGCCGAGTGCTTGACTATTGTACTCTATCTCGCACTTTGTTACACAATATTGCATCCCTGGCTGGCTGGCTATAGCTAGAACTGCGGATGTAGCCTCGGGTATCGTTTGATGAGGCGGCCGTTTGCAGCACTGCCGCCAAATCCTGTAGTGTCGTAGTAGTCGTCGACGACGCCGGTCCATGGGAAGGAAGTCCTTGCGCTCGTTTCTCGCCCCGGTCGGTGTGCGAACGACGACGACTCATGGTTGAGCCTATAGCTCGATGCACCACACCGACCGGTAAAAGAGCTGGAACTAAAAGAGATTTATTATTTATACACATTGTACTCGTTGGGTGGCTGTTGGCCTTCTGCGTGGTACGAGCACCTATAGATCAGGGGTTGTTCAATGATGGTTTTCGCACATACAAAAAGTCTCTTTTCTTACTCACAAAATGAAAAAAGAGAATCGTTTTCGTTTGTTTTAGGTTCATAATCACAAGCATCCCCCGTGTGAGCTCTCGTTGCTTCTCCAAAACGATCTGAATAATGAAGACAGTAACAGTTGGGGTTACCTCATTCGAAGCTGTATTGATTTCTTTAGCAAAAAAAAATCTTTACACTTCACTAGAACCTCAATTTAAGTAGAATCTATTTAAATGCCTCCTTTCAGGTACCAGTACCTAAACGGGATTTGATTGTGTTCAGAACAGTTGGAGTACTTAAGATTAGAGTTAATGTTGGTTTACTGGAGTTTAAGGAAGTTCAGTAAGGGCATGTTCAAGGGCAAGAGATGAGGAGGGTTGGTACTATTTAAAGTTCCCTAAAAACTTTCGTGAGTTATCAAATCTAAAGCATGTGTATGAACGAAATTCAAGCTTGCACAGGCTCGTTTAGGTATGTTGTGAGTTCAAAGTTTGTTCAAGAATTTCCAAGAGCTCCCTTGATCTTAGGTCATCAGATCTACAAGCGTAATCAATCTGGAACGTCTTTTGTCCCTTCTGAAACCACCTGAAACGTATATGAAATGCTTCAGAATCTCTCTGAAATCTTCCTGAAACTCACCTGAGAACAGTGATCCAAAATTTATTTTTTGTAATTGCGTTGTAAATTCCTCTACTTTTCACTCGCGGCTGGAGCAGTATAATGGCCTACTTTTCTTCACTAAAACAAGAGTACCGAAAAGTACTACTTTTCGGCACTCTTAAGAGTGCTGAAAAGTAGCACTTTTCGGCACTTTTACCAGTACATACTTTTTCCAACTATCGCAGCTTCCGTTGATACCGCTGCAGCTTCTACATCCACTGAGTAGCTCGAGTTCGAATCAGGATAGTTTAGAATCTGATTAGGACTGCAGATCAGGTGTAGAAACAGTACCTGGAACAGCCTGGAACTACACTTTCACTCTTGCTTTTACAGCTGCGGCTGCATGACGACGACGGAGGCTTGAAAATTTGTGACACCCAGCCTACCATAGCCTACCTGATCGAACAAAAACACGCTGACGCACATGGAGGTGCGCACGTGGTTCCTTCTGATACGTGTTTGTATTGCTAGAAAAGATTATACTGAATGGGGATTTTTTGCAATAACAAAAAACTTTGTATGCAACGCGTTGCAAAACTCGAATTTTTCAGCACTCATCGTATTTATCCAACTCGGCAAGCCTCGTTGGATAAATGTACGACTCGTGCTGAAAAAATCATCATTTTGCAACTTGTTGCATAAATAGCTATTTAAAAACTTCAGGCCCCCCTTACATTGTAACGCCCCTGAAAACCTTCGGAATCTCCCAACACGCCTCTGAAACCAGCTGAAAATTCTCTGAAACTTCCTAAAATAGCTCCGAAAAGCCCTGAAACTACCGCAGACGCCCTAAAACGCACATGAGAACCTCTGGAACCTCCCAAAAAGGCTCCTGTAACGCCTCCGAAACTAACTGATAATCCACTGAATCTTCATGAAATGCACCAAACACTCTCTGAAACCCCTTCAGACTCTTTTTAACGCACCTAAGACCCTTTTACAGCGCCAAATACGCCCTTATAACGCCTCGGTAACACGTTAAAAAAATCACCGAAAACCTCTGAAATCCCCTCGGATTCATGTAACGCACATGCGACCCTCCGAAACCTCCGGAAACGCCTCATGAACCTTCTGAAAATCATCTGATTTGCCTCCACTCACCCTTCATAAGCTTCTGACTTTGAAAAACCTATCCATACCCAATCGGAATCTATCTAAACTGGATCCCAAGTCGTAAAGGTCTAGATTGTCTAGATGGTTACCGATGAGCTAGCTAAGAATGGCTGCAATGAAGTGTTCATTGGTTCTGAACTCTTCTGCGGGATTTCAGACTACATTGTGAAAATGGAACTAAACAAATATATGATCAGTCAATTCACAACAAACTAGAATACACTTCTTCATACTAGCCAAGAAACCCCAATGACTAGCTGAGAGACTAGTTACTGAACACTGCTACTACCATTCGATACCATTCATAGAAGATCAGAACAATCCAAACTGTGAATACTCAGAGAAATCATCCAAGGGCCAGCCATGCGTACCAATTTTTACCTTGTATAAAGCTGCAAGTCGAGTGCGGATAAGATGGCTTGTTGACATATGGACATATGGACAAACACTGATGATTACACAACGGCGAAGGTTCCACTCATTCAACGGCCAGAAACCACGAAGGAGAGAAGATAAGTTATCTTAGATCTTAGATAACAAGATATTGGGATCACCATGCACCATGGTCAGATGATCGAGGGCGACGATCATTCTAAAAAATCGATGGCTTGCAGGGGATTGAGGTTCATCAACAGTCAGGACCGAATGATGGAACTGACCACCGACTTGTATAATACCGTTGCTTCATTTCCGGACCGAATGCGTAATCTTGAACACGACATATGAGATCGAGCAACGCACGATCGAGCTTCGGCCGCGACAATAGAAAGAATCACTTGATTGTCTTGTCACAGGAATGAGAAGCTCAACAAAGAGTTCAGAACGATAATGAATAATGCAGCACGGGCGGCAATGCTGCAGCATGGAACCCGGTAGAATGTGGAACGATACAAACATAAGGTGGAGTCCATTAACTACGTGGACTTATTTCAGTTTCCCCGTTCCCTCTCATAGACTTTTGCCCACACATTTTTTTTTTTTAATTTGAATGGAGCATACACTTCTACCTTCTCCATAACAGTCTATGGAGTTTATGGTCAGACTCTAATCGGAAACAACA
Organism: Aedes albopictus; assembly: GCF_035046485.1. Lineage (NCBI taxonomy): Eukaryota > Metazoa > Arthropoda > Insecta > Diptera > Culicidae > Aedes > Aedes albopictus. Next base: position 435,517,101 of record NC_085138.1, read on the forward strand.
GACTCAACTCCTCCTCTCTCCTCTTCTTGGCGTAACGTCCTCACTGGGACAAAGCCTGCTTCTCAGCTTAGTGTTCAATGAGCACTTCCACAGTTTTTAACTGAGAGCTTCCTCTGCCAATGACCATTTTGCATGTGTATATCGTGTGGCAAGCACGAAGATACTTTATGCCCAAGGAAGTCAAGGAAATTTCCTTTACGAAAAGATCCTGGACCGACCGGGAATCGAACCCGTCACCCTCAGCATGGTCATGCTGAATACCCGTGCGTTTACCGCCTCGGCTATATGGGCCCAGACTCAACTCCTTAGACAGAAAAAAAAGTCGACTGGAAGAAGCAGAATTAGAGGAAATGGAACTATTGTGCTGTTCTCAAAAATCATCAAAGTTCTGCTAGAAGCTTAACGCATGCCTGTTGATGTTGATCGAAAGGTGGAAGTAGCTCTTCAAAGAGCACCTAAATGGCGAGAAGAACATAGGCATGGAAGATCAGGACAAAGAAATAATCGACTACATATGTGTAGCATCGGACGGAACTGATCCTACTCCTAAACGGTTGTGTCATTGAGGTCACTCTAAGTTAGCCACTGAGTAGCTAGCTCCACAGATCAAACAGTTTTTTTTTAACTCAAAATATGAGAAAACGTTTCTCTAATTATACTTACACTGCATAATTTATCTCAAGCTCTACGATTTTTAAAGGTCTTATAAACATAAAATAAACTTCTGTCATTTTTTCAACATTTGAGAAACATCTCAAATGTGTGGGTGTTTTTTCTAACTTTAATTTAAAAAAAACCTCCTTTGCGGTATTGGAAACTTCTTCCCCTATATACACAAAATCACCTATGAATGTTTTCTGATTTTTTCCACCCTTATGAAATAATAAAGGATAATGTGAGTTTTCTTTTTTTTGCGCTTCTAATTCATGCAAAATGTCTATAAGTGGCACTTCTTCCAGAGATTGCTTCAAAAACGAAAATACATATTTCTGACAAACTTTTAGGAAGCTCTCCTGGGGTTCTGTCAGAAATTCAGGAATTCTTCTAGATATTTGTTCAAAAATTTCTTCGGATATTCTTTCAAAGTTTTCTCCACAAGTTCCTCCAACAACTAATTTTGAAATTCTTTCCTGGATTGTTTCCGAAATTGCTACATGGGTTCCTTTAAAAAGTCGTCCTGGGATTCAGAAAATCTTCCATGGATTCTTACAACAAAAAAATCCAGCAATTCTTAAGAAAATGTTCAATGAATTGTTTCAGAAATTGGTCCATGAATTTCTTGAGAACTTGTTCCAGTGTTTCCTTCAGAAATTATCTAGAGTTTTCTGCAGAACAGTTTTGTCACTCTTGTAAATCTTTCATGGACTTCCTCAGATTTTTTCCATTGATTCACTAAGATGTCTCGTCGGGGAATATTTCAAAAAAAAAAAAATCATTCACGGATTCCTTCAGGAATTCATTAAGAAATTCATGGTAAACTCCTCTAGAGATTGCTCCAGTAATTTCATCAACGATTCCTTTTTAAAATCTTCGATCCCAAATCCCTTTGAAAATTACTTCAGGGATTCTTTAAAAACATCTTCCACGATTTTTTTTAAAAATATTTTCCAGGTAATTCTTTATAAAATCGTTTAAAGATGCTCTCAGTCATTCCTTCAACGTTTTTTTTTTTGTTTGAAAATTCCAACGAAGGATTGTTTCAGAATTTTTTTGAGGGTTTCCTTCATATATTCTCCTTACATTTTTATTTTCAGAGACTGCTCCATGAATTTCTTTATAAATTTGTCCATGGATTTTCTCGGAAAATCTTCCAGCTGTTCTTAATCAAATTCTTACAGGTAATAACATTTTTTCAGGTATTCCTTTAACAATGTATGCAGTAGAATGGGGCTAATTTTGAAAAAACTTTCCAACTCAACCCCAAAAATATCAAAATATGACTTTTTTTTCAAATATCTCAGAAACCAGTAGAGATATCGCAATTTTAAGCACAAATTCAATCCAAATGGGTTCCAGAATCACCGATTTAGTCTAGAAAAATTATATTTAAAATGTTCTTTAAATGTTTTTTTCTAGCAAAAATTTCAATTAAGCCCTTTGCGCCACCCCTTAATATCAACCGAAATCGCTCATTTTTGCACAGCTCACTCATTTCGACTAGTAGATCACTTTCCACTTGGGAAATCATATCTCGGAGAGATTTTTTTAAAATTAGTCCCACCCTAATGTCTGCAGGTATTCCATTGAAAATTACTGAAAGAATCAGAAAATTCTTCAGATGTTCTTCCAGAAATACATACCAAAATTCATGCAGAGATTTCTTAAGGGATTTCTCCAGGTATTCATCCTTATATTTCTGTTGGTCGGCTCCAGAGGCACGTTCTCCTCCATTTGGAAAGTTTGTGCAATGCCTCTTCGTGTTAACTCAGAAATTCATTCAGTACTTCCTCCGAGGATACTTTTAAGAATGTCTCCACGGATTGTTCCAGAAATTTCTCAATTACTTTGTGTTTCTCTAGATAATCCTGCAAGGTTTTCTTCGGAAAATCTTCCAAAATTATGATTGGATTTCAATAATTTATCCAGGGGGTTTAACAGGAACTTCACTAGCGATTCCTTGAGATATTTCTTCAGAAAATAATTTAGAAATTTATTGCGGAAGATTCCTACTAAGTTTTCTCTAGGGATTTCTTCTAAATATATCTGGAGACTCCTTTAGTAATCTTCCATGGATTTTTTTTAAAGAAACTCCCTCGGGGTTTCAAAAATCAAGTATCCCTTCAGAAATTCCTTCAGAAAATTCTGCTTAAAAAAACTTGCAGTTCTTAAGCGGCTTATAGACATCGAGACAGGCTGATAAATTCCTTTCGAACTGCAAACCACTTCATAAACCACCGTCATAAAAGCTTATATCTTTTAATTTGGTTTTATGATGGTTTCAGCAACCTCTTCTATTCTATTTGACTAAAATATGTTACTTGGGCTGATTTTTCCATGACACACTTTTTCTAAGCTAAGGATAGTTAAGGCTGCTGTTCACTAACAAAGCTCAAAACAGCTGGTAAAGATGGTGACGACAGCCACAACAAGCAGCGGCGAAGTTGCCTTCGGGACAGAATTCCAGGACGAGTAAGTACAGCTTCTCCTTTACTCTCTTAATTAACTTAACCCTCGAGCGACCACGCTGTTTTATTTTGTACAACAGGTTGAAAAAATCCCGCTCTGTCTGTCTCACTTTGTACTCAGCGTGAGCGTGGTGCTGGTGGGGGTGCCCAAGCGCGTGAGTGCCAGAAGGTTAATTTACTTTTATTTCAATAATTTTCTAACAAAAAATCACTTCACTTTCGCTGATGTTGTTGATGGTGTCCATTCGATGACATTTTGATGAGCGGAAAGAGACTGACCCATGTCACCGATGTTCGTTGTTTTGAAGACGCTCCTGCTCACAAATAGATGGCGCGCGTATTTACTTTGTTGTCTATTCATGGGTTCACGAACAGATGGTACTCATCAAGTTGAGCCCAGAAAATTTGGCACCTGGCTTTTTCAATTGGTAGTTAGGATCTGAAAAACCACAATGTTGTTGGAGGAATGGATGGAAGGGTTAACCTTCACCACTATTTCTACACCTCTACTATGCACCAAATGTGTCATGTTCATTAGGACGCAAATGAGACCAATGGTCCTCTTTGGGCGTGAAAATCAAACTAAGATCGAGAAGGACTTGTACGCAAGGGTGTTTGAATGACGAGAACGGTCTATGGTGGTGAGCCCTGCATCCAGAAGGCTGCCAAAGCCGGTAGGATGCTTTGGGCAAGACATATTGCAAGAATGCAAGATGGCAACCCTGCAAACATTGGGGTCGAATGAAATCCGGATGATTAGAGACGATGTGCAGCACAGCGGACATGGAGAGATTACCAGGTCGAGAGTGATTTGACGAGCGTGGGACGTTTCCGAGGTTGGAGAGAAATAGCTGCGAACTTAAACGTGTGGCGTTTCCTTTGTATTACTTATGTAAAAATTACGTACCAAAAATATAAAATTATTGAAACAAATCACTTTGATAGTTTTAATGCATGAAAGAACAGTTGAGAAACACTACCCAGATGCAGGTTGTAACTTGTAACCAGTATACCAAGCTCAGTGGCATATCTGAAACGCAACTCCAAAGGTCTCCGGCAGCTATGATGCTCTCATACCTCCATGATGCTGATTTTTTTTGCTTATTATTTTATTATCACTCTTTCCTGCACCTTGTGCGGTTGTCTATGTGTGTGGAAGTCCGCGCTTTATTTCATGGCTTGGTAGCGGCCCCCGTCCCGTAAGGATGAGAATCAGGCGTTAACAATCTGGAAAAAGTGCTAAAATGGCACCCAGGACCAGTGCTACGCTCACGGCGGGGAACGAAAATTTCAGCCTCATATCGCCTGTATCGTTCCACCGAAGTTGGTCGATGCTGGAGCTTTGGCACTGGCTCTTGTGTAACAAATCCCCTATCTGAAGAGTAGGAAAGCCAGTAATAGCGAGGCGAGCTTTAACGCTGTGACCTGTGGGTGCTCTTCTACAGGTGTAGGAGTGTAGTGTTCAAGTCTGACAAGGAAGAAAATAGACGACAACGCGGTGAAACATATGCTTCTGGGGTAATCCAATTACAGACGCTTTGTGATTCACATGGAAGATGTGGGTCTAGAGTACTTATATTACATGAAATTTTAAAGTATTAAAATTGCAAACTGTTCTATCCACTTTTTCCAAAATTCGAAAGGTCCAAAGAGATGGACTAAGAGCTATGTTGTTTTCAAGTTGCGTAAAATTCTTCAACAGAGATAACAAATTTGTCAAGAGTTCGAGTTTTAAATTGATATTCAGATTATCACCACAGACCACCATGCGGATGAATGTGGGGAGATTGAAAGAAGAAAGTAGTACTACGATGAACACCTACGTAGATATACGCGTGTCTGTCAAAAGATAAGCATTACTAGACAGAATTAAAAGGTACAACACTGATTACACTCATTAAAAGAGGGTATTCTGCTTATAGGGTTCGAAAAGTCGGCATAAGAAGATATTTATGCATATCATTTCGAATCCTTCTTGCAACATTTCAAAAATATCTTTCCAACTGAAATAGCTAGCTACAACTTTTGTTCCAATTGCCGGCAACAATGTCATTCCGAATCGTCCAACAGAACGTAACTGTAATACAATCTAACAAATAGTAATGCGCAGTAATCTTACCTTTGCTCAACGTGTGCCATTATTCGAAACAAATTCACTTTTCACTCATCTCCCCTGAGGACAGCCATCGTCCTCCTTCATCCCGGAATCATCCTGAATGCGACACATAGTTCCAATATAAGATAGCATCCCAGCTCCAGCTCAACGCAGGCTACGGGGAAGAAAATGTTGTTGATGCTCTAACATTTGATTACCTTTCATTCAATTTGAATGAAACGAACATCCATAACAATGTGCAGTGCACCAGTCGTCCTTACACGTTGCCTTCGCCAGTCAGCCGTCAATCGGTTCCCAGTTCTACTCCGTTCGTTCGGAGAAAGTATTGTATCATATACGAAGCATAAAAGGAAGGAACAGACCCCGGCAAAAGTGTCACTGAAAGCACTATTAATATTGTATTGCGTTCTCGTTGCTTTTGCTTATATCTTGCCTTTATTTGAATCTCTGGAACACACATTTTTATATGGATATGCAGCATATTCCGTTCCGTTTCGTGTATGCGAACGAATCTCGTTTTATTGAGCTGCGCTCCGGAATCACCATACCGACATAGGGCAAAAAATGGTTGCGATCGTTGGGGAACTATTTTACACTGTAACAAATTGAAACACGCTTTGTGTAATTTCTCTGGTCATGATTTTAAGTCCAAATATGTGTTTGCATCCTTTTGACAGACACGAGTTTCGACCTCAACTGTAAGGTCGTCCTCAGGTCTTGAATCGATTTAAGTCAAGTAGTCGAGTCAAGTACGAGACACTGAGGACGACCTTCAGGTATCAGGTATCAGTAGGTCGGCTCCAGAGGCACGTTCTCATCCATTTGGGAAATTTGTGCCATCGCCATGAACACGAGCCTATTCATCATTTACCTAAGGGAGAAGGGAAGGAAAAAGAATGGGACAGGGGAAAGGACAGGTAAGGGATAGGATCGTCATACACGCAAAAGCGTACCACAATGGGTTCACATAGCATCCTGAAAAGGACACTGTAATAACGTATATGCGTACCACAATTGGTTTAAACAGCGCCCTGAAAAGAGCACTGTGATAACGCATAAAACGTAAAGAGAGCCTATAGCTCTTTACCACAACGGATCAAGAACAACAGAACGTCCTGAAGATTCAGGTTTCTGAAGTCAGTTTCACTTAATAAGCGTTTTCCGAGTACTCGGAAACGCTGTTGCGTAAAACCTGGACAGTTACATATTAAATGATACGAAGTTCCATTATCGGATTCAGCTATCACATGCAAATGAATCAGCTTGCCATGTGATAGCTGAGTCGGCAGTGGCCAGTCAATGCTTTGACCAGCATGCTGCAATTCTGTTTTGACAGATTTATTAGATACATGGCCACCTTTAGAAATGGCTCAGTACAATACAATTTTGTTTGAAGACCTGACTCCAAACTATTCCCATATTGTTTGTGCTGAGTGGCAGCCCAGGTGTCAATCTGAAGCTTTACCCAACACTTGAATACCGGAATAGCTGGCTCAGGGCCAATGTAGTCATGTGATGCTTCAGTGCGAGCTAACTCATCCGCCAATTCATTTTCAGCATTGTAAGAATTGCCAGGTACCCATACAAAGTGAACAGTGTTTGCTGAATTCAGCTCCTCTATTTGAGTTCGATAAGCGATATCGTATCTGCTACGAGATTCCACAAAAGTGGTGATAAGACTCCCCCTTGGGGGCATCCACAAACACTCAATTTCCTAACCGCCGCTTGACGCAATTTCGAGAAGAGATGTCGGTTTTTGAGCATTTGGTGAGTCCAATTGGAAATCATTAGAGATATACCATGACTCCGTGCGGCTTCCAATATGGCATCGAAAGGCACGTTGCCAAAGGCACCCTCGATATCTAAGAAAACATCCATGCAGGATGGACACAAAGTGAAAAAATCATCAAAACAATTCTGGCATTCTACTAAAAACTAAGGTACACCGGGGCAAGTTGAAACGGGTGGGGTAAGATGAAACAGCGGATTAACGTGATGTTATCTAATATTGATAAATAACACTGGTCGACAGTGGATCACGCACTTTGACCACTTGATCCATTTCCGAAGGTTTTTCGCCCGTTGATTCCAAATCTGACTTCGGAATTGCTGTAACACGTACAGTTTTTGAGAAAAATAGGGTTTTATTCACAAAATTTCATATTTTCATAGAAAACAAAATATTGTCTTAATATTTATAATTTTTTTATCTGCTCATCATATCCAATATATAAATTCAATAGATTTTGATCCACTGATTCAGAATCTGACCTAAGAATTTCTGTAAAACGTAAATTTTTGAGAAAAATGGGGCTTTATTTACAAAATTTCATATTCTCAAAGAAAATAAACTATTGTCTTTATATTTTTTATCTCCTCATTTTAGCCAATATTTATATTTATTAGATTTTCATCCACCGATTTGGTAACTTACCTAAAAATCTCTGTAACACATGCAGTTTTTGAGGAAAATTGGGTTTTATTCACAAAATTTCATATTTTCAAAGAAAATAAAATACTGTCTTTATAATTTAAAAGTTTTTATCTACTCAGCTTAATTCATATTTTATATTAAAAATATTCTATTTCACTTATTTGTAATCTGACCTAAGAATTTCTGTAACACGTAAAATTTTTGAGAAAAATATTTTATTCACAAAATTTCATATTTTCATGGAAAAACTATTGCATTTATAGTTTTTTTTATCTGCTCATCTTTACAAATATTTATGTTTAATGGATTTACATATACTGATTCGAAATCTTACCCAAGAATTTCTGTAACACGTAAGTACAATTACAATTTTTGAGAAAAATAATTGTTGGCGTAAGTAAAAGGAAAAGGCCGGCCAAGTTCAAGTGGGAACGTAGAGCCATAAAGAAGAAGAAAAAGTGACCATTTTGTCGATTTTGAGCTGATCATATCAAAAAAATTCTTTTAAGCTTTTTAGAACTTTTTTAAAATTATTTTTGTGATGAACAGAAAAAATACAATAAATTGTACAAAATTTGGTCGATATTGAAACTCCATACAATTGAAAAACTTTAAACCTCATTTACTTGAAAGTGAGTTTTTGTCACTTACACCCCTTTGCTTCTACCCCCTTCAATTTTAGTTTTTTATCTTCTCATCTTAACCAATATTTATATTCAGTAGATTTTGATCCACTGATTCGGAATGATGAGGAGATGAGGAGATACAATTTTAAAGACAATGTTTTAGTTTCTCTAAAAATATGAAATTTTGTGAATAAAATTCTATTTTTCTTAAAAGCTGTACGTGTTACATAAATTCTTAGGTCAGATTTCGAATCAGAATATGAAAATCTATTAAATACAAATATTGGTAAAGATGAGCAGATAAAAATATTAAAAATATAAAGACATATGAAAATATAAAATTTTTTGAATAAACCCTTCTAAAATTTTACCTGTTACAGAAATTCTTAGGCCAGATTCTGAATCAGTAGATCAAAATCTATTAAATAAAAGAATTGGTTACGATGAGCAGGTGGAAAACAATATTTTATTTTATATGAAAATTTATATTTGTGGATGAAACCCTATTATTCTTGAAAATTTTACGTGTTACAAAAAATCTTAGGTCAGATTCCGGATTAGTATATGGAAATCTACTAAACACAAATGTTGGTTGAGATGAGCAGATAGAAAAAAATAAAATTAGGGTATGTGTGCCATCAGTAATCTCACGCTCCCATATTCATCCTATTCGAAAACAAGCGATTACGGCACCGATTGATTCCGTTCTTTTTGTTTTCATGCGTGCTCACTTCTAACAAAAAATACAAAAATAAGAAACAAAACAAACAGCGCTTCAATTCGTTGTTTTTCGTAGGATAAAAATGGGAGAGACATGCTTAATAAGGGAATCAATACCCTATAAAGACAGTAGTTCATTTTATATGAAAAATTAAAATTATAAAGACAGTAGTTTATTTCTATGAAAATAAGAAATTTTGTATTTAAAATTCTATTTTTCAAAAAAAAAAAAATACGTGTTACAGAAATTTTTGGGTCAGATTGCAAATCAGAATATGAAAATTTAATCAATATAAATATTGGTAAACATGGGCAGATAAAATAATAAAATTATAAATACAATAGTCTATTTTCTATGAAAATATGGTATATGTGAATAAAACCCAATTTTTCTAAAAAACAACACGTGTTACTAAAATTATTAGGTCAGATTCTGACTCAGTGGATCAAAATCTATTAGATATGAATATTGGATATAATGAGCAGATGAAAAATTTGAAATTATTCAAATTTGTCTTTATATTAAATTTTCTCTGAAAATATGAAACTTTGTGAATAACACCCTACTTTCTCAAAAATTTTACGTGTTACAGAAATTATTAGGCCAGTTTCTGAATCAGTGGATCAAAATCAATTGAATAAAAATATTAGTTATGATGAGCAGATGGAAAATTGAAAAATATAAAAAACAATATTTTATTTTATATGAAAATCTGAAATTTGTGAATAAAACGCTATTTTTCTAAAAAAAATACGTGTTACAGAAATTCATAGGTCAGATTCCGAATCAGTATATGAAAATCTATTAAATACAAATATTGGTTGAGATGAGCAGATAAAAAAAATAAAATTGTAAAGACAGTAGTTTATTTTCTATGAAAATATGACATTTTGTGTTTAAAACCCTATTTTCTCAATAATTTTACATGTTACAGAAATTCTTAGGTCAGATTGCAAATCAGAATATGAAAATCTATTGAATATAAATATTGGTAAAGATGGGCAGATAAAAAAAAATATTATAAATACATTAGTCTATTTTGTATGAAAATATGGAATTTGTGAATGAAACCCAATTTTTCTCAAAAAAAAAAATACGTATTACTAAAATTATTAGGTCAGATTCTGACTCAGTGGATCAAAATCTATTGAATATGAATATTGTTTATGATGAGCAGATGAAAAATTTAAAATTTTAAAGACAATATTAAATTTTCTTTGAATATATGAAACTTTGTGAATAAAACCCAATTTTTCAGGAATTCTGAAGTCAGATTCGGATTTAGCGGGCCAAATTCCATTAGAGATGGAACAAATGGTCAAAGTGCGTGAAAAAAGTTTCGATTTTGTCGACTAGTGTAATTTGAATGTCATAACACAAAATTTTATATTAAAACAATCTTTTGGTAAAGAAACAATTTCCAAATTATATTGAAATCCTTCTTGAAAATTCGCGTTTTATCTTGCCCCACCCGTTTCAACTAGCCCTGGTGTACCTTAGTTTTTAGTAGAATGCCTGAATTGTTTTGATGTTTTTTTCACTACTTTTAGTTCACTTTTAACTTGTATTCCTCTGAAGTAGGGTAAATATATAAGCGAAACGTCAGATGTCCGAGAAAAATATTAATTTGCTTCGAAAAGTGAAATCAGTTTCATACCTTTTAATTCCGCCCTATTTTGCTTATCCTTTGATAGATTTGCATATTTCGACTACCACTTTGTAATGTTCCTCATTGTCAGTTATCCACTGTGGCAGTTATCAGTGGATAACTGACACTGAGGAAGATTACAAGTGGTAATCGAAATACGCGTATCTGTCAAAGGATAAGCAAAATAGGGCGGAATTGAAAGGTACGAAACTGATTACACTCATTCGAAGAGGGTATTCTGCTAAGAGGGTTCGAAAATACGGTACATGATTAATTTGCTACCAACTAGACAGACATAGCCAAGAAATAATAAAAATTATGGAAAAGTTCTCCGAAAATTTTCCCATCTTGCACAGCAAATAATTTTGTAATATCCAGGCGCGTAATTTCTGGCAACGTATCCAATTTCTAACGTAATTTAACTCTGTTGCATCGTTTTCCAACAATTATCACACTAACCATGTACACCGTAATTTGGCACCGGAAAGTACCAACAAACCCATTTCAGCAGATACCTACACTCAGCGAAAAAAACTAGCAAAATTCATCGAAATACCTTATGAAAATTTGCTATAACTAATTCTTATGGATGACATAAGAATACCTTATGAAAATTGATCGTGCTTGCTATGACAAATTTCATACGATAGACTTATGAAAAGAACAAAAAAATCTTAAAATGATGTAGACTGGATTCGATCCATGAACGTCGAGATCACCGAGCCCGTGTCTTATCCACACGGCTACCGACGCTTGAGAATTCAATGTTGCTAAACATGAATAAAAGCCAAGCTGTGAGACGATTTTACGTCATAGAAGTGACCTTATGAAATTCATCCGAATTATTATGAATCATTTAAAGGCCGTTTCATAAGTAGGGCCTTATGGAAATCTTAAGGTTATTTGGCTGAGTGTAGAAGCAGTATCATATTTATCTCCTACCTTCTAACTCAGTGAAAGAGCCGAGAGGTAAGAGATGTGCCTCACAATCAACGGATCAGTGTACGAATTCATGCCAATATTTAACTTATATATGATTCATCTATGGATCCGGTTCTAGCGATTGCTAGACCCACTTTCAAGCTGCGGCGGCTAATTTGCTGCGTGGGAAGGATGTAATGTTTACATCACTTTTACGACGCGACTGATGTGCAGCGAAAATGATGTGATATTACAAGAATTTTTTGCTGTGTGGTATTTCTTCTCAAATAACACATGACGCATGGTTCATATGAGCGCACTAAACAGCCTGCCCTGAGTAAACACACACGTGTCTTCCCTGTCAGCCAGACCGTATTCAACGCTGGCAAGGCTCTAGATTGGGCATGATTGTGATACCTCTTGGCTAGAGGAGCTTTGTAAAGCTCGTTGCTGATATGAACATTGAACAAGATATGCACATTTGAGTGTCAACCTCGATAGCTGTACCTACAATATCTTTCAATGTGGATCGTCAGGAAAACGAATCGACCATTTTTTTTTCCTATAGTTGCTGAACCCGGCGAGCTCTCCACACACTTCAGCCGAATGGGAGGATGGTCCCCATTCGCGAAATGGAACTGATAGAGAGTGAGGTATGAACTTGCATATGGGATACAATATGAAAAAGCACCTGTGTACTAAGGCTTTTCATTCTGTTTCGTTTTCCGAACAGCTGTTTAGTCTGTAACCAGTTAAGTTTCAGAATGTGCTTGCAGAGTTCAGTTTCAATTCAATTTATCTCTAATGGATACAAAAATGTAATGAACTCCACTAACCTTTTTTTCTGATACTCTTTGGTGAAGCTTTTTATATAATCAAGATCATCATAGGAGACCTACACGCTCAGGTAGGCCTGAAGATGACATTATCAATGTCAGGATCTTTAGACGACGCGGGTCAGAGTCGAACCCGTTAATGGTCAAGCTACACCCAAAACTCTCAGTCGTAAGCGATGTACGGTACTGGCGACCGCCATGATGCAAGATAAAGCGACTGCAGCAAAAGGATTTTGCCTCAGCATACACGATGAATCGCAAGGCGAGAGTGTCATCTTATGTGGCTTCCCTAGAGGACTGCTGTAGTACAGTAAAGGCAGCTATCGTTACATCGGGTACGCGGAACGGAGTTAAGGACAAACGTCTTGAAATCCCGCTTCAACATTGCATCAAAACTTCAAACGCACAAATTTCAAGAAGCAAGCTTCACACAACAAAGCATTTTATTATTCTGTTCTTGCTCACTTGTAATTAGCTTGAAATAAAAAGCTCGGGTGCACTAGTTTAGTTTACGAAGAGATTTGTGCCCTCGAAATCGTGAGTAGGTGCCAAAGTCGGCCATTGTGGTGGCCATTTTGGGATTCTAACAAGTTTGTCCTTAAGGAATAGTAGAACACAGCGAGAGCGGTAATGCTGCAGCATTGAACCCGGCAGAAGGTGGAACGATACAATAGTGCCACATGGCGTTTGAACGCTCATAAGACCAGTGAATAAATTCATTAAATCTTGGGGAAAATTATGAGAATATGAACAAATAATGGAATATTTCAAGGGATTTATGAAGGAATCTCTATGCAGTTATGCAGGAACTCCTGTATGCAAAGCATGTAAGAATCTCTAGAGAACTCCTTGAAGAGATTCCCGGAAATGTTCCTTCGGAAATTTCCAATGGAATCGCTGGATATATACCTGAAGGAGTTCATAGAAAGATTCTGTATGAAATTCTGAAGGAATCCCCAGAAGATTTTTTAAAGATTGAAAACATCACTGATAAAATTCTGAAGAAATTCCTGGATAAATATCTAAAGTAATCCCTGGAGAATTTTCCGAAGGAATCCAGTGGACCTTCTTGAGAAATCTGTTAAAGATTCTGGAAGAATTGCTGAAGAAACTGCTTGAGCAATTTCCAAAAAAAAAAAAGCCTTAAACAAATCTTCCAAATAAATTTCTGAAGTAAATCATTAGAGGCGTTCTTAACGAATTCATGGAGAAATCTAGAAAATCTAGTAACTCAACTAACAATGATAGCTGAAAAACTGCTTATTCAGTAAAAAGTTTCAAATTGTAGCTTAAGAGTGGCTTATACAACAGTTGTACAGCATCACTGGAGAAATTTCTGAAAAAAACCTTGGCAAGTGTTATGAAGTTATGGCGGAATTACTTGAATAATTTCTGATGAAATTCGAGGAAGATTTCCTGAAAGAATCTCTGGAAAAATCATAGTTGAAAAGTGCCATTAGGGGATAGTGATAGTGTGCTCGGTTGTCAAGTATGGATTGCATGTGGTTCACATGGTACATTCATCACAACGCTACAGTAAAGTACTTTTAGATCTATAATAGGCTTTGCCACAGCAAACCACGATTATCTTAAAATCACCACTGAGTGTATAATTCAGATTTTTATGACACACTTAACCAGCGCAGCAAATCATCCTTCGAAATAAATTCCAATTTCCTCCAAAACGACAAATGCCACCTTGGGGTCCTATCTTTGGCTCCATCATCAAAGCTTTCATCGCTGGTCCATTGTAGAGAAAACGTGGCGCTAGAAAACCGCTAAAGCATGATTCATCACCTCCGCCTCCACCTAGAAGATCGCTTATCGCCCATAAACCATGTGTTAATTGTAAAACTTATCATATGGTATCTCCCAGCCAGAGCAGGAAACTATCTTGCGTACGAGACGATATACAAAATTAAAACTCCTCACAACTTTACGCCAAGGACCGCAAAGAAAAGAATCTTCCGCGGAGCATGGCTCTTCCATTCTTGTCGTCGCCGTTGCAGCCTTATCGTTTGCAAACACTATTCGAGTTAAATTGAGTTAGATTAATAAATTTATAGCTTCGATTCCCAGTCGCCACATTGCATAAGCACGCCTCGTTAGGCTCGCATGACTACTTGGAATCCAGGGAAGTTTTGCCTTAACCATGTTTTACCATGTGGTGTAAAATGTATAGGTATAGGTAGTGGCCACCAACAACGAACGGTAATAACCAACCACACGGTATTTATGATTAGCATTCCGCGCGGCGCTGGCTGTCTTCTTCTCATAAATGTAAATCATGGCGTCCGTCCATTAAAAGGCGCATTTTTCGTCATGATGGTGCGAGATGGTCGCCCGGAGGGCCATAAAAGTCAATTTTCTAGACCGTGTTTCACAAAACAATCGGGCTCGGGCTCGGCTCTAAGGTGATCAAATTAACAGGGCCATTCGAAAATCACATTTCTCTGTTTGTTGGGATGCTTTCACGTGGATTGATTGTTTTTATGATCGATAATGGAAGGTTCTAGAGGTGATGGCAACGAAAAACAAATAAGACTAGACAAAACATGGTGTGATGAATCATCGATACAGAATTTTTATTTTTATTATCTTTGTTTGGGAGATTCTCACCCAAAAAGGCTTTAATCTCCAAATTCATATAGTAAATTTTAAAAGTACCTCAACTCAACAGCGCCAGGTGCCATCTATAGATGATACCTGATTGATATGGTATCAGATATCAGTAGGTCAGTTCCAATGATACATTCTCCTCCATTTGGGACATTCGTGCCATCAGGTTTCTGAAGTCAGTTTCACTTAATAAGTGTTTACCGAGGACTCGGAAACGCAGTTTCGCAAAATCTGGTCAGTTACATATCAAATGATACGAAGTTTCATAATAGGATTCTCAGCTATCACATACAAACGAATTAGCTTGCTGAATATTCGCCATGTGATAACTGAGTCGACAGTGGCCAGTTAATGCTTTGACCAACATGCTGAAATTCTGCTTTGACAGATTTAGATTTGTTAGATACTTTGCCACCCCTGGAAATGGCTCAGTACAATACAATTTTGTTAGACGACATGACTCCAACCTATTCCAGTGTTGTTTGTAATGAGTGACAGGTGGAGGACTTCGTCTACCTCGGGTCCCTATTAACGGCAGACAACAACGTTAGCCGCGAAATACGAAGGCCCATCATCAGTGTTGGGCACTCGAAATGTTCGAGTGGCGGGTGCCTTGGACCATCTTTGGTGGTGTGCAGGAGAACGATGTGTGGCGGCGAAGAATGAACCACGAGCTTGCTGCACTCTACGACGAACCTGGCATCCGCAAGGTGGCAAAAGCTGGAAGGATACGATGGGTGGGCATGTTGTGAGAATGCCGGACCAGCAAAGCTGGTGTTCGCAAGAGATCCGGATGGTACAAGAAGACCAGGAGGGCGGTGAGCAAGGTGCGCGAACCAGGTACAGGGGTTACGTACAAAAGGCTGAAAGAAGAAAAGGCTGAATAACAAAAGGCTGAAACACAAAAGGCTGAAAATATCAAAAGGCTAAAATCACAAAAGGCTGAAATGGTAATTCGACGCCGTCAACTCAAAAACAGCCGTTTTCAAGATTATGTCGAGTCCATGGTATGCTTTATTGATCAGCCACATGATTATGGCAATATGTATTTCTCAAAAGAATAGCCTACTATCAAAAGAAGAGAAAATCTCTGATGATATTGTTGGCCACTATAATGCCAACAATCACTACAACAGCCTAACTCGGAAGAAAAGCCCTTGTTTAAAGAAGGAGAAATTACCGATTGAAATAACACCAGTCACATTTTGTGTAATTGAGTGACCCATATAGCCAAAGCAATAAGTTCGATAGAATTCAGAAAGACCATGCTGAGGGTGACTGGTTCCATTCCCGGTCAGTCCAGGAACTTATCGTGATGAAAAATTTCTTGACTCGTAAACAGTGTCTTTTGCCCGCCACGTGGAATGCAAAAAGGTCAAAGAATAGTAATTTGAAAAGCTGGCATTGTTCTAGTTGAGGCGTTACGCTTGATTTGTTATTTTGGTATACACCATTATTTTCTTGACTAAACCCAAACGTGAAACTCATTTCATGCGTTTATGTACTTTCAGCCTTTTTTGTTTTCAGCCTTATGTTACGATTCTATAGTTTCAGCCTTTCGTGTTCATCCTTTTGCGCATTCAGACTTTTGAAATTCAGCTTTATGTTATAATCCCAGATGTAGAACGATTTGGCAAATGTGGAGCGCGGCCAAGGATGGAGAACTGCCGCCACGAACCAAATGATGCTGATTCGCATAGCAACTAACAATGTTGGATAGTCGTCAGCAAAACGATAAGTAGGAAAACCACTATTAGTGAGTTGCCTCAAAAGCGTGGAATCTAGCAGCATTCCACAAAAGTGGTGACAAGACTCCCCCTTGGGGGGCATCAACAAACACTCATTTTCCTAATCGCTGTTTGACGCAATGTCGAGAAGAGATATAGGTTTTTGAGCATTTGGTCAGTCTAATTCGAAATAATTGGAGATATACTAAGACATAATGCGGCTTCCATAATGGCATCAAAAGGCACGTTGTCAAAAGCACCCTCGATATCGAAGACAACACCTAAACAAGATGGCTTCTGAGTGAATAACTTCTCAAAATGAATACTTGATACAATTTTGTGTAAAAGAGTCACAGTGGACTTTCCAGATTGGAAAGCAAGTTTGTTCACATGAAGAGGCACGTTGGCCAGATGCACATCACGGATGTGGTGACGTGACGGACAAGGCGTTCTAAGCACTTCAGAAGAAAGGAGGTGAAATTGACAAGCCTCATATTATGTGCTTCTCCATACGACACACGACCCACTTTCGGAATAAACTTTACAGTAAAACTCCGCCTAGATTCGGGAATGTACCCTGTAGCTAAACTGTAAACAAGTAGTTTTTTCAAAACATGTTCGAAATAATCAAATCCCTTCTGAAGCAAAATAGGATATATTGCATCTGCTCTAGGAGATTGAAAAAAAAACGAAACTATTTAGTTCCCATTCAATCGATTGTAAAGTTATGATACTCCGAGCCAAAGCTAAAGAGTCTTAACTACAAGAAAAGACATCAGGTTCATCTGAAGATGTAATATCCACACATCCAGGAAAGTGTGTACTGAACTAACATTTGTGTTTGTGGTTCATCGATTGTTTTCGCCGAAAACAATCGATGAACCACCAACACATCAATTCGCGGCGATTGAACCATCAATATCATCTGAACTAACATTTCAAAAGATTCTTCATCTGACACATGCCAATTGGTCGTCCCATAACTAATTATACTAGATCAAAGCGTAATCTCCAACACTTCCTCTCTTGCAGACACCATGAATGTTAGGCGATTGCATATGTTAAGTAATTCAAGAGCTATACTACTTAAGTATTCCATCAAACAGGAATCTCTCAAGTTAATGTCTGAGCTGCCCCAGATGATATGGTGAGCATTAGCATCACCGCCAACAATTAACGAAAGGTCGTTTTAAGTGCAGTATGCGATGACTAGTTTGAAAGCATCCGTATTTACTGTTGAGGTTTTCAAATGTGATAGCACACACTTCTCTGGTGATTAGTTCAGAGATGAGTGTAGCAACTATTACGTTGTTGACAAGCACACATGCTCTTACAAAAGAAAGGATCTTGGACTAAAGCCACATTTTGCATAAGTCTGCAAAGATTGATCGGTACTGGAAATAAAACCAGATCGGTATCTATTGGGAAACGCCAAAGGTTAGGATACACAGAATACACAATGTAAATCGCATAATACGAAACCGTATGGGTGAAAAATTTAAACTAATGGAAATGGAGTAGAAACTATTCTCACGAAAAGTTTCATCGTCTGGAGTGGTAATTGACCTCTAACCCCATTGCATGGTAAAATTAGGAGCTTAGTGATCCCAACTGCACGGCAACTAGACTCCACATACTGATGTAAACCAAAGTCGTTGATTAAATTTCTGACTTAATTGTTTGAACACTGCGGGTTATCTGTCAGTCTTTTTATGACTAGAACTGACTGACCCGGGCAGCTCACAAAATTGGCTGTTCCAGGGAAAATCATAGACCGACGATGAACCCGTTCCGATGCGCATTCCCTCCAGGGAGCATTTTTCGCAAAACGGAACCGGTTTCCCTTCAAAACCAAAACCACGCTCTACGCTCACACACAAACAGACAACCTCCGCAAAGCGATGGTGCAGTTCGTGTCACATAGCTTCCGGGGTTTGCTGGTTTCCCAACGTGGGGTTTGTAGGCCTTTTACTGAACCGGAATCGGAAAACCCACACATTCCCTTCGCATTTGCCATTCGGGGCGCCCAACCAGTCAAACCACGTTCCACGTTTACCACCACCGCCGGTGATGCTGCAAATAAATCGAAGGCCCAATTCCGTGCATCCTTTGCCAAGATATTTCCACTTCCTGACCTCCGGGCTGCAGGATATTTGTGTAAGTATATGTAGTTGAACTGGATCCACCACACCACAGAACGACGGAAAATGCAGATCCCGCCGGCCTCACACGAGCGAACGAGAGATGGTGGATGGAGATAATAAATGTAATAACGATTTGGTTGTTTGTGGTCATTGCGCGTCGTCGGTGGTCGCGGGGCCTGGTCTGGCCCGGTACATCTGCAATCACACACCACTAGCACAATCAACCACGCGAGCAATCCCGAAATGCACCGGGGACACGTTTCCGGGATACAATTGTTGATCTGATTAATATTGGATTGAACTAATTTTGCGCCTCGGTCACGTTTGGCTCTAATCACGTACCGGTCAGTGTGTATGTGTGTGCGTGTATGTGTATGCTCGAGCGACCTTTCGGTTTAATCAAATGACACATTCCCGGTGGGCTTCCATTGTGGAGATTCCGGCTTCGGCGCCAGGTGGCGATGTTTGCTCTTCCGTGGGAAACCAGGCGCGCTTCGCCGGCGCAACGGACATCCACGCTCAATTAGGTCGAGATTGTTTGGGCGAAAGTTAGAGTCGTCAATCAATTGGGAGCAATTATGAGAAATTCTATAGGTCTATTGTGTAATAGGAACGCAGGAAATGGATTACATCTAATGTAGGGTCTGGGACCATTTGGGCAGGTGGACCTATTTTGGTCACTTGCAGCTATAACTCAGTCAATTTTTAACAAATTGACTTGATTTTTGGCATAGGGTGAGGTACGTGCAGTGTCTAGCCGTGTACAAAAATTCATGTCCATTGGTTTGAAATTGACTAAGTTATAGCAGCAGGTGCCCAAAATAGGCCCGCCTGCCCAAATGGTCCCAGACCCTAGTTGCAGGTGCCCTGAACGTTCGTCGATTTATCTTCTAGTTTTTAAGTTCTATTCACCGTCAAAAATCAACGTTTCAATGTAGATTCAGATATCTTGAATGGCTCATGTTCGCTAACCCGAATGTTCTTTCTCTTGTGTGCTTACTGTTTTCGGAGGCCAAGCAAGTTTCTTTTGTTCGGTAGCGATAAACCCACCCTGGCAATTACTTCTCTCATAAATTATCCGAGAAAAAATGGCATAAAAATGAGCGGTTCACCGTACGTGGATGTTGCAAAGAGACCTGCCATGACGACAATCAGAGCTGCTGCGCTGCTTTACAAAGACCAGTGCGCCCCCTCAAACCAGTAGAAAGCATCTTGCGAAAGTTAATTTAGATAAAATCGTAATATCATAAATCCATACATACATAAAAGCGATGGGGGTGGGCTATGCCGTCTGACCCGCGCCGCATTCCGTAGGGCAGCAGCCATCCGTTCGCGCTTCGGTGGATGTTTACTAGGTACAGCTTCCAATGATCATAAAGCACACAATCGAGAAAGGTCGCGTTCGACCGCGGCGATGGATGGCGCCGTCATCTGTACCTAATGCATTCTCTCAAACGGCAGATGACATGCGATGGAAAATCAACATCTAACAATAAAAATGAGAGCGGCCATGTTGAATGAATTAACCAGTGTAATTTTGCTGGATGGATGATGTTGAAAAGGATGGTTGGCCCTTGCATCTGCAGCACTCCAACGTCGGTCACGCCCAACGCTCGCCAGATCACGCTCCACCTGGTCCGCCCATCGTGCTTTCTTCGCTCGACGCCTTCTTGTACCAACCGGATGATTAGCTAACACCAAGTTTTCAGGATTGTTGTCCGGCATTCTTACAACATGCCCTGCCCAACAACATGCTTTGGCCACTTTCAGGATGTTGGGCTCATCATACAGTGCAGCTAGCTCTATGAAGATCGCCCTTAGCACACGTCGCTCGAAAACTCCGAGTGAAAACTAACAATATTGTAGTAATTTCGGAAGGAATCCGTGGAAGATTTTCTGAATGAATCTCTGCAGAAAAACAAAAAGAATATCTAGAAGGGATGTATGAAGAAACTAGATATATTTCTGAAGATGAAGATTTGACGAAGCCACATCTCAAATTTTAAAGAGCACAAATCAGAAGAACGGAATGTAGGTATGCGCTGAAAAAAAAAAACAATCCTCTGGGCTTTCCTGAAGGAATCCGTGAAGGAATTTCTGAATAAATTCCTGGAAGGTTTTCTAAAGGAATTCTCTTTAGCAATCTCTGAAAGAAATTTGGAAGTGATTTTAAAGAAATACAGGGACGAACTTCTGATGCAATCCAAGCCAGATTTTCTTAACGAACATTTTGAATTGATTTAATTTCGTGAGGAATTTCTGAATTTCTGAATCTATCCCTGCAGCCAATTTCCGGAATGAAACCTAGGTGGGGTTTTGAAAGAATATGTGAAGGGAGAAAATTCTGAAGTGTTTTTTGGAAGATTTTCTGAAAAAAATCACTGGACGTTTTTCTACAAAATCCCCGCAGGCAATTCTCAAGAAATTCAGGCAAGTTTTGTATTTTTTTTAAATCTTTGTTGTTTCTGCAGAAGTCCTCCCTAGTGGAATTACCGAAGATTCTAAAAGAGTTTTAAAAACCATCCCAGAAGAAAACATTCGTTTGAATGCAAAAAAGTTTTTTTTTTACACGTATCCATGTTCATTCCTGTGGGAACTCATAGGCAAATCCTAGGCGAAATTTCAAAAGGAGAGCATTAAGAAATTTCCAATGGAATTTCTAAAGGAATAACAGGAAAAATTCACGACTATCCGGATAAATTTATAAAAGAAACTCGGAGAAAAAAATGGAAGAAGCAAAACTTAGGTGATTTTCTTATAAATAGGAAGAGAAGTTTTCAATACCATAAAGGAGATTTTTCATACACAATTGGAGGAACGAAAAAATATCAAATTTACAAGGATCACATTTACTATGTTTACGAGGGCGCTAAAAGATTCGAAAATTAATTATGGAAAATAATTTATAGATCGTTTTCGGCCCTAAAGACGAAAATAAGACGCCATTTTTGACTCGATATTTATTAAATTTCAATGAGATTTTGTTCGTACATTGGTTCTCGTATACAATCTATTTTATCGGAAATAGGTTGGGCTGTGCAGTCTTATTTATAGGAACAAACTATTTAATTTTGTCCGACGTATCGACACCGGGTTCGGTGTCTTCTTCAGGGAACAAATTACTGGTTGTTCTGGCTTATGGAATGGTTGTTCGGTTACGGTCAGTATAAGGTTTTGGTCGGTACATGTCATATGATTGGTCAATATTTTAAAAATTCTAAATTTAGCACTGTTGAATGTTCTTCAACATTAAATTAAGATCAACATTGAATGAAGATTTCCATGAGTTCGTCCTGATACTCTGCCAGGGATTACTTCGGAAATTCTTTCAAAGATTCTTTCGTAAATTCTTCCAGTGATTTCTTCGAAAAATCATCCAGAGATTTAAGAAACTCGTTAAGGTATTTCGTATTTTTTCAGAAAGTCATCCACAGATTTGTTTAGGAATTGCTCTAAGAATTCCATTAAAACTTCCGCCCGAATGTGTCCATGAATTTCTACAGGGAATCATCCACAAAATCCTGCAGCATCCAGAGATTCATTCAGGATTTTCTCAGACATTTCTCCATGTATTTCCCCAAAAATTTCTTCGGTATTTCCTTAAAGGGTAACTTTAAGAGTTTCTTCGCGGATTTTTGAAAGAATTTCTTCAAAAATGTATCCTAGGAATTTTCACAAAAAAATCAATTTTACAAATATTAGAAGCTTATCTAGGCATTTTTTACAGCAATTTCCTCAGAAATATGTCCACAAATGAAGCACTTTTAGAAATGCTTTGCACGATTTCTTCATAAATTTAAAATTAAAAAGTTCAAAAATTTTATTAATAAATTTCTTCATGAATTTTTGTAAAGATAACCTAATAAACTTTTCTAGGAATTCTGCATATGACTTTTCCGTGGAATTCATTCAGGTATTTCTTTAAGAAGTTTTTTCTATTCCTACTGGGATTTCTTCAAAAATATCCCAAGGTTTTTTTCTTAAAAATACTTTCTTAGATTTCATCAAAGTTTGAAGGATTTCTACAGGAATTCCAGCGTAGGATCTCTGGAGAAATTCACAAAATAATTTCTCATAAAAAATCTTAAGAGATAATACATAAAAATACCTTGTTTGGGCAGGTTGTGGCTCACCTAGGGTTTCTGCTGGTGCGTGGATGCAACACAGTAGTGATTTTTCACTTCGGAGCACTATTCGAAACACTTGCGTTGCAAATAAAAATCGCTTTATTTATCGGAAACTACGAACGAAAACAGCTTAATTTACTGTGCTTTATTACTGACGTTTGGCTTCAGCGGTGGCTATCATAGAACTAATAACTGAGTGGTCATCGGGATACGGCTTGACCACACGATCTGTGGTGATATCGGTGTTGATCCCTAATCTATAAATGATGTCTACCGTGAAATGGAACATACCTGAAGGAGAAATTTATAAAAGACAGCAGAAACAGAAAACATCCTGAGAGAAAAAGTTCTTTCTGAACCATTTTCAAAAAAAAAGATTTTTTTGAAGAATCTTTGGAAGACCCTCTGCAGGTATTCATAGAAGAATTTATTCATAAATTCTTTGAAAAATCTCAAGGAATATATTCTGGAGTAATTTCTGTAGTAATTGCTGAGACAACCTTTGGAGAAATTTCTGAAGCATCACCGGAAAATTTAATGAAAGTATACCTGAACTAAGGTCTAAATAAACCCTACACGAAAAGAAATTTAATTATTTTTTATATTAGAAATGCCTTTTATTATTCATAACATGCGGGTTTATGTCTACTATAACCATGCATAATGTATTGTATTAATATGCCCAATTGTTGGTATAACAAAAACTTATACATTTCATTACAAATGCCCAATGGTGTGAAAGTATTAGGTTTATCTAGTAAATTTGTTGTGTTTATGCTTTGAGGGAAAAAGATCATGGCGGAGGATGCAGAAATCTGAGAAATCCATGCTGTGCACAACTAAATTGTTTGAAGAGGTGAGAAATTAATTATTATTTTATATTTATTATAATCTAATTCTTTTTCAACCAATTCCACAGGAATAACGAAGCAGAATATATCCCGATTCAAGTGGCTACGGAAATCTCCTAAGAAACTAGAGATTAAAAAATGCATAGGAAACAAAAGTACTGTAGCTCGTGGTATGTACATCTCGCATAATTGCAATCTTAAAGAGTTAATTGAACGAACAAATAACTTTTCAGGCCCTCACAATGTATCGTCAATTGGCTGACGATAATGAAAATTGGTGCACATCGGAAAACACGCCGCTTCAATGTACCTCCGTTAACCCGTCAGTCAAGCCAGTCATTGCTGCTTTATTGTTAATGCACCTGCAGAAACTTGAAGAGATATTATACCTCGAATGAAAGTATAACCGATAAACTATTGAAAGCAAAAGAGTCTTTGGTTTAAATTTTTGCGTTCTGTTTGATCTGAAAAGAAAAAAATATACAAAACAAACCAAAGCGCATCCAAAATAATCACTCATAAGTCTCATAACATTTTTCTTATGAACAGTATAACACATCTTGTCATCTATAATAAAATACTAATATTTGGCATAAAGTTATCTTATACTTTTGAAAAATTCTTCCTTATACTTTTGATTAGATTCTTTCATTGATTTTATTAGAATAACGAAATGGCAAAAATATATAAGTTTTTCTTATACATTCAATGAGGAAATTTCTTTTCGTGTAAGCAATCCTTGGAGGAACTTCTGGAAAACAATGTTATATATTGCCCTTTACTGGCATTTTACCAGATTACAGGTACATATGTCTGAAACATACGGAAAAACTTTTAATTAATTAGAAGGCACAAAATTTTGCTAATTGACATATTGAGAGATATATTTGTAAAAAAAATCGCGTTCTGGTGGGATTCGAACCCACGATTCCGTATTCGCTAGACCGACGCTTTAACCAACTAAGCCGCATAACAGGTAATGATTCTGCGGAAAAGGAAGCCAAACTGAACTCGAGCCCACAGCATGAACATTCCTTTTTCACAAACCAACTCTCTTTCGGCTTAGATGCCAATCCATAATTCACAACACATGGAATGATTTCTAGTGAAATATTTGGAGAAAATCATGCATTAATCTCAAGAGGAATTTCAAAAGAAAACTCTAGAGAAATTTCTGAAGAAATTTACGGAGATGTTTCTGAAGCAATTCAAGCGAGGCCACCAAAAATCGCTGGAGAAACTTTTGAAGGAACTCGTGAAAGGTTTTTCAAAAGAATTAGTGAAAGGATTTTGAAAAAACCCAGATTTATCCACCTAGTGGTGATAGTGCCTTTCTCGTCGAATATGTACTCATGATCTTTCCGTCGACGCAATCAATCTTGCCTTAGAGTCAGTGATCAGCCCCAAATCTCTGTGCTTTGGTAATGGACGAGAAGGGGGAAATGCTCATAACAGCGATCTGGGACTGTACCACCTACGAATTTCTGAATCATGAGAATACTTTATTTAGAAAATCAAGAATTTTGTCAAGGTCATCATCGAATTGGGGCACTTATTCCGACGTTATGTTCAACGTATGGGCAGAGTTGAAAGTATCAGTCCTTTCAGTTGACTGCTTGACCACCTTCACTGGAGGCTGATTCATACCAAGATGACAATTACTAGCCAGGATTAAACTTTTTTCACAGATCACTTTGACAAAGTTTTAACTGCACACTTTATGCTATATTTTATTATTATTTATTACAAGATTCATGTAACATTTGTAATGTAGTAATTTGAATTGCTAATGCTATATCACATTCAAATATAAACCACATTACAGAGCTCGCTCTCCGGTACCATCAAAATTTTGCACAATAATTTTAGCCGCTAATAAAGATTTAAAAGAATATTCGGGGCTGATTCGCTTAAATTTAAGTTTTTCCATTCAACGTTGTCCCATCCTACTGTGAACTTACGTCTCAGGAATCTAAAATGGTGTAATTTGATGAGATCGCTTTATTTTTAGGTTTGTGTTTCTCTTACACATATCCCTCGCTTGCATTGATCTAGTTCACTTTCGTAATTCCGCTGAAGCACCCAACGCTACTTCTGCAACACCACCGGTAGTCTCTTATGTAGTCTGAGCCTATTTTGTATTGCTTCCCGATCAGAAAGGCATAACAAAATTATAACCGATTAAGTTTTTTATTTCAAAGATTTTTCATAACAGAATGAGTTATAAAATTCGTCGGTTAGGTGTTAAAATAACAAAAATTATAACTGAAATTGCTCTAGTCATAACATAATTATAACAAGTCTTGATACAATTATAACAAGTTTATAACAAAATGAGATATAAAAAATCAATCAAATTATATCTCATGTTGTTATAAAGCAGTTATAAATATATTGGGTAAAAATTAAGTAGTGTAAAAATTAACTCATTTTTGGGTAATCAATTTTTAGAGTGAAATTTTATTTTTAGTAAAAAGTTACTGGCATCAAAAAACTCCTCCACATAGTATACATAAAACCCAGGGATTCGAACCTACGACGGCTAGAACCTAGAACAGGAGCTCGTCGTTTTTACCAGTGAGGCCATCACAGCACTTGAAGTGAGGGGCGATATATGCTGAAATGGTTCTTCATATTGGTAGCTCCTCTATAAATAGACTCGCTGATCCAACATACCGGAGAGGGAAAGTATGACGTCATCATACCCAGTTATGACGTCACCATGCACGTTACTACAGCCCATTTAGTCCCTCAGCTTCAATGTCGTGTGCGCTCGTTGTGCACTAGAGCCAGCGTTCACTACTTCGGAGCTGGAGCCCACATCGCTGTACCTACGCGAATGGACGTCACACGAAACTGTTTTTACTACAGTTGATAGCAATTATATCTTCGTGTTATTAACTAAGTTGAACAGATAGCTAATGACTTTCAAATAGTGAAAAGTGTGGAACTAAGCACTAGTTGCGCCGGCGTTTATTTAAATGTTTAAAGAGTTTTTTTTTTGGCATGTTTTATTTCATTATTATTAGTTAATGATATTCCTTCTGCAAAGTTGTTCAGTAGTATTATGGCGCTTAGGTGGTGAATGTTTCGGTAGGAATATCCACCGTAAATTCTTGCAGGAATATTCACTTGGAGAGGAATTTATGAAGGAATTTTTAAAAGGGAAGAAAAAAAAAACCTTTCCATAATGAGTCATTGGTGTAATTGTCGATAAAATTTGTAAAGAAACCTTTCAATAAATACTTGAAGTAATTTGTTTTTGAACACAGAGCGTTCAGGAAATCCAAAGCGATATCAAACACTTCGTTTCGCTGTTGAACTGAACGTTTTATTAACTTTAACAAAACAACTTCACTTCATTTGCTAGTACATAACTATTTCGATCGGCAGATATGCATACACAGATTATATTTGTGGAAAAAGCTGTAGTTAATTGTAGTGATATTCACAACAGAGACTGAGTGACCACATACTAAGAAATTTCGAAGAAATTGGAATTGGATTGAAAAGAACTTAATTAATTACTGAGTTCCTTCAGAATTTCTGATGGATTTTCCCTGATGTAGAATCCTTTAAGGAATTTTTTTATGCATAGGCTGAAGTAATTTGCTCAGAATGTCTTAAAGAATCTCCCTTTTGGATTCTCTGAAGAAATTCTCAAGGGACGAAATGTATGTTGGATTTTAAACTTAAGATAAACCTTGCGGGAAATCCCTATCACGAATGATCTGTATACTGTACTTAATTCATATTACATAGTAGTTTAAGTTGAGAGCTCCGACAGATCAAAGGTGACGTAATCTGGTCGGTGAAATATAATTGGTGAATTGGGATGTGTTTTCGTGTTCCATGATCAGAGATGATGGTTCATAAGAGTGGTTTACTTGGGATCTCAACATGTATATGAACTAATTTTCCAACAAATCCTTGGGGCAAAGTTCTTTCAAGAATTCAAAAAGGAGGTCATGGAAAAAGTCATGGAGGAATTGTTAAAGAATTCCTTAGAGGATTAAGCCTAGTTTGGTGTTTGAAAGGAATCGCTCAAGAAACTTCTTGACCGATTCCTGGCAGAAACTTTCCACGGTGACTGCCATTTGAACTGTCATTTCTTCGCAACTGCGTACTGTGATCGAAGAAAAACGGTTTCTTGGGCGATTCAGGCAAGGAATTTCCCATGCATCAAGATAAGCCGAAAAATTTCTTCTGAACTGCAAACAGCGCTTTACCCGGAAGAATACGTGGAGGAATTTCTTATGGATTTTTTGCAGAAATTCCTGGAGGAAACCTTTGAACAATTTTGGAAAAAATCTCTAGAGGAATTCCTTGGAGGAATCACCGTAGGAATATTTAGAGTAATTTTTTGTAGGAATCATCGGAAGCCTTTCTTCAGAAATCCTTGGAGAAGTAGCTGAAGAATTCTCCAACCACAATTTCTAGAGGAACTCTAGGGGAAATCTATTTAAGAACTTTTGGAGAAATATTTGAATAATTGACTGGACAATCGTCAGTAAGAATTCACGTAGGAATCGTTGAGAAAACTCTCGGAGAGATCTCTGGATAAACTTCTAGTGAGCTCCCTAGAAGACCTACAAGAGAAATACTTTTAATATCTCTAGAAATATTCCCTGAAAGTTCTCCGTAGCCATCCATAATAAACATTCAACCTGTAAGACATGTACAAAATCTTGTAAACAAATGTAAACGCCGCAGTTCAATTACATATAACATTTTCCACTTGAGAGCCAAGGACTTCTCGACAACTTCGCTGATGAGTGATGATCCGAACTTCCTAGGACAGCAGAATAATGAGATTTAACATATCAAATAGCTCGTAGTAGTGAAATTGTGCATACAATTATACACCATTCGAGAATTTCAAGAATCATGAACAACTTTGCTGAACATACGAACTGTGCAGGTGATCTGGATAATGATAAGAAACATTAAAAATTGCCCAATATCATCACGTAATGGTGGAGTTTCTTACCTCATTTTCCATCTTCCAAAGTCATAAGCTTTCTGTACAAATTTGATGAAGACATGAGCTTTTTTGGAATTTCATATAATGAAAGATATCAACAATTGTGTATTTTCTTAACACAATGGCGCCATACAGCGGTTAATTTTCGCACTAAACATTACCAAAAATATTGATAAGTAACACATTGCATTTTAAAAATTATTACTGAGTTTGTTATAATGTTGATGTAATGATGATCAAATCACATATTCATTTATTGTAACTGATTTTGTTAGAAACTTGAAATAATACAAACTAGTTTTCGTACCGATTCCAACAAATATATCTAAATATAACAAACCTTGATATATATATCAACCGTTGATATAATTATGTTATGTTTTTGTTATGCCTTTCTGATCGGGTTACGAGACCCCCGGAAATGATTCCGGAACACTATCGGTATATTTAAATGTGGTCTGAGTTTATGAAAACTGTTAATCAGGTTACCCGGAACTAAAACACTACCGGTAGTAACTTCTGTGGACTGTGCCTATTTTATTATTATCTAGCATCAGGATACTGACGAAAAGCGATTTAATGTACCGCAAGCATAGGTTTGATTCACTATTATATATTCCGGCGGTACACCTGAAACCGGTTGTGGAACACTACCGGTGATCTCTAACGTAATCTGAGTTGATTTTCTTGAAAACCGTTCATCAGCTTATCGAAAAAAAAACGCAATTTGATGAAGCGCATGCATGGAGTTCGGTTCCCTTCTACATTTGACCACATCCGGAGGGACACCGGAAATCGATTCCGGGACACTTCTAGATTTCCCAAGCATGGTCTGAGATATTTTTTCTTGGTAACCGTTCATTAGGATACCTATAAAGCCATTTGATGTGTCGCGAATATTTTTTTGGTTCTCTTGTACATTCGGCCACATTCAGCAACCTCGAACCGATTCCGGAGCACTATCAGTAGTTTCTAATGTGGGCTTAGCCTATTTTCTTGCTGATTGTGCAAGTTATCGAAAAGGCCACGATTTGGTGTGTCGCTCGCATGTATGAATTAGGCCACTTCCGGCGGGGACACCAGGAACCGGCTCCGGGATGCTAGTTCAGATATGATCTGAGACTATTTTCCTGCTTACCGTTCCTCAGGTTATAGAAAATGGGGCGATTTGATGTGTCGCATGCATGGGTTTGGTTCACTTTTATATTTGGTCACTTTCGGCGGGATACCCGGAACCGGTTCCGCAACACTAGCGGATCAGATATGGTCTGAGACTATTTTCCTGTTTACCATTCATAAGGTTACAGAAAAAGCGGTGATTTGATGTGTCGCATGCATGGGTTTGTTTCACTTTATATTTGGCCACTTCCAGTGGGACACCCGGAACCGGTTCCGGAACACTACCGGTTCAGATATAGTCTGCGACAATTTTCCTGCTTACTGTTCATCAGATAATCGAAAATGCCGTGGTTTGATGGGTCGCATGCATGGGTTTGTTGCAATTTCATATCTGGCCCCTTCCTGGGGTACCGGTCTGGAATACCCAAATGGCCATAACTCCGGAACGGCTTGACCGATTCAAACCATTTTCAATAGGAAACAATGGGACAATATTCCGCGTCGATTGAAACCAAAAGTGTTGAAATCGTATGATATTTACTATCCAAAAGTGAGGTGACATTTTTGTACACATACACACATACACACGCACACACATACATACACACATACATACATACACACAGACATCATCTCAACTCGTCGAGCTGAGTCGATCGGTATATAAGACTTGGCCCTCCGGGGGTTCTATCAAGATTTCATTTTTGGAGTGAACATATAGCCTTTCGGTACACCTTGGTGTACGAGAAAGGCAAAAATTAAGCAAGAGATTTCTTCAAAAGTTCTTCCATGGAATTTTTCAGAATTTCTCAAAAAAAAAATTACAAATTCTACAGGGATTACTTTGAAAATTCGATTATTTCTCCAAGAGTTCTTACAGGAATTCCTTCAGTGATTCCTGCAGAAATTGCTCCAAGGAATTATTGTTAGAAATTGCCCTTGCAGTAAGATCAGCAATAACTCTTGCGGTGCCTTCAGATATCCCTGCAGATTTTTTCAGAAGTTCTTTGGAAAATTTCACAAAAAATAATAATTCGGTTTTTAAAGAATCTCTGAAAGGATTTCTAAGAAATCCCGGAAAGATTGCTTCTAGAAATACCTTAAAAAAAACCCAGGTTAATCCACCTAGTGGTGATAGTGCCTTTCTCGTCGAATATGTACTCAACATTTTTTCCGGCCATAAGCCGAAGTGTTCCTGAATCCTGAGAATACTCTAGAACGGAATAAATCTCATTTTCTTCTTTTGTCACAGTGCTCGTTGACTCGTCAATGAGGGGTGGAGTTGATAAATAATAAATGTATTTGATGAAAAAATTCTTAAAAAAAAATAAGCAAAACCACTTAAGGCAAAACTGGAAGCATTTCCTATTTTTTTGGTTTTTGATTTTTTATAAAATAACGAAGCAATTTTTTCAAAACCGGTTTTCGTGCACATGTTGAGTATGGATCAGGGTATATTCTGATTTGGTTACGCGGCATAAAATGTGTTTCGTTTTTGCAGAAACCATTTTTTGTGAAATTTTGCCAGCGTGTGTGCAAATGAACAAACCAGCAACAGAGTCGCCACCGAGAAAGAAGAAAGATCGCAACGACAAATTTTTTCGCAGAGTAGAACAATTGCAGGGAGAGCGCACGCCGCCAGATTTGGAAATGAGCAGCAGTGAATTGAATGATGACGACTCCGAGCCCGAGCCCGATCGCAATGACACAGATGCATGGCTTGCCTGGATACAAAGAAGTATCGAAAAAGGAAAACGTAAACGAAACTCCGATATTGATTAAAAAATGTGAATTGTATTAGAATAAGTTTTCATGTATTGAATTCGAAACCCGACCCGAATGATCACAACTGATTAAAGGGTCGTTAATAAAACAAACAAACAAACATGTAGAGTTTATGTGCACGAAAACCGATTTTGAAAATATTGCTTCGTTATTTAATAGTACATCAAAAACCAAAAAATGAGAAAAGGCTTCCAGTTTCGCCTTAACTCATCGGTTTTGATAAAAAAAACTTCTGGAAGACTCCAATTTCACTTTAAAATTAATAAATCTATTGGTTTATTTATTTGTGCACTTCTTCAAGATGTTGAATTCCGACCAAAATTTCCAAGGGGGGACCCCTCTGGACTTAAGAGAAAATCAAAATTTGTGTCAGCCTTATTCAGAAAAGCAAGAATTTTATCAAAGCCATAATTGAATTTGGAAACTTATTGATGGCTCATATTCCGACGCTATGTTAAACGTATAGGCCGAGCTGAAAAATATCAAATCTCTCAGTTGACTGCTTGACCACCTTCACTAGCACTGGATGCCGATCATTATCAATACATTTCGGCAATTTTTTTTTCTGCGCACTTTAGCCTATATTTTATTATCATTAGTTATAAGATTCATGTAAAATTTGACAAAAAAGTGCAAGCAAGCGAAATTTCCCCTATTAAAGCCCATTCAAATTTCTACCGTGTTACAGAGCGCGAGGACTCATCCAGTTGCATCAAAATTGTTCGCAGTAATATTAGACGCAGAAGGGGATTGGTGCTATAAAATTTAAATTTTTCCATACAACGTTGATCCATCCTACTGTAAAATGACGCCTTAGGAATCTAAATTGATGTAATTGGACAAGATCGCTTAAATTTTTATCAAGATTTTGCTCTTTTACACATATTAATCGCTTGCATCGATTTTGTTCACCTGCGTAATTTCAGCAATGGATCCAACCCTGATTCTGCAACACTGCCGGTAATCTTAAGTGTGGTCAGAGACTATTTTCTTGCTGCCCGTGTAACTGGTTAACGAACATTTTTGATGATTTGATGTTTCGCATGCATGGGTTTGGTTTTGTTTTTTAATTGGTCACTTCCGACGGGACACCTGGAACCGGTTCCGGAACACAACCGGTTTAGATACGGTATGAAACTGTTTTCTTGCTTACCGTTCATTTGGTTATCGAAAAAGCCGCTGTTTGATGTGTCACATGCCTGGGTTTGGTTCACATTTTTAATTGACCACTTCAAGCGGGACAGCTGTAACCGGTTCCGGAACACTACCGGTTCAAACTAGGTTTGAAACTATGTTTCTGCTTACCGTTCATCTGGTTATCGAAAAAGCCGCTCTTTGATATGTCGCATGCCTGGGTTTGGATCACTTTTTTAATTGGCCACTTCCGGCAGGACATCCGGAACCTGTTCCGGAATACTACCGGTTCAAACATGGTCTGAAACTATTTTCCTGCTTACCGTTCATTTGGTTATCGAAAAAGCCGCTGTTTGATGTGTCACATGCCTGGGTTTGGTTCACTTTTTTAATTGCCCAATTCCGGCAGGACATCCGGAACCGGTTCCGGAACACTACCGGTTCACACGAGGTTTGAAACTATTTTCCTGCTTACCGTTCATCTGGTTATCGAAAAAGCCGCTCTTTGATGTGTCGCATGCCTGGGTTTGGTTCACTTTTTTAATTGGCCACTTCCGACAGGACATCCGGAACCGGTTCCGGAACACAATCGGTTCAAACATGGTCTGAAACTATTTTCCTGGTTACCGTTCATCTGGTTATCGAAAAAGCCGCTCTTTGATGTGTCGCATGCCTGGGTTTGGTTCACATTTTTAATTGGCCACTTCCGGCAGGACATCCGGAACCGGTTCCGGAATACTACCGGTTCAAACATGGTCTGAAACTATTTTCCTGCTAACCATTCAAATGGTTATCGAAAAATCCGCTATTTGACGTAACGCATGCATGGGTTATGTTCACTTTCTTATTTGGCCACTTCCGGCGAGACACCAGGCGCCGGTTCCGGAACACTACCGGTTCAGATATAGTCAGAGACTATTTTCCTTCATCCCGTTCATCAGATAATCGAAAATGCCGTGGTTTGATGGGTCGCATGCATGGGTTTGTTGCATTTTCATATCTGGCCCCTTCCTGGGGTACCGGTCTGGAACACCTAAATGGCCATAACTCCGGAACGGCTGGACCGATCTGAACCATTTTCAATAGGAAACAATGGGACAATGTTCCCCGTCGAATGAACCATCGGTCGTTGAAATCAGTTCATATTTACTATCTAAAAATGAGGTGACTTTTTTGTACACATACACACATACACACGCACACACATACATACACACACACATACATACACACAGACATCATCTCAACTCGTCGAGCTGAGTCGATTGGTATATAACACTTGACCCCTCCGGGGGCTCTATCAAATTTTCGTTTTTGGAGTGAACATAAAGCCTTTCGGTTCACCTTGGTGTACGAGAAAGGCAAAAATGCTAGAAAAATTACTGAGGAAATCTATAGGAAAAAATCTAAAGGAATCCTTGGAGTTTTTTTTAACTCTTAAGGAATGTCTCAACCTTGAAAAAATTATAGGTACACATCAAAAATCGATTGAGGGTTTCAGCAAAATTTTGCTGAATTTAGACAAAATTTTGCTGATTTGTTCAGTAAAATCTGCTGATCATCAGTAACGTTTTGCTGAAATTCAGCAAACTTTGCCGAAAGTTCAGCAAAAAAATTGCTGAACCCTTCAGCTCGGCAAAATTCAGCAAAATATTGCTGAAAGCGTTTGGTGTGTGGGATTTCAAAAAGTTCTTGAAAAATTATAGAATTAAATAAATTTCTAAAAAAAATATCATAAAGGATATTCCAAAAAAAAAAATCCTCGGAAAATTTAAGTCGAAATCCAAGGAAATTCTAGGAATCTATGGATCATCTTTCAAACCCTGTTAAACTTACCTAAAGCCACCTTGGAAGAATTTCTAAAAAACATCCTGATGGAAGCTGTGAAGGAATTTCTGAAGAGATCCTTGAATGTTTAAAAATTGCTTGATGAGTTCCGGGTGAAACCCTTGAAGATTATTTCCGAATGAATCCTAGTCCTAGGTGGCTTTGGCTATGGTGAGTCTTTGGTGGTTATGGTATATCCTAAAGGAATCGATGGAGAAGTCCCCAGACAAGGAGGCCATATGCGTGCATGCCTCCATTTAGGCGCATGTAAAATGTACGCATATCGCCTCCACTTTAACATCCTATTCAACATCTTTTACGTTCACTGGTTGACTGGGTCTCTAAAGGAATCCGTGGAGGAATTTCTGAAGGGGTTTTCGGAAGACTTTCAGAAGAAATCTTTGGACGTGTTTCTAAAGAAAAATCTGAAGAAATCCGTCCTATTTTTTTTTTGACCAATTTCAGTAGAATCCACCTTAGAAAAATACCCAACGATTCTGTTTCTAAAGCAGGAATTTCAAGAGGAATCCATGGCGAAATTTTCGAAGGAATCGTTAGAGAAAAGAAATTAACAGAACTTGTTTTAGTTTAATCCTTTGGTCACGAAATAAAAAAAATAGTTTCTTTAGATGAACGTTTTGCAAACGCACCAAAAAGTACGTGTCTCCAGTCATATACGAAATTCGCGCGCTACTTGCAATTAAGCATAACTCAACCTTAGAACGTGACTTGGTGAAGCCCTTCGGCCAATAAATATCAAGCACACCAGCTATAAACTCGGAAATACTCGAGTGCAGAAAAAAATAACTCCCTCCATAGTTCTTCACAAACCTTTATAAAAGCAATAGCAAAAGCCAACGATGCTGGGCTGCCAGACCCTCGTCTCGGCTACGATAGTCGAGTTGCAGTTTGGGTAAAATGAAAGAATTATAAACTTGTACTCGAACCGTATTGTAGTTTCGCGAAACTGTACAATGAAGGGGTGGAGGGGGTAAAGTGGACAACCTAAGCATTTCGGTATTTTCCAGTGGAAATGTGGCAAAATCCAACTGCTTTTCCGAGTAACATGGAATGATATACTCTAGAAATCTTGTAAGGGATTGCATTTAAAAATATTATTTTCTTCACCAAATCGTGCATCAAAAAAGCGTGAAAAAAACTGGTGAGGGTAAAATGAACAAGTCGTTAAAAGTTATATAACAGCATATTGTTCCTATGTTTTTAAATACAAACTATCAAATTTCATACGATATCTTTATTTTGTTGTTTTCAATTTTTTAATACAAACTTTAAAACACACTTAAATAATCATTGTAAAAATAGTGTAAAAAACAAGCACTGTTTTCGATGAAAATTATATTTTGTTGATATAATAAATATTTTTTTATAACTTTTTACTTAAACTATCTCACGATAGGTATGACGGCTGATGATTCTGAAGTTTACAAAAAAAATATGAAATTTTGGTGAAATTTGAAGCGATTGTCCATTTTACCCCCACTGTCTGATTTTGTTAAAATTATTTCCAAAACTTTTTTTTTACAAAATTTAATTTTTTTTTTTCGGTCAAATATATTCTTCTACGTGGACTTCATTGGTTAAGGGTTTAAAACTTGTAATAATTTGAAAATAACTTACGAGAAAACCTTAGCAATTATAAGCAGATTTTACATCATTTCCGATTTTTCACGTGATTTTTAAAGTTTTTGTCATATTGAAGAGGTTTATTTGATTTTAATGTTCAAGATCAGCAAAAGTATAATGATTCATGCTTAGGCATAAGTTTCAATCGTTAAAACATTTTGAAAAACAATAAAAGCCATGAAACTGTACCCTGTCCATTTTACCCCACCTGTCCACTTTACCCCCACCACCCCAACGCCAGCGCGAACACACACCCACACCCACGCACAACTGCTATTGTTAGAATGAATTGTTCTGGGAACTTTCAATTTTCCCCTGCAGTTTCTTATGGTGTGTTTGCGCGAAGAATTCATTTCGCTTCGTTTCCCATTTATTTGGATAGCCTGCGAACCAGGGGAAATGGTGCTGCATCGACGAAGAATAGTTTTGACACTTTAAACATTTCAATTAAAAGCTGGAAGGATTCCTGTAGGTCATGATAATTGGGTCGTGAAATATGGCATTTTAATCGATTTTTTGAAGAATTATGAAGCAAGAACTTAGGGCGAACTTGTAAGCAGTTTATAAAAAAAAGTTATGTTCAAAATATTTAAAGTTTTTAAATTTTTAATTGACAATTAAGCACATTTAATTGTGCATAAAATTGTCTTATTCTTGATATGATGTTTCAACTGCTACTAAGCCTGCATCCCAACCTATTAGACAGAGCACTTCCACAGCTATTAACATGGGGATTTCTTTGCCAATACTCCATTTCGCAAACAAATCAACCTCAGTATGGTCTTGAAATGAAGTTTTATCAGTTGTGAAAAATCTGACATCTAATTAGTCCTTTGCACGACTTCCATAAACACTATGAGCTTAACGCAATGAAGCAATCAATCTAATGTCACTGGACTCCGGTAGGCAAATTACTTTTCACCTGCCACCTGTCGCATGATATCTTTATTTCCCACTTAAAGCTGCCAATCTGCCAGCTTTAAAAGTAAAACCTTGTAGCAGGATTGCAGGATTGCAGCTAAGTAGCGCCTGACCACACAAAAGCAGTTCGCATGTCTTATCAGTGGAGCGTGCCCCAATTAAGTGCACTGACGCTGACGACGACTACTTCGACGAGGACGACGCCAGTCAGAGAAAATTGGTGAGTTAAGACCGTGTGTGGCCATGAGCCCAGGCAGGGGGTCTGATTACTACTCGGAAATTGCACTTGAACATTATGCCTGCCGTACCTTCATATACCCTGCTTGCTTATACCTAGGTACTGTATAAGTGGTTCCAGTCATAAACAAACAGTTGCACTTTTGCCAGATGCATGCGGTGAATTAGGTCACGTCTAAGTTTAGAGAATTGCTTTGTTGCCTTGTGGTGGTTGGTTGCCGTGATTCTCAAACGTGATTTTCCTACTGAACGCTTATGAAGTGGTTGCTTTGAGTAGGGTTGAAGGAAGGGATTATGATAAGATCGAAATTTACCTGGCACAGTTCTTTCTCGGTTTTGATAACAGCTGATTTAAGAAACTACATGGGGGTTAGAGTTTATTTAATTTAAAATACCTTCTGTGCCATCCCTGAGACCCTCCGTAATCTCCCAATACGCATCTAAAACCCACTCCAAATCCTCTGAATCTTACTGAAATGAATCCGAAAATCCCCTAAAGGCTTCTCGGATCTCATGTAACACACCTAAGGGGTCATTTTTTGGGAGATTCCGAACCCTAACCTCCCCCCGCATGGTTTTTTGTTCATACAAAAAAAAAAAAGGTAAATTTGTATGGATCGTGGTCTTTAAACTAACCCAGCCCCCCTAGCATGACCACGTGGTTTATGGATGGCCCTAAGATCCTCAGACGCTGCCGAAAACACCCATGTAACACCTCCAGAACAACCTGAAAATCCTCTGAAACTTCTTGAAATGCCTCCAAAAACCCTGAAACCCCTTGGACCCCATATAACGCACCTGCGACCCTCATAAATTCTCGAATACACCCTTATAAAGCCTCCGAAACCTCTTGAAAATCCTCTAATACTTTCTATGTTTTGAAAATTGTGTGTATGTATTTTTTTGACACTTTCACATATTCACAAATTTAAGATAAATACCTTTTGTAAATATTCCGAGTTTTTACGCCATTTACGTGTAAAGCTCCTCGATATTACAAAAAATGTTTCTTTCACTCAAGTTACCTTTGTAAGTGTTCCTAATTTTCGCGCCCCCAAATGCGGAACAAATCTTTGTGAGTCGGACTTCTTATAGAGAAATCTCTATAAATTCCCCCAAAGAAAAAAAAAGCATTCCAGTAATAGCTTCGGTAATTTTCCAGAATCTTCTACGTATACTTCTTCAAAAATAAAAATATCAAGGTATTCGTTGAGATTTAAAAATTGCAGTGTTTTTTCGGGAAATCTGTCAAAAAAAAAAATCAGAAGTTCATCCCGGGATATCTTTGAAAATATCTCTAATAATTCCTACATAACTTCTATACGGAATTCCATCAAGGATTTTCCAAAAAATATGTCTAAGCATTTATTCTGACATTTTTTCCAGGCATTACTCCATAAAATCAACAATTCTTCCCGAAATGGCACTTAGATTTTTACTCGAAAACCTTGCTTGGATTTTGAAAGAATTTTCTTTACGAATTATTTTAGAAAAATTCGGCAGGGATTATTTCAGAAATGATTCTACCACGAATTCTTCTGGTATTTATTCAGAAATTACCCCGAGGGTTTTTCAGAAAATCTTACATTTTTTTTTTCGAAAATTTTCTCCGTAGATTTCATCAGAATTAAAAAAAAACTTTCAGAATTCATGCGGATTTTTTCTTCAGGGATCACTTAATTTTTTTTCGGAAATTCCACTAGGGATTCCTCTGAAAATTTCACAAGTAAATCTCACAAAAAATTTCAAGATCCATGATGTATTTTTTGAAGAATTTAATCGATAATATCATTCAGAAGTTTCTCGATATAGTTATGCAAAATATACTCCAAAAGAAACCTTAAAAATACTTCAAAAACTTTCACAAACTCTACCAAAAATTTCGTCAGAAATTTCTGGAGGGCTTCCTTTGGAATTTTTCAAAGGACTCCTCCAAAAGCCTCAAAAGGAACTCCATCGTGGATTCTTTCAAAATCCCCTCCAAGGTTTTGGATTTTCTTTTCTCCAGGAATTGCTTTTGAAAATAATCTAGGAATTTTTTCAAGAAATTCCGCATGAAACTTTTCAAATGACTTTTTCAGAAAGTTTTGCACGGATTGCATTAGGAAATTCCAGAACTCTCTCCAGCGTTTCTTCAGAAATTCTTCAAGAGATTTTTCTAAAAATTCTTTCATGGGTTCCTTTAGGAAATCCAAAAAGTATCTTTAGAAATTTCTAGAGGGGCTTTTGAGAAAATTTCCTGGGATTTCTTTTTCAAACTTGTCGTTCAGAAAATCTTTTGAATGATTCGGTCAAAAACATCTTTCAAGGCTTTATTCGGAAATGTCATCTTGGGATTCGTTTCCCCCAGGGATTCCTTCGAAAAGTAAGAATTCATAATTCCGTCAGGACTTTCCCCAATTTTTTCTCCAGAAATTCCTGGAAGTATGTTTCAAGAATTCCTCTAGAGATTTATCCAGAAAATTTTCCAAAGATTCCTGTGGAAAATTTCTGAAATTTCAGCATTCTGAAGATTTTTAGTAGGGGTATCTTCAGAAATTAAATAAAAAATGTCCCGAAATTCTGTCGGAAATTAATAGGAGATTTCTTCAAAATTTCTAGGAGTCATCTTTCAGAAATTACTCCATCGGTTCCTTCAGATATATCTCCTGGGATTATTTCAGAGATTCCTCACCGGATTTCTTCAAAGTTCTACTAGTTTTTTTGTCTTTGCCGAGAACAGTTTCTTCAGGAGGGATTGATCCTGGTTTGTTTGGGAATCGACGAAATTAGTAGCTCTACAGTTAGAGTAAGTTTCGTGCTGACGTTTTCGAACATTATTACTAAAACATTGTACGAACACACAGAGCAGATATCCAAGCCAGAATATGTTTTTTCTTTTGAAACCTGTGCAGAAGACAAACAGACGTAACATCTGGCATTGCTTTCGTGAAAATCGATGGTCACGTTCACACTACCATCACTTGGTGAACATGTTTCATAAAACACTGCGTTGCGCAACAATATCAACAGAGGGCGATAGTGTGGAATGTAAAACGCCATGAAAAAAAACCCAGATTTATCCACCTAGTGGTGATAGCGCCTTTCTCGTCGAATATATACTCATGATCTTTACGTCGACATAAGCCGATCCTGAGAACACTTATACGCTTAATACGATTCATGTAAAATTTGACCTCCTTATGAACCAAATTATGCACAGTAATTTTAGACGCAAAAGAAGATTGGAAAAAACTTTATTCAGTGTTGATGCTTTGGTTACGATTTTATTCTCTTGTACATATATGAATACTTTGACTATTTCTTCACTTTTAATCTTACCCAACGTTTACCAGGCTATCAAAAAAACCACCATTTGATGTATTGCTAACATTGGTTTTGTTCACTTTCATAATTCCACTATTTTAAGTGCCGCATGCTTGGGTTTGGTTCAATTTTACGTTTGACCATTTCCGGCAGACACCTGGAACCGATTCCATGGCACTACTGGTTGTCCCAAATATTGTATGGATATGGCTATTTTCTTGTCAACTGTTTATCAGGCTGCTTAAAAAGCCGCGAATTGATGTGTTCCATGGGGAGCATCCATTAAGTGCGTCATGCTGAAATTGGGAATTTTCGAAGCTCCCCCTCCCCTCTTCGTACGGGTTTTTCCTATACATAACCCGGGAGCATCGTGTACTGAGCACACGCACCATGAAAAAAGCTCACTTGTAGTACAAAGCGTGTGCGTAGTGTCGCTGAGGGTGGCTGAAGACGCGACTGCTCGAGGGTTAAAATAGCTTGTCACACTTTTACAATCCCCTCTCCCCCTAGGATCGTGACGTACTAAATTGATGGCCTCATGTATGATTTTGGTTTACTTTTATATTTTACCATTTCCGGCGGGGCACTCGTTACCTGTTCTTCAGCACTACCGGTTCTCCAAAATGTGCGTCTGAGACTTTTTGCTGACAAACTGTCAATTAAGTTATTGAAAAAGCCGCGATTTGGTGTGTCGCATGCATAGGTTCGGCTTACTTTTATATTCTATCACTTATGACGAGACACCCAAATTCGATTCCCGGACAGGACCTGTTGTCCCAAATTTGGTCTGCGACTATTTTTTTTTGCTGACCGTTCAACAGGTTACCGAAAAAGCCGCTGTTTGATGTGTCGCATGCATGGGTTTGGTTCACTATTATATTTGGACACTTCCGGTGGGACATCCGGAACCGGTTCCGGAACACTACTGGTTCAGATATGGTCAGAGACTAGTTTCTTGCTAACCTTTCATTAGGTTATCAAAAAAGCCGCGCTCTGATGTGTCGTATGCATGGGTTTGTTTCACTTTTATATAAGCCGATTTCCGACGAGACACCCGGAACTGGTTCCGCAATAGAACTGTTAATCTCCAATGTGGTCTGAGCCTACTTCCTTAATAACTGGCCATCAGGGTATTGGAAAAGCCGTGATTTGATGTGTCGCATGCATGGGTTTGGTTCTCTTTTATATTTGGCCACTTCCGTCGGGACCCCCGGAACCGGTTCCGGAACACTATCGGTTCAGATATGGTCTGATACTGTTTTCCTGCTAACCGTTCATCAGGTTATCGGAAATGCCGCTGTTTGATGTGTCGCATGCATGGGTTTGGTTCTCCTTTATATTTGGCCACTTCCGTCGGGACCCCCCGGAACCAGTACACTTAGTGTACGAGAAAGGCAAAAACGAAGCGTGTTCCGAATGGAACAACTATGAAATAACCCCCAAAACAATAACTATGTCAATTTCTTCAGATATTTTCTGAAAATTTCGAACAAGTATCACTAAGCATCTGTAAAGAGATCAATTGATAATCTCGCGAGAAAATTTTACATAAACTTAAAAATAGTTTTCGTGGGATTTCAAATTTTAAATTGATTTTATCATTAAATCTAAGTTAAATCCATGAAAAAATCTGATAAAGCATTCGCCTCGGAATGTGCGAATGGTATTGCCAGAAATCCAGTTGTGAGCTCAGGAAAAATTATACCAGCATTGATACCGGCGATCAGCAAATGAGTAACATAGAACATTGCCGCCCTTAGGATCTCTTCAAATTTCATTTTGAGAATTGCAATTTGACAAGAACTTCAACTGAAACCTTACTGCGGGCCAAATTGAAAA
This sequence comes from Aedes albopictus, assembly GCF_035046485.1. Classification (NCBI taxonomy): domain Eukaryota; kingdom Metazoa; phylum Arthropoda; class Insecta; order Diptera; family Culicidae; genus Aedes; species Aedes albopictus. The sequence goes on from NC_085138.1 coordinate 435,559,792, forward strand.
TTTTCATCCGAGCCGCGGGTCAAAGAACAACAATTATCACTTGAATAGAAAGAACCCTAAATTAACTCTTTTATTCAGAGTCTTAAAATCTTTTCATAATTTAAGTATTAAAGAATCGTAGATTTTCAGATATTTTCAACGAGTATTTCTTGCACTTTAATACTTCAAAGATCTCACGTGTTAAGCATCGAGAGTTAAATCAATTTGCAAGTTTTTATGAAGTTCAATTTGATTCATTAGGAGTAGCGAATCTTTTGCTACCTGCTAAGTTATCTGCCAATCATTTTTAAAACGTAGCACCAAACTACAGCAGATACTAGCTTTCAATATTTGGTTGCTATTTTTGTGATAGAAACAAAGTTGATCAAAATATCTGTTCAAACTTCTGACACCCACCTAATGTAAGCATTTTTGACCTAACTCTAGATTTAGTCCAGGGTAGTAAAAACTCTTTTTAAATAAAATGGGATTTGGACATCGTTTAAAATAAAGTTTTCTTGGTAGGACGAGAAAAGTAAACTTAGTTTGAATTATGGAAAATTATTGTAAATTATTTGTTATCGTGGTAATGTTATTACATACTAAAGACAAATACTTTCGTAAGATTGAGAATTATAACAATAATGTTTCATCATTTTAACTGATTAGTTACCTTTTCCAAAATACTCTGCGGGCCGCATTCAATAGCTTCGAGGGCCGCAGTTTGAGCACCACTGCCTTACACCTTACCTACAAAAATTTTGTAGAACAGAATCATAGAAAACTTTTTAAAGGAATTATTGCTGGTCGATTTTTGATAAATATTTCATTTTAAAGAATTAGTGCACCACATAGCAATAAATTTCTAAAAACTGCACCGGTCTAGAACTGAAATCCCTAGAGGAATCTTTGATGTAATCCCAGCATTTTTTTTCTGAAAAAACAGGCAGAGCAATTTCTGAAGAAGATTCTGAAAAAATTTTGGAGAATTTTTTATAGAAATTTCAGTGAAACTCTTGATGCAATTTCCAAAGTAATCTTTGGAATACTGAAATTTCAGAATAATTTCATAAGAAATCCTGAAGATTTCTGAAGGAATTTAGGAGGAATCTCTAAAAGAGTTTCCAAAGCAAAAAAAAATGGGAAAATTTCTGACGGCAGTCTCATTTTTGCACCACCGTGGGAGCTCAGGACTAGAAGTCGTTAGTCACAGTGGAACCTCTTTTTACGAACCTGCACCCCCAGCAAAAGTAAAAAATGTGCAAAAATTAAAGAAAAATATGTAAAAAAATGAATTTTGTGCATAAATTAAGTAGAAGCTTTAATGAGGAAACATAGTACGCGAGAACAAGGTCTTGCTGCCGGGGCATTTGAAATGGGGACATGGGGGTTTCCATGAAAGTCCCACAGAGCTTAAAAGAAGTGAGGTTCTTAGGGGCTTCAGGAGCGTTTCAAAGGGTTGTTACAGAGGAAATCAGAAGCCTCTAAAGGGCGTTTCGCCGGGGCCCGTGGCGTAGTTGGTCACACGTTCGCTTCATATGCGGATGGTCATGGGTTTGATTCCCAGCCCCGGCACTTGCAATTTTTCGTCAGTTGCTCTTCCCCCGAGAGTGGCTGACATTGACCCTCTTTTGAGCCTACGGCTCAAACGGACCCGGTTACCTGGACATCGGCAAACTGCAACTCATAATGGACCCCCAATCGGACTGGAAAAGGAACAACAGCCACCCATCCACATCCTCGTGCTCTTCATTCTACCATTAATAGAGTAGAACAGTGAAAGAAGCACGCAGGCAAACAAGTTCAATATAGAAGAATAGAATAGAGTACATCTAGGCGCTATACAAAGTCTAAGTGTAGCTGTCAATTGTTATCGCTCACGTAGTGCCCAAGTGGACAATAGAGCTGTAAAATTAGGTTAAGTGATTAAGAATATATAAAGGGCGTTTCAACAGGTTTTATTGATGCTTCAGTTTGATTATGGGGTAATGACGGTAAATATGGTCGGTAGCCAGGGAACGTTTATAGAGGAGAGCCGTGGTATGTTGCAAGGGCGTTTCAGGAGTTTCCAGGGATATCAGAAGTTTTCAGGGGTGTGTCAAGGTGTTTTAGGGGATATCAGGAGATCTCAGAGGCATTTCAAGCGATCCTAGTTGGTTTTGGAGAGGTGCCTGGTCTCAAAGGCGTTTCAGATGGGTTTCAGAGGCCTTCAAAGAAATCCTATGGGGTTTCAGGGGTGATTCAGTGCGTCTCGGGGGGTTCCATGTGGCCTCAGAGGCGCTTTATGATGTCTCAGGTGCGTTTCAGGGAGCTTAAGGAGGTACCAGGAGATTTCAGGGGCCTTTCAAGAAGGCTCCAGAGGGTCCAAGGTATGCGGAGTGTGTGAGTAAGTCTTGGCTTCATAAAACAAGTCGCTTTCACTTGTAGTTAGAGGGCACAATTCCGAGTGTATTGTGGATTGGCATCTATGCCGAAAGATAGATGGATTTGTGGAGAAGGAGTGTTCATGGTGTGGCTTCGGAGTCAGTTTGGCTTTCTATTCTGCAGAATTGTTACTTGTTCTATGGCTTCGTTGGTTGAAGCTCCGGTCTAGCGAATATGGAGACGTGGGTTCAAATCCCACCAGAACACGATTTTCCCACAAATTGCATCTCTAAATTTTGTCAATTAGCAGCATTTTTTGCCTTCTAATTACAAGTTTTTTCAGTATGTTTGATACATACCAGCAAACAGGCCCGGATTAAGGATTGTGGGGGCCCGGGGCCCGAGCGGATGTGGAGGCCCTTCTGAGAGATGACCAAAAATGTTTTTCCTTATTTTCGAACAGTACTTGAGCAATATGAAAAATAAAGCTAATGTTAGCAAGCAAAAAAGGTTTTTGTGGGGGCCCCAAAAATGTGGGGGCCCGGCCCCCCCCGGCCCCCCCTTAGATCCGGCCCTGCCAGCAAATCTGGTAAATGCCAATAAAGGGCAATATACATCATTGTTCTCAAGAGTACTTCAGGGGCTTCAGCGTTTCAAAAGGCAACCAGGTGGCCTCAGGGACACTTCATAGGAGGTTTCAGTGAATTTCCAATAGGATCTTAGTGGCGTTTCAGGGAGTTTAAGAGGGTACCAGGAGATTTCATGGGCGTTTTACGAGGGTCACATGGGGTTTCAGGGGGTATCTAGGGCAATCTAAGGGGGTTCCAGGTGATTCTCAGAAGCCTCCAAGGGTGTTTGACGGATTTTCAGGGGCGCTTCTGCAAGTCTCAGGGGTTCCAATGGGCTTCAAGAGCACTTCCAGCAGTCTCAGGGGCAGACATGTCCGCACCGCACTGATAGTATGGAAACTCTGATCTTAGGATGTACACCATTAAAATCAACATAAATTAGTATCTTTCCATGGTATCAGATAGAAGGATGTTCAAATATTCTAAACGTCATAACGAACTGTCAAAAAACCGCACCGCAGCGCCTCACGGGCCGTTCATAGTGAAATTCACAAAAATGTTTTCACCCGGGTGATAATCTCTTTGTGCGCTCCGTGTGGCACTGCGGTGTGGTTTTTTGACAGTTCGAAATGACATTGAGAGTATTTCATCATCCTTCTTTCGGATAAGATAAAAAAAATCAGGTTTATGATGATTTTGATGGTGTAAATCCAAAGAATGAAATGTTCATGCTTTCAGTGCAGATAAGCCTGCTCAGGGGATTCCAGGAGGCCTCAGGAACGCTTCAAAGAGTCTGACGAGATCCAGGGAGGATCCAGAGAGACTCAGGGGCGTAATAGAGAGTTTCGGGGGCTACTAGGTGATCTCAGGGGCGTTTAAAAGGTGTCCCAGGAGGTTTCGGGAGGTACCATGAGGTCTCAGGGGCGATTAGGGGATCTCAGGGTTGTCTAAGTGGATTTCAGGGGCTTCTAGGGGGCCATAGGATCACTGCGAAAAGTCTCAAGATGTTCCCGGGAAGTTCCATAGGGTCTTATGGGCGTATCAGGGGGTTTCAGGAGGTACCAGTGGATCACCCCTGGGCCCCTCTTAAAAAACTTCTGAGATCTCCTGGTTCTCGTCTGAAATCCGGTGGGACTGAAATGACCCTGAGTTCATCGGTACCCCCTGAAACTTCCTGAAACGCCCCTCAGACCCTCTGGAGCTCCCCTGCAACCCCCTGAGCACTCCTGAGGCCACCTGAAATGCCCCTGAAACCCCATCGAACCCACATGGAGGCCTCTGAACGCTGGGGCCACCTTGAACACCTTTGAGATCTCCTGGTACCCAAGGATGGGAACACTCACTTGCAAAGAGTTACACTCACTTGCAGTTTTCTTAGCTCAGAAGCGTGCAATCAACAAATGATGTATGGACGACTTTTGCCTTGTGGTTTTGGCTAAAATTTTACCGAACAGAGCAGGGGTCGCACACGCATACCGAAGTCGTGAGGAACCTGCGAAGACAACTCTCCACGAGGTGAATGTAAATTACACTCACCTCGTGGAGAGTCGCTTTCTCAGCTCTATCACGATTTTGTGATTCGTGTGCGACTCTTACTCTATTCGGCAAAGTTTTAGACAATACAACAAAGCAAAAGTCCATACATCGTTTCTTGATTGCACGCTTCTGAGCTAAGAAAACTGCAAGTGAGTGTAACTCTTTGCAAGTGAGTGTTCCCATCCCTGCTGGTACCTTCAATAAATTTTCTTATGCACACTATTGGTTCTGAATAGCTGTCCCTCTTTTTAAGTAGGACATAAAAAGGTATATCAATTGAAAGTGCATAAAATAACCTCCATAAAAAGAGGTTTAAGTGTACACTGATTTTTTAAAAATCCCTGGAGGAATTCCAGGAGAAAATTTTGGAATCAGTGTTTTTAAAAGAACCTCTGAAGAAATTTTTGAAATAATCCTGAAAAAGATTTTTAGAACGAATGCCTGGAGTAAATAATTAAGTTATTCATGGCAGATTTTCTAACGGAGTTTCAAGAAGAATCTTCGGACTTATTCCAAAAGAAATTCTTTCGAAACTTTCTAAGAGGCGCCATAGGAGGAATTTCTGAAGAATCTTTCTCATTAGTTTTAGATGGAATCCATATAAAAACTTTTTGAAACATCTCTGGAATCTCTTCCCAGCAGGAATTTCCGAAGAAATTCATGGAGAAATTTCTGAAGCAATCCATGCTATTTCTAAGAAATCATTTGAAAAAAATAACGGCTGAATCATCACTGAAATTTCTGAAAGATTCCCTAGAGGTATTTCTTGAGCAATTTCCGAATTAAAAAATCCCAGTGAAACCTTGGAGGATCTTTTTAAATAATTACTGATGATATTCTTTCGGGAGTTTTTTTTTTTTGGAAAGATTCTTGAGAAAGCTTCCAGAATCCTTGGGGGAATTTCCGAAGTAGTTTTCGATATAATTAGCGGAAAAGTTTCTAGAGCAATACAAATAGGAATTTCCGAAGAATTTTTGGAAGAACTCTGTGAAATTTTTGGAGCGATCCCTGAAGAAAATTTTCAAAAGGTTTTTTGCAAGATTTTTTTAAATAGTTCGTTAAGTAATTTCATAATTTCGTAGACCTCTTTGAAGTAGGTCTAATATGCTGTACGTATCTCGCCGTGTATGACAAAGTACAATAGTTGGTATGAAATTGACTGAGTTGAGACGGAAAATTAATGTTGGTTAAGCTTTCAAACTTGAGAAACACTGTTTTATGGAAATATGGATGTCAGTGCGTTTCGCAGACATTCCAAACTTGTTCCAAATATTCACGCTGTTCGAGGTTCACCGTTTTCCTCGGAATAAAATTCACCAGGCTATTTATGCAGAATCAGTGTCTAGCATAAACAACTTAAACTTCTTTCTCGAAATCATACTTTCCGTTCGAGCGCCGTTCCGAACGAATAGTTCCATTGTTGGCGCATAAGTTTCGTCTGGTTCCGACGTCGTTTCCATCGTCGTCGTCGTCGTCGTCCGTACAATTTGATATTTCCGCTAGCAACAACCTTCTTCCTGTCCCCTCCCCTATGCAGTTCCCCCTTTCCGTACCAGGGGTATCTCTAAACCAACCAACGATCGAACTCGACTTTTAAACAGTCGGTCGGTGCCGCTGCAGCGCGAGAGGAAAAAATCCAAAACTTTTCGACAGAGCAGTATTTATCCATTTTCCCTCGTCCCTCGTCAGCAAACCATTTAATTCCTGTGAAAGCTTTTCCCGAACTTGGGTGGGCGGACGGCGAAGCCAGAGGGAGCAGAGCTTCCCCCCAGATGATTTTAAGCTGATGATGGGACGTGATGCTTCTTCGATTCCGCTGTTTCCGTCCGCAGGACGATACCAGGCAGAGCCTCATTATCGGGAACAGGATCACAATTGGTAGTGATTTTTCGGAGTTGGTCGTAGCTTCTGGAATTCGTTTCAGTCGGTTGGTTCAATCTAGTGCAGCAGCGATAATGCAGCAATCAATTGATTGGGGGAAGAGTTTTGGTCTACGACAAGACGATACTAGTGGAATGATATAAAGCTTAACTAAGCGGATAAAGAGTTTTGAGAGAATCTGCATTCAGGGATAGTTTGGAAAAACTTGTTGGTATTTATGTATTGAGTAGTTAAACTGTTTGGACTGGGGATTGAATCGGAATGAAATGTTCGCACTTATCATAGTATTGTGCACAACTCTTCATAACCACAGAAATTTGTATGGGCATTAAAGTTACAACTGCATATTAAATATTCTTCAGGGAATTTTAAGTGCACTCATTCTTCATCTGCTTCTGAGCAGATGTGGAGACTTTCAGTCCAGATACCATCATGTCTAGTTGTTCTTATATTGCACTGAAAACCCATTATTTCTACAAGACTTTTCCTGAACTCACTCCCACTTCCACCACTCACAACTCAAGCAACAATAACGCACGATAAGACACATCACTCGGTAGGACTATTTTATACTTTAGAAAACTAATTTGACGAAACCAACTAACGGAAGTGGGGTTGGAGAAAGTCAATTTTCTACCCAACACAGTCTTACATTGCTGTTTTTTTTACCAGCAAGGAGGGTGGATTTTTTCTCACTAATTACTATAATTGTTTTCTTTTCTGCTTCGTCTTTTGCAGGGAACCCCAGCCCAATTGTAGCAGTTCGGTTCCTATACCTCTACTCTGTGGCAGCCCAACATGCAAACCCAGGAAGCGTGTCATTGGTGAAAGCCCCCTCTCTACTCAAACTGCCTGCTAAATGTTGCTATGGTAGTGGGCTAAACAATCTGGTTGCACTACCCAGAACTCAAATACAACCATGTCTCCTGTTATGTTGTTTGAGTCGATTCCATTTACAGGATTTGTTCAGTGTAGTTAGAAATGGTGTATCGGTATCTCGTACACGATTCCGATTAAGTACTGCAGTCCTTTTGAGCGTGAAAGTTAGCTAGCTATTGTACCAAGAATATCTATGAAGCTTGGAAGAACTATGGGAGAAGTTATATCAACCAGACAATTTATCCGTCCGTGATACACTCAAACCTCTATGTAGGTGAAATCTATTACGGTCCCTTCGTTTAGGTAACGTTACCTAAATGGAATTTGATTGTGTTCAGAATAGTTGAACACAGGCATAAGGTTTGTTCACGAGAAAGTAGTAGTAAGTAGAGCGAAGGGGATGGGAGGTGGGGCTGGTTTGAGTTATGAGAGATTTAATTGACATCAGCTATAGCATCACTCAAGGCACATATCATTCAATTAAGCCATACTTTAAAGGTTTAAAGCTTTCACCATCATTGATGGCGTCAAACCAGACATTAACCTATCATTGATTTTTACTTTGGCCGCCAAACCCAACTTTGACCCAACAGTGGTTCAATGTTGGTCCTACAGTGGCCCAACATACGACAAAAAATGGCCCGACTTTGACCGGACATTCGATATCTTTCAGTATGGCGGAATTTTCCAGGGTGTCTCATGTTTCGTGCTTAGCTAGTCAAATTCTTGACAATTCATTCAATTGACAAGGATTTGCTTCTCATTTAATTGGTGCTGTGATTGAATGAAATTGTTTTAAACATGACATGAGAAAACGCCTGCCGCACCTTACGAAAACACGCTGAAAATTTTCTGAAACTTTGTAAATCCCATCGAAAACACCCTGAGACCCCGTTGGACTCTATGTAACGCACCTGAAACCATCCAAAGCTCCCTGAAATGTTACAGGAGCCTTAGGAAACTCTCTGAAAATTTACTGAAACTTCTTGAAATGCTCCCAAAAAAACCCTAAATTCCATTCGGACCCCATGAAACGCATCTGAGACCTTCAGAAACCACCGAAAACGCCCTTGTAGCGCCTCCAAAACTCCTCTCGGACCTCATGTAACGAGCCAGAAATCCTACAGAACCCCCCGAAAACGCCCCTGATGCCCCCACTATTCTGAAACTCCCTTGAAATCACCTAGTCACTCTCTCTTCTTAAACTTCTCTGGAACCATGTACTCCATTTAGTTAATAAACTGAATCCATTCAGGTAAAAATTCTATTTAGGAAGTCCCCCCTTTGATTTCTTGAACCACTCTGTCTTAAAAATGGCCACTCTTATGTTTTTTTTTTCTAATACATCTATTTCTCTAATAACTCACAGTGCTGCACGTAAACCAAATGAAATTTTGTCCATGTATGAGCTTCCACCTGCAAATGTTTTTAAGGCATTTCTTCAGCAATATTCTTCATCTAACTTTTGAAAAGGACGTATAAAAAACTATATTTTCTTCTTCAAAAAATTATAACCTGACAACGGTTTGTTGGATTGAAATGTTGTCCTCGAAAATAATTTAAAAATTAGGGTAGAGCGAAATGGAAAATGAAAGGGAAATTTAACCATTAAAAAAATGTTTGAATGGCAAAATTTGATATTGGTTTGTTTGAAATAAGAGTTAAAATAAAAAAATATATATAACATAATTTCTATGGCACAACAACTAAAGAATAACTGATTTTACCTATAATACTGATTTTACCTATTTACAGAATAATAGCAAAAAGAATGTCAAAATAATAACATATTACAATATGATGGTAAATTATGTTATTGTTTTGATATTATGGCTGATAGTAGGATTGTAATATTTGCTATTATTATGTTATTATATTATTCAATAATTACTCGCCAATTACATGTTTTACAATGATATCATGTTTTGTTATTTATGTGTCTTCCTGAGCTATTCATAAAAAACTTAAGAATTGCAAATTTAGATATAATGACAAAATATGTTATCCTTTAGTTATTGATTTGTTATTCACCTCTACCTGGATTCCGGAGTTATGGCCATTTAGGTGTTTCGGACCTGTACCCCAGGAAGGGGTTAGATATGAAAAGCTACAAAAACATACATGCGACACATCAGATCGCGGCTTTTTCGATAACCTGATGAACAGTAAGCAGGAAAACATTATCAGACCATATCGGAATCGGTAGTGTTCCGGAATCGGTTCCGGATGTCCCGCCGGAGGCGGCCATATATAAAAGTGAATTAAACTCATGCATGCGACACATCAAATAGCGGCTTTTTCGATAACCTGATGAACAGTAAGCAGGAAAACATTATCAGACCATATCGGAATCGGTAGTGTTCCGGAATCGGTTCCGGATGTCCCGCCGGAGGCGGCCATATATAAAAGTGAATTAAACTCATGCATGCGACACATCAAATAGCGGCTTTTTCGATAACCTGATGAACAGTGAGCAGGAAAATAGCCTTAGATCCAGCAGAGACTACCGGTAGCGTTCCGGAACCGGTTCCGGGTGTTCCATCGGAAGTGGCCACATATAAAAGTGATCCAAACACATGCATGCGGCACATCAAATCGCTCTCTCAATAACCTGATGAAAAGAAAGTAGGGAAATAGTCTCAGGCCGTATCTGCACCGGTAGTGCTCTGGCACCGGTTGTCCCATGAAAACCCATGCATGGGACACATTAAACCGTGACTTTTTTGATTACCTGATGAATCATCATCAGGTGGTAGTTGCTTCTGCAACGTTGGGTGCGTCGCCGGAATTACGAAAAGCTAATATTTTCAGTTCTGCTTCTACGTTGAACATAAGTGCCATCAATAAGTTTCCCAATTCGATGATAACTTTGAGGAATTCTTGTTTTACTAAATAAAATATTCAGAAACATTTCGACTTGCGTCGACGGAAAGATCATGAGCACACATTCGACAAGAAAGGCACTATCACCACTAGGTGGATTAATCTGTTTTTTTTTCATGTTGTTGTTGAAAGCTGATTTCCTGAGTTAGGGATTTCTTTGTAACGAATCACTTTTTAAAAACTACACTTCTACACAATTTATTGTACGTACTTTACTTAACGACTACCTACACGGAATTCTGGATCAAGAAAGAGAGCGAACCACGCTGCTGGTTCGCTTTTATGAACTAAACGTGCTTACCTAGCGCATTCCATGCGCCCTATCACCTGACTGCCGTGCCGCATGGCGCATGCGCCGTGGTTCGCGCCAACGGCTCCTATTGGCTGATTCACCTAGCAGGATTTCCTAACGGCTCCCCGTCTGCTGGAAAGTCGTCCTCGGCTTTCAAATTAAGGTTGTGGAATCAACTTGGGATACCTCGTGGAAGAAACCTCTGCGTTGACTTCTGATGCTGTGCTTCCTTCGGGCTGCTGTTTGGCGTGTGCAGATGGTGGAAATGCGGATGCATGAAATTTCTTCCAGGTGATGATCTTCAGGACCCCAATGATGATAACAATGATGATGATGATCGTCAGCGTTGAGAATGTTCCGAAGGATAGCCACCCAAATAGATTGATTTTCCAGTGAATGTTGTCGGTTGTCAGATTGAGGTGTGCTATGTTGTCCCGATGCTCTAAGTGCTGCTCCTGTAAAAGCTCCAATGGGAGGCGATTTATGAATTTAACTGGAGTTACCTTTAGGCCTGTTGTTGGGATGAACGACTGGGGCTGCACATCATAATTGCGGTTTGCATATTCCTCTTCGTCGAGCTTCAACGTACACTGTTGAAATTGTATGAGGAACGAGCCTTGTAGTTTACGTTCTTGAGCTGAACAGTTGGATGACATGAGAAGGTCTGCGGCATTAACTACGATGTTTGCGTCATCCACTCTTTTGATGAAATTTTTTCCATACGTTCGTTCTACGTTGCAATAGGCTGGTTTTCCGGTAATCAGCTGTTCGATACATTCCATCATTGGTTCTATTTGCGAGCTGGAGCATATAAATAAATCCTTGGTTTTGGAACATGGAGTTTGTGAAAGATAGGGTTTCGGTCCGTCGAGATAGAAGTTTGCATGCAGTTGAATCTTCGTGTTATTCTGTACTACTGGTTCAATGAAGTTCAGTCTGTAGATAACGTTTTTGATCCTTGGGATTTTGAGGGTGTAAATAATCATGTCTTTGCTGTAGATTACATACACGCTGGCGATGTCCAATATACTGTCCATGTTATTTTGTTCGAGGCCGTCATGGGAAAGAAATTGCCTCGCGGTTATTAGCTCACGAGAGCTGATGATGCGGCTGCTGGGAATGTTTCTCCTGGCTAGGGTATTGCCTCTTCTATGATTTCTAGCTGATTAATTAGTTCATCTAGGTTGAAAATGATATTTATTGAGTCGAATCCATCTAACGTCTCCGTTGTAATGTTGTCCTGATATTTAATCAAAGAATTAAGTTTTTCTGTAATGTTTTTGAGTCTATCTTCGATTGCTATATTGATTCTAATCTGCCTGTCATTTTGATCGATAAGGGCATTCGTTGTTGCGTTTATAATCTTCAAACCCTCCGCGTCTGGGCTTCCCGAAATATATTTCCATGCTTTTCCTAAAGTCTCCCAACGTCTATTCCTGTTCGCAGGCCTAACCCTTGATATGATGGAACGCAATCTATGAAGCTTAATTTTCAGAATATTACTTAGCGGTTTGTCTTTGTTGATAGCATTCTGCGCCACGTCGTCAATTTCTGCAATGTAGTTTGCTAGTTGTCCTAAGTTTATGTGGTGAACTATTCGTAGATAACTGTTGCTCAGTCTGGCTTCTCCTAGAGGTATGATGGCTATAGGGTTACGGTCTAGGTCGTGTACTCGTATGTCGGTCCAAGTCGTTTGTATCAAGATACATAATCTGAAATCAAAGAGAGAGAGTGAGCTCTCATAATTACGGTGGTTTTTTGACATGTTTTTTATGTATTTTGATGTTCATTGTGTCCGTAATAGTCTTCGTTTTGTTCCTGAATTTCTATTTTCCTGTATCTGTCGCGGTATGGTGACGGCTTAGCTTTTGTTTTAACTAAGACTTCCTGAGTCCTAATGTTCTCATACTCTTTGGATCCTATAACTTGCTTTGTGTTGTGTCTCCTAACTTCTTGAGCAATATTGTCCCTAGCCGTCATGATTATTCGTTGTTTTGTGAGATTTATGTCGTGTAAATCTAGAGAGGTCGCGTTGCCGAATATTATTTGGCGGGGAGTAAGCAGAGTTGCGGAATGTTTACTATCATTGTATATGGCAGTGAACAGAGAGAGTCCCTGATAGAGTGTAAGCTTATCAACTTTCTTCCTATTTGCCATGTACATTTCAAGTAACGTGTTATGGAACCTCTCGATTATGCCGTTACTGTTGCTACTACTAGCATAGTGAATGGCAACACCGTGTGTTTCCAGGAATGTTCTAAAATATTGACTTCTGAACGAGGTTGCCTGATCACATGTGATCAGTTTTGGAATGCCAAATGTCTTGAAATACTCGGTGAGGGTTTCGGTCAACTCCTCTGACGTCTCGTTGGAAATTTTATAAATTTGAGCGAATTTGGAGAATGAGTCGACGAGTGTAAGAAATTTTTCACCCTCTTTCACATACACATCAATGAAGATGTTTTCGAGTGGTTTTTCGTACATCCGTCGTGATATCTCGATTTTAAACGGTTTTCGCTCGTATTTAGAAAATTTGCAATCTTCGCAAGCTTTCACAAAGTTTTTAATTTTAGTGATCATTCCGGGGAAGAACACTGACTTCTTGACTTCTTCGTATGTAGTCTTCCAACTCCGATGGTTGAAACTATGACATTTTTTGATAAAGTCAATTTGTTCTTTCTCGTAAATGATATCCGGAAGTCTCAGATTTGAGAAGTGGATTTTCATGCCAGGGTTGAAATTGCTTGCGATGATCCGTTTACAGGACAAGACAATGTCCACAGGGGCGAATATCCCATTATTGGTGCCTGGGACCAAGCAGTCCTTCAGGATCTTCAAGAGATCCTCCTCGGTATATTCTTTCCGGTGGTATATGTGCCTCGTGTATCCTGGAAATATAGTAGCATTAATATAAGGGCTCTTCCTATTGTCATCACTGACCCTGAGGATAACCTGCAATTTGAATTGATTAATAATTTCCGGATCATAAGCTGGGTGGATATCGAAAACTTCGTTTTCAAGAACAGTTTGAATGTTCAGTTCAACACGAGGGATCCTCGATAGGCCATCGGCTACGACGTTTTGTTTTCCCTGCTTGTAGATCAGTTTAAAATCGAATTGCTCTAAGTACAGTCGCTGTCTGGTGACTCGACCGGTAGCGTCTGTAAGTTTCAGTTCCTTGGTCAATGGTTCGTGGTCAGTGTATATAATAAACGTCCTACTATACAAATATGGGCGAAACGTTTTAGCAGCAAAGTATATAGCGAGTAGTTCTTTTGCCGTGGCGGAATATTTCTCTTCCGCTTTTGACAAAGTCCGAGAAAGATAAGCAATTGGCTTCTCTTTCCCTTCAATACTCTGTGACAACACTCCTCCAATGGCAACGTTGGAGGCATCTGTCGTCAATATAAAAGGTTGGTCAAAATCGGGATATGCTAACAAAAGTTCTGACGTCATTATCTTCTTTAATTCGTCAAACGCTTTTTTGTACACATCGTCAATTTCCACTACCTTGGTTTTACCTCTGAGCTTGGAGGTCATAGGTTTGGTATGTGAGCAAAACGAGGAATGAATCGCCTGTAATAGCTTATCGTTCCTAAGAATGATTTTAATTCTTTAGGGCTCTTTGGGAGAGGCCAGTTAACGATGGCTTCGATTTTCTTCGGGTTAGGTTTGACCCCTTCTGTAGTCACCAGGTGCCCGAGGAATTCGACTTCTTTTCGGAGAAACTCCGATTTATCGCTTTGTACCTTAAGATTGGATTCTCGTAAGGTTTGAAGAACTTTCTTGATGTCTTGAAGATGTTCTTCCAATGAGCTCGAGAAAATAATGATGTCGTCCATATAGACGAAACATCGAATATTCAGGTGTTTACGGAGGACTGAATCCATAAGGCGTTGAAATGTAGCGGGGGCATTTTTCAGCCCAAAGGGCATTCGAACGAATTCGAATTTACCTCCATCTACATTAAAGGCCGTTTTTGGAATATCGGCAGGATCGATCTCGATTTGGTGAAAACCGCTAGCGAGATCCAGCACCGTGAAGTATTGTGCTTTGCCAAGTCGGTCCAAAATTTCGCTTATTTCCGGAATTGGATATCTATCGGCCGGAGTTTTTTCGTTCAACTTCCTGTAATCAATAACAATTCGGTACTTCCGTTGCCCAGAATTGTCCATCTTTTTGGGCACCACCCAAATGGGTGATGTCCAAGGCGAGCAAGATTCTCTAACTATTCCTGTTTCCAGTAGTTTTTGAATCTGCTCTGCTACCACCTGTCGTAGGTGATAGGGATACTTGTATGTCTTCTGATGAATAGGGGCTTCATCAGAAGTAGTAATTTTGTGTTTCACTTGATGGGTAAATGTCAATTTTCTACCCTCTTGAAAAAATACATCCCTAAAAGGACGTAGAGTCTGAATCAAACGAGTTTTCTCTTCATTGTTCAGATGCTCGCTAGGGAAGTTAAGTTTTGGTGGTTTCTCGTTTGTCACTACGAAACCATCATTGCAAAATGGATCAATCCTTTGTGGGACTGATTGGGACCTGCTTGAAAGGTGAACCATGGCTCTGTTACCTTCAGCAGAATACAGACCAGGTTTCAGAGTAACTTGAGGAGAAAGATTTATCTCCTCATTAATCAAAAATGTACCGTTGCTTGTAGTATAAATAGGGGCGATAGAGTTCTCTTGAATGTGAAAGTTTACTGAGGAAGGGTAATATCTTGAGAACTGGTATGATTTGTTTCCGATTACCAAATGATGGCGTTTAGTGTCCACTACTGCTTTCATTTTGGATAAATTTTCGTATCCAATAAGTCCATCAAAGAACTTATGGAACTTAAAAACATAGTATGGCAATTTTTCTGGAAAACAATCAGAGAAAAGGTTCGCGTGAACCACTTTATCAATAAAAAATTTGCCATTTTTGTTCGTCACCATAGACGGGTTGGTGACTGTTTTCGCCTTTTTAATATGCTCTGGATTGATGTACGATTTGTTGGCTCCCGTATCAACTAGGAAATTTAGGGTTCCTTTCGTTGTTGGGAAGCGTACGTACGGAATGAAATTTACGTTTTGTTCTTCGGTCCCCTTGCAGTCTGAAAATTTAGTTCTTCGTCAGAATAATCAAGGTCATCATTCTCCGTAGGAACTTCTACCGGAGGCTCTGGTTCGTTTACCTCCTCCACCTCGTTATTGTGGGCCTCAGCACGTGGCTTTGGCTGGAAGGCAGGTTTTTTATACGCCGAATGTTTATTCGGATTAGGTTGCGAGGTGTTGGGTTGCACATGTTGCTGACTGCTCGAGTTTGCACCATGTGGCTTAAATGATTTATGTTTGCCCATATAAGTTTGGTTGGAATATTGGGGCTTGACACGCATCTCCGCATTTTGGTTGAGCAATACCGCTTGGTATGCTTCCTCTAAATTTCGCGGTTTCGAGTTCCTGATAATGGAGCCCAATGGTTCCTGGATGTTATCCAGGTATTTTGTCACCGTGATAATTTCAATTATCTCGAGGCCGGTGAGCGGTTTTGATTGAAGGTTTGCTTTCAATCTGATGCTTGTTTCCTTCATCTCATTAAAGAATCGGAGGTGTGTTCTATCAGCTTTCCGCAAGCGGAATAGAGTCGATAGGTTTGTGGTGAAGTCTTGCTCGTCACCATAATGTTCAACGAGTATCTTTTTGATACCGTCGATTGTGCTGGGGTTGCCACTAGCACACAGAAGTGTGCGTGCTTCCCCTTTGATTTTGTTTTTTATAGCCCTTAGGTAAAGGCTGGAAATGGAGTACCCCCCACTTTGATTCTTGACTTTAAAGTCATTATAGAGGTCATCGACCTCCTCGAGCCAAGCTGCGAGCTCTTTCTTATTGCCCGAGAATTCGGACAAGAATTTGAAGGGATCGGGGAGCTTGAACGCATCTCCGCCCTGTTTATTTCCGACCGCTATTTGGCCACGTAGTTCGGTCAATTCAGACCGAAGCTCGTCCAATTCAGAATCGCGATCGTTTTCGTTTTGTGTTGCGAGTTGCAACTTAAGCTCTTCGACCATAGTCTTGAGCTGCTCAATCTCTTCAGTTCGTGTCGCGGGAGCCATCTTATACACTGAAGCGCGCAATAATCACCGCACTAAATTCACACAATCACTTGTAAAAGAAGTAGAAAGTAGGGTAGAACTTACGTGATGATGAAGATCATCCGTGGGTTGCGATCTGGCGGATATCGTTCGTCGTCCGGTTGCCTTCTGCGTTGAGCGGTTCCTTCTGCGGTCCGACCTCCGCGTTGATGCTGGAGCTGTCGTCGATATCTCTTTTCTAAACACCAATCACTCGCGTATCCCACTTCTGACACCAGTTAGGGATTTCTTTGTAACGAATCACTTTTTAAAAACTACACTTCTACACAATTTATTGTACGTACTTTACTTAACGACTACCTACACGGAATTCTGGATCAAGAAAGAGAGCGAACCACGCTGCTGGTTCGCTTTTATGAACTAAACGTGCTTACCTAGCGCATTCCATGCGCCCTATCACCTGACTGCCGTGCCGCATGGCGCATGCGCCGTGGTTCGCGCCAACGGCTCCTATTGGCTGATTCACCTAGCAGGATTTCCTAACGCTGCTTTAAAATTTTCCAATCAACCGAGGATGGTCGCTTTTAACTATATTTTCTTTATTTTTTCATCGATTTTCAATTTCATACAATTTTCAATGAAATATGTATTATTTTTTTTTCCCACATCAAACAATTCTTGAGTAACAGCGAATTTCAAAAGAATAAAATCATGAAAAAGAACACATGTCTGAGAAATAATTTATCCAATTTAAAAAAAAGTGGAAGAAATCGCGAATAGTTAGAAGCATTTTAACATCCTGGGCTGCTTATCAAATGTTGAGGATAAAAGTTAGCTTTCTACCTAAAATAATTAGGCGCCATCCACAAACTACGTAACGCTCTAGGGGGAGGGGAGGAGTATGGCCGAGCGTTACGCCCCATACATTTTTTTTCCGATTTTCATACAAAAAAAGCGTTACGGAGGGGGAAGGGGGGGGGGGGTCTAAAATGTCGATTTTAGCGTTACGTAATAAATAGATGCTGCCTTAAAAAAAGTTTTGTAAAATGGATATTTTTTTACATTTAAAATAAATCCGCGATGAATATTATTTGCAGTGTACTTTTTCCTAAGTCTTTCGAATATCCTCAAGCATCTACGAAGACACCATTTAACCCGTAGGCTGCGGAGCTTACAACAAAATTTCAAACCGCTGCCAAAGACGCAAACATCAATATTTTTCAATGAAATGTTGAGGTTCACTTCACTATTAGTTGTAGTTTCAGTTATGCCGGGTGTCACAAAAATTGAAGCCACGAGAACAGTTTTATTTCGGTGGACGTCTGGGTCAGGAAGGGTAAAAATTGCATAACCTTCCTTTTAGCAAGGCCCCATTAGTTGGAATTCAAATTAATTCATCTGAAAAGTTGTTAGTTCTATACATTATTGTATATTACGTCAGGCCTGGAGGTTAAGAAGTATATAGGTGGTGTAGAACTTTTTCCAGGCCTCCAAAATATTTTCAATTTTGAGTCTAATTTCTATACGCTTGTAAAAGATTTTGAGGCACGCAAGAAGTAGATTTTTCTGTCCTAAACTAGGTCTTAAGCATTAAACTATAAGTCAAACTTGATGGTGTAACATACTGTTTTCATTGGAAAAAATCATGGTTTTCACGAAAGTAACACGATTTTACAAGAAATTGCCTACTTTTAGGCGTTTAATGTTTCACAGGTACCGCATTCATCGTTTAAAAGTAGGCAATTTTACAACGTCTTACTTTTGTGGAAAACATGATTTTTCTAACAAAAACAGTGGGTTACCATCAAGTTTTACTTGCAGTTAAATTCAATATGCTTAAGACCTGCCTTAGGACAGAAAAATCTACTTCTAGCGTGCCTCAAAATCTTATACATGCGCATAGAAATTAGACTCAAAATTGAAAATATTTTGGAGGCCTGGAAAAAGTTCACCACCACCTATATACTTCTTAACCCCCAGGCCTGACGTTATATACAATAATACATAGAACTTACAACTTTTCAGATGAATTCGTTTGAATTCCAATTAATGGGGCCTTGCTAAAAGGCAGGTTATGCAATTTTTACCCCTCCTGACCCAGACGTCCACCGGAATAAAACTGTCCTCGTGGCTTAAATTTTGTGGCTATCAGCATAACAGAAACTACAACTAATAGTGAAGTGAACTTCAAAATTTCATTGAAAAATATTGATGTTTGCGTCTTTGGCACCGGTTTGAAATTTTGTTGTAGGCCCCGTAGCCTACGGGTTAAATCTAAAAACTCTAAAACCGTTTTCGAGTTTTTTTTTTAGGAAAATTAGTATTTTTGATACGCTTTTTTAAAAAGTAAGGTGAGGAAAAATGGTTAGGTGTTCTTCAAAAACATTTCCATATTTGAAATATTTGTTTGTTTCTTGAACAGCAAGGAAATCCGATCAGGCCCGAATACAACTCAGACAAACATAAACTTTCACTTCACCCACTTGTACGTTAAAATCCTGACTCTTCCTACAACAAAATACATTCTGATCCCTTTTTCCATCACCTACACTTGTCTCGGATCGGATGCAATCATTTAATGCAAAGCCTCCCGCTGGGGGAAATTTGTGAGCCTTAAATTTGCTATCACCCTTCATTGAATGCTCTCTCAGCATAGCCTGAAGTGGTGGAGAGTCATTGCTTCAAGGAACCATCGCCAGTCAGCATGGCATCGCATCCATTGGTTGGATGGTAGGTGGCAAATTCACGGAAATTTCGCCACCATCATCATTTTCATGATCGATTTTTGACTCTTCCGCACTCCACCCCTCATGGTATCTCTTTGAAAATAACTTGGCTGCGCAATAGATCTCTATAGAGCTATACTGTAGAAGGTAGGGGCTGCAATTTCCGAACACCAAAAGGGATGTCGATGTCATTGTCGTCGTCATCATCGCGAACTGAAACAATTTCAAATATTCACACGTGAGTGAGTTTCCATGCTCGTCGAAAGGGAAAGGGAGCGTGTAACAATGTATAGCATGCGCTCTCTAAATCGCAATCCATAAAATTGTTGCCCTGGAATGTTGGGTAGATGGTGGGGGGCAAAGGAATTTCGGGATGTTGGAGGGTGCCTGAATAAGCTTAGTGGTTCATTTAACCTGATGGAATAAATGTCACTTTGACTGTGCTCGGGACTCTATTTAGAATTGGTATGTATCAGTTATGGAATATGACTGGTGTACTGCAGAGTAGTTGATCATAGCGTCGTCGAGCTACCTTCAAGTCATGTCTACTGGAATCCTTTCAGTTATACTTGCAACGCCAAAGGATAATTGACATACTAAACCGCGAGTTTTACGGTTCCCCAAAACTAACATAGTTTTACTCAAACACATAACATTGTAAGAAATAAAAAAAAATAACTGAATTCGGCTCCGTTATGCCTGTTGGCGCATGAGCCTCAAATAAATGATTAAGTAAAAAAAAAAATAATTGACATAGAGATTACTGAATTCTTCCACAGGATTGACGTGTGCAGGAATGGTTAATTAGCAAAAAACTCTTAGTTAAAAACTTTGGAAGTACTCAGAACACGTAGCAGAGAAATATCCTCCTCTCTCCTCTTCTTGGCGTAACGTCCTCACTGGGACAAAGCCTGCTTCTCAGCTTAGTGTTCAATGAGCACTTCCACAGTTTTTAACTGAGAGCTTCCTCTGCCAATGACCATTTTGCATGTGTATATCGTGTGGCAGGCACGAAGATACTCTATGCCCAAGGAAGTCAAGGAAATTTCCTTTACGAAAAGATCCTGGACCGACCGGGAATCGAAAGCAGAGAAATATGTTCTGTTTGATATGGGACATCACGCAAGAAAAACAGAGAGTATGTCCAGCGAACAGAAATCCTAATAAAATGTCTTTACCTGCACATCAACAGAAAGTTTCCGAAGTTTTGATAGCTCGTAACATTCTCTCTTTTTACTGCTGATGCGTAGTGTTAAAGCATTTAATTTTGGAATGAATGTCATTCAAGAGCTTCTTCTAGTCACTGCAAGTGAATTCACTGATATTAGTCCCATAAAGTACTTCTTTCAATCTACACCCTCCGGCTATTTCCTTCTTGGCATCAACTTATTTTCTCTGCTCAAGGTTCCCCCTACATTTTTTTCCAACTTTTCCGCTCCCTTCAATTGCAAGTCAATTCCAGACATCGAGCGAGATAAGACGAAAAAATTAGCTCAACTCTGAAAGTACCTACCCAACCCACCTACACGGCTGGGAGCGCAACAATAACAAATAGAATTTCATAGTTGATCAAGTTTCTTCCTTATCGCTCCAGTAAAAGTCACCCCCCATCCCTGGCCCACACCATCATCGTTCCAACAACCACAAAGGATGGCAACGTCGACGCCGCATTCCTAATTTTTATTAGCCGAAACCCACACCCTGTTCCTGCCATTCACCCACGCGCAGTTCAGTTCTAGTTTATCGCCTGCATTTAGACTAACATCAAACATCGAGTCGGTATTTTGGGAATTAGTTTTCTTCCCTTGCTTACACCCCCCTGTTCCTTGCAAGGAGTCGATTGCGTTTCATTCCCTTTTCCTCTGGCTTCAATTTCGTGGTTGCTTGCAGGCGAACAATGATGGCCGGTCCTACGAGGAGGAGATCCAGTTGGAAAAAGTTAGGCGAGATTTTTTTATTAGTTCCGAAAAATTTATGACCAGAAATCGTTTAAAGTAAGCATGCCCTGGGGAGTGCTGTTTTCCCTTTTGTCACTGCGCTACAAAAATATCGCTTTCATCGCCACCCGTTCCAATATTTGACGCATTTTTCTTCTCCGGGTTTGATGAATTTATGAATTCGCTCCCTGAATGACCCTCGGGCGGGTGATGGGCATGCGTTGGAATCTCTCTTGGGTGATATCCTTCTTTGGATGCACAAGTCGGAGCCGGAGGAATTTGTCAGCACATCAACTTTGACCGTTGACAACTCCGGTTTTATGGCAAAAGTTTGCTTTATCGTCCGAAAAGAATGGAAATTGCATATCGATACAAGAAATCTCCGGGTGGCGATGGTAGGTTGGGAAGCCGCGCTTCATTGAAGGCATCATTGGTTACAGCAGTCGCATAAGGAAGTCATTTCCGGTTCGTTCGGGATGGGTTTTTGTGGTGATTTTTAGGATGGCACTCTAGATATGAATGTTTTATGGGCGATGTCGTCAGCAAGATTCCGATTGCAAGCCATAAACAAGCGCAACCTTTTCCCATTGGAAAAAGCTAAATTAGGCTCTTCAAAGAGAGGCTTTGCTGGTTCAGCCACAGCTTTCAGTTTAATGAAAATCTATAATGCGTTCGCATTGTCAACAGTATTTAACTAGAGTCTTAAAAATATGTGTAATAGGACACTTGAAGAATTCATTGCGAACATCCATGAACAAAACAACAGAAGAAATAATCAAAACATACTTACTTATCCCTGGGAATGGTACCCAAGCAACACACATGCCATGTCAGAGTAGGGTGGGGCTAATTTTAAAAAATGTCTCCGGGATATGATTTCCCATTTGGAAAGTGATCCACTAGTCGAAATAAGTGAGCTGTACAAAAATCAGCGATTTCGGTTGATATTTAGGGGTGGCGCAAAGGGTTTAAGTAAAAATTTTACTAGAACAAACCTCCAAAAAACATTTCAAAATTAATTTTCAAATATAGCATTTCTAGACTAAATCGGTGTTTCTAGAACCCAATTGGGCCAAATTTGTGTTCAAAATTGCGATATCTCCACTGGTTTCCGAGATATTCGAAAAAAATGTCATATTTTGGTATCTAGCCCAAAAAATACCAAAATAAGACATATTTTTTCAAATATCTCAGAAACCAGTAGCGATATCGCAATTTTGAGCACAAATTTGGTCCAATTGGGTTCTAGAATCATCGATTTAGTCTAGAAATGTTATGTTTGAAAATTAATTTTGAAATGTTTTTTGGAGGTTTGTTCAAGTAATAATTTTACTTAAACCCTTTGCGCCACCCTTAAATATTAACCGAAATCGCTGATTTTTGTACAGCTTACTTATTTCGACTAGCGGATCACTTTCCACATGGGAAATCATATCCCGGAGACATTTTTTAAAATTAGCCAGACCCTAATGTCAGAGTTACCGCAGCGCAAGTTTTGGTTGTATAGAAGTAAAGTTAGCATAGCATAGCATAGCATAGCCGACCGTACACATCCAGGGGTGGCTGTCGATAGAGACGTTTGATGCGTCAGAAAAGTTGCCTGGAACTTCACCTTTCATTTAACGAACTCTCTGTTCGACGCCTGGCCAGGCCTTACGAGCAGCGGGGATGGGGAGGAAATATTGATTGGATGTTTATTCAGAATATGTCCAAGAACTTGACCCACTTCATAGATATCTGGAGATGGAAATTGGATGCATTCCTTGGCGAAAAAGCGCTGATGTGCTGGAAATTTATATCCCGCTACTTGTATTATATGTTTGCATCAAATGAGATAAATTTTGATATTAGTGCACTTGATAGGTCATTACAAGTGAAAACCGTATATTTTAGCTTCGAGATGGTTTGGATTATCTAGAAAAGCTTTAAGTCAGTGGTCAACAAACTGCGGCCCTCGACCTTGTTTTATGCGGCCCGCAAACTGATTTTGAAATGTATTAGTAAGTGGCCCATTCATAAGTTCCATAATGAAAATCAGAAATTTCACACATATTTTAAAACTTTCATGAGAATGAATTTTACCTTTCCAATATCATGGAGAGTTTTTCAAAAGAAGTAAGATTTTTGAAAGTTTTTGTAAAAGGCCACTTTTTCGAATTATGTTTCGAAAATATTCGAAACTGTTGTTAAGAACGACGTGTTCCGCTTAAATAATGAGTTTATGCTAAGTTTCACATGTTCTATGCCATGGATTTTGGACTTCTGGCAGAACTCTTTATTAGAAATTTGTTAAATTTCACTAAAATAAAATTATAATAATTATTTTCATTTTGTTTCTATCGGCGAAAAAATTGTATATATTACTTCATATTCAGCTTCTATCAAGAAACTATTTCAAAATCTTGTACTGACTTTTCGAACCCTTTTCGAATGAGTGTCATCAGTGTCGTACCTTTCAATTCCGCCCTATGTTGATTATCCTTTGACAGATACGCGTATTTCGACTACCACTTGTAATCTTCCTCAGTGTCAGTTATTCACTCATATTTCAAAATATTTTACAGAATTTTTACCTACAATGTCTTTTAAAGGAAGACCCAAACTTTCGGAATTTCGCTAAAAACTTCAGGGATTAGACAAGATACTTTTCATTCCTCTAGCAATACTTTTGGGAATTCCTCTCGAAATATCTATTCCAAATCAGCTACAAATACTTGAAAATCTTGTGTGCATGTTTTTCATCATTGGCTCCCTAAGAAATTATGCAAGATAAACTAAAAAAATCATCAAGGACTTCCAAAAAAGTATCTCCAGGCAGTTGCTCGGAATTTCTTCCGAGAACCCTGAAACCCCCACAAATCATTCTGAAATTTTTCAAAATTCACGAGAAGTCCTAAAAAACCTCACGGTTCCACATTCTTCAGGTTCTTTAATTCTTTCCTTTCGTTCAATATAAAAAATGATTTCTTTTTATTCGTGAATTCTTATGCTTTTTCTTCACGCTTTTCGAAAAATCAAACAAATATATTTTGTGTTGAACCTTGAAAATTGTTAAAAATAAACCGAGAAATAAACTCTTAAATGACTTGCGGCCCGCAGTCTCTTTTTAAAATTTAATTTTGGCCCGCAAAGTCAGTTAGGCTGAGGATCACTGCTTTAAGTCATATGATATATGGTCGAACTTATGATCTATGTCTACTGAAATACACTGCACCAAGTTTTGAACGTTTAGGGTGCTTTGTTACGAGTGTAGATCTAAGGGCCTTAACCACATAATACTGAAAGGTGACCTCAGATATCTCTGATGCTCTGGAAACTTCTCTCCCATAGCTTGCACTATGTGTGTTACGGCGAGCAGCAGATTGCATTTTCGAACACTGGGTTGTTAGCAGCACCAGACCAGTAGGTATAGTTTAGCGCAGCTGTAAACTGCAAGAGCATTTATTAAATTTTGAGGTTAGGTTTGCATATAATCTCAGACTTACACTATCAGTGTCTTCACCATGTAAATCGCCTAAATCTGCCTAATCGCGCACAAAAAATAGTAGCTGTAATAAGATACATATTTAAATATAATATTCACAAGGAATGCTTGTTTAGTTACTTATAAATCCATTCACTGTACTTGATATGACAACTTAGATAAGTCCAGCATTGTAATCTAGTTCTGTAAGATAATCAAATTCACTTCTTTAGCCTAGTACTCTAATTTCATTTAGTTTTACTTTTTATAACCTCTTTAGCCATAATTAGAATAACAAATTACTAGTATTAAAAAGAACTATTAAAATGTAATAGCTCTAGTATAGTTTGAGATTCACAGATTGCAAGTCACTTATGGTTACAATATTTCCTTCTGTTCATTCTACACACAATTTGCTCCTGTCATTCCTTCATTGTCATTCGTATGTCACCAGGAGCAAGAGAAGGCAGTGCTCCCAGCGGCAACAATGTTCATTCAAATGGGCAAATTCTGATGTTTGTGTACTTCTGTTGATATACCATTTCAAATTCAAACCATATTTCTCAACTTCAGAATAGTTCGGATGATCCAGGATGCCTCTATGATGTGTATACAAATATCATATGATTCAACTGACTACCAAAACGCACTATACCAAGTTTGCGCCAGATGCGTTGATATAAAGGCCTTTACTCCAGAATGATTTGGATGACCTAAGGTGTCGCCTTTGATGTGCAGTTAGTCTTTCATACTCTGATTTACATGTATGGATCTAATGAAATCAGTTCTGACATTCATACATTAGTTTGATATAGCATTACAGGTAAAGGCCTTACAATCAGAACTCCACAGCTATTTAAAGTTGCATAAAACATTACCAGGTCATGACTACCATCATTTCATATTTCAAAATGCATATTTGAATGTAATTCAGCAAGTTCAAATGATTTAAGAAGTAAACACAACTATTTGTATTCAGTAGACAAAGTTCAAAACTTCTGGACGTTTTGGATAACCTGGAGATCTATGTTACATAAGACATTTCTCTCTAACAGCCCCAACCCAAACAAACAATATTGTGCAATTTCCATTGAAATATATCACATGTACATAGAAATAAAACGCGGAATTGAATGAAGAACAAGTGGTGTACACTACATTTGCAACTATATCTCCAAAATGTTCTAGCATAACATAATCTCCATATACAGCCGTTCCATAGAAACACGATATAGTGCATCTCCGATTGTCGTGAAACTTGGTGGGCTTGTAGTTCTTCGGAAATAATTAGACCCGTATTTTTTTTTATTTCGTCATTAGGGTGACCAATTTTCATATAGGGTGGTCCAAAAAATTAAGGTTTTTCAAAACTAAAAACTTTCAAAAAATCGTAACTTTTGAACCAGTTGACCGATTTTAAACTTCTTTTTTTTTGTTTGAAAGCTATTGAATTGTAGTTTTCAGGAAAAATACGTTAAAGGGGCTTAAATGAATCGAAGTCATCCCTAACGGGCGTACCGCGAAGGTAAGCAAGAAGAGAGAAAGAGGTTTTAGTGTCGACCCCACATAACCTGAGGACCCACCTCTCGGGTATCTGTATAAGCAGATTTCCTCTTTCTATAAAAAAAGACCTCAGTTTGACCATTGCAAACATATTGAAAATCGGAAATTCTTCCTGATTGTGGGTCATTTTTAGTAGCTAATCATTTATTGCTAGTTATGGCAGGATTGTCTAAACACCATTTTCGAAATTTAGCACAGTTTTTTTTACAGAAAAAAAACTGTAGCTATTCATGGAGGATGTTTTATATAACAAACAAAATATTTGCTTAAAATTATTAAATACCCCCAATTGTATGAGTGTTTGACAAAACGAAAGATTTATTAAAGAGTATTAAATCCACTTCTTGAAAAAATAGGACTTGGACTTAGAATCATGTTTTCAATCTTACTTCGGTAAGATCGATAATTTCGAAATAATGATAATATCTACAGTCAAGATTAACACGAACTAAAACAACTTTTTGCACAACTTTTTCAATCATACAAAATTATTAAAAGTAAGTATTAATGTTGTCATTGAAAACATTTCATCATAAATGAAAGATAAATATTTGCATAAGATTGAGCATTATAATATTTTTTTCATTATTTTGAACAATCAGTAATTTTTTTCAAAGTCCTCTGCGGGCCGCAGTTTGAGCACCACAGAGACTTATTGGATTACCCCTTATTGATACACTATGGCAAAAAGGATGCAAGGAAGCCGAAATTTTAAGGAAAATGATTTACTTCTACCATAACTTGAGCAAAATGTGGAGTATACTTGAGCGCAGCCATCTTTTGTGTACGTGATATATCGTTCAAATTTTTTTCTTGTTGATTTACATAGTTAAAGAGTGAAAATCAACTATGACGAAGAATTGGTATGATATTATAGCCATAATTGGAACACTTACCCTATATGATTTTGTAATTAGCTTTTGCTGTTCAATTCGAGCAAAATTTATTCGGTATTATTTTCCTCATCGAACAAAGTGTATTTATGCGTGTAAACTTGATTTTTACAACAATATGAGGCTTTTGGGTCATAAGTGACTACTGGTACACTCACGGTACTTCTTCTTTTCAACTGCACAAAAAATCTAAACATTCACAGAGTTTTCGGCAAATAATCGAACATTTGAATTTTTATCGCTTCACACAATTTTTGGAGATGTCGATGAAACTTCAATTCGAATAGTGCTATAATATTGCTACCCGAAAGAATGCTCATTAGAATTGATGGTTGAATTAAAAAAAATGTTCAATAAATATTTAAATAAATAATGAAGAATTTACCAAAATTATATCCAGAAGAATTGGCATGGAATTGCCAAAACACCATCTAAAGATACTACCTTAGAAATAAAAGATTAGCCTGACAAATTCTCAAAAAAATGAGAAGAAAATTCTCCTAGAAGTTGTCGAAAAAATTATCAAAAATAATGTTTAAGGCATTTTCAAAAAAAAAAAATGAAAATTTGCACATTGAGTGAGTCTTTTTCGGACTTCTTCTGTAGTAATTTGACATTTTTAAAAGAGTGCGAACAACACGTTGTTTGCTTCCCAAGTTTCAATTGTTTTTCCTTAACACAGTCGTTAGAGAAGCAAGGCCTGAATGATTTGCACACTGTGCAATGCACTGTTTCAGAAGTAAACAAATCGCGCTGGCTCATCGTACACACGTACAAGTGAAATAGTTATATTTGCGGATAGGAGAAAATGATGCAAGATCGATTTGATTTGAATCACTTCATAACAACTGAAATGCCGTGTCATTATTTGGACCGGTATTGCTGGGAGAATTGTCGGAGGTATTTCCAAATAAAATCCCAAGAAATTATGAAGGAACTTTCTAAGTCCAAAAAGATCACCTAAAGGACTACTAAAGAAAATGGTAAAATAATTCCAAAGAAATTGTCGACCAAATTATAAGAAATGCTCGATTGATTTCCAATTGAATTGAATAACAGAACTTTCAAATTCTCGAAACAAACTCATTGGTATTCAGAAATCCGTATTCAAAAAATGTCCGAAAATAAGTTCAGAAAGAGTTGTCAAAAATCCAAAGGCTAAACGAAGAAATGAAGTGCCAAGAATATTGCTAATGGAAATTCCTAAAAAGTAAACAAAATAATTACCGAAAGAATTTAAGAAGAAAATGAAGGAATAGTTTATTATGCAATTAACTTCCCGTACGACTCCCAAACAAGAAATTGCTACTAAGAATCTTTCGCAAAAAGTTCTAAAGAAATTGTCGAAATAAGTTTGCAACCATGTTTCCGAAGCAGTTTCCCGGAAAAATTTGAGGCAGAATTCCAAGAAAATTTTAAGAATAAGCTTCTGAAGGAACCCCCAGAAGAATTTCTGTCAATCTCGTGAAAAATCCCTGAGAAAACTCTGTAACAATTCTCAGAGAAAATCCCAGTGAAAATTCTTGAGGAATGAATGTTATCAGGTTAAATTTTGAAACTTGTTGGATCTTTGGCCTCAGAGCGAATAGAAAATTTGTAGCAACGACGGAGTTCTACAAGAGTTGAGAGCTATTTAACTGTTTTCCTTCTACTAATTAACGGTTTTGCCATCAGACAGCGTTTCTTTCAAAATAAATGTTTTTTTTTCTGGGGTATTTTATGGAGAACACAAATCAGTTTTTACATTGAAATTCCTTAAGTTTTTTTTGTTTTTATTTACGTGTATTTTAACAATTTGCTAATTCTACACTTCATTCGTTAAGTTATCAAACTCTTGTCCCATTCATTCAAACGCAAAACACACACTGTCTTAAGTGTGTTCCGCCAATCGTGTATAATCACGATGACAACTAACAAACAGTGGATTAAAAATGTAATTAACTTTTCCGGGCAACCCAGTCAATGCTGATGGCAGTGGCAACAGGCTACATACACACAATCTGCCCAGAACGTACGCCAATCCACACGTCGTTGTTCCAAATCTACCGAGACAAACCAGCAGGTAGTCACCTCACCGTACGCCGGAAATACGGGTGGGCTGGGCAAACATCGTTGGGGTAAAAGAAAATCACAAGTAGCAGCAATCAAAGTTTCTCCTGTTGCTGGCTGGGGCAGAGCTGAGCTGCGGGATGAAGCTAAATTAGGATTTTTGTGTTTGTTGGGAGATAATTTGTTTCTTCTCTGGAGAGAATATGGACTTCCAACAATGGGCTTACCTCTTTCCTGTCTAGTACAAACTATAGGCCGCCTTATATGCATCGAATGTGCTGAACCTAACCTGACACCCGCAGTCGCTGATTTGCGGACGCTGAAATTAGATTTGGGGCTTCTTGACTGCGGTGGGTGACTCATGTTCGAAGTCGTAATTAGAAATTCAATTATCTTCCTGAATGCCCTGCCTGTGTTGTTGACTGCGTAACTCCGTGGAAACTTCGTCGCCAATGAGGATGAAAATGAGAAGCATCAGGATAACAGGAAGCTGTGGGAATAAAAATTCATGAACGGATAATTAACTTTACTGTTTGTCTAAATTGTTGCACGTGATCGTTACAAAACTCTTAAAAAATGTGTAACGAAGTTTCCTTTCTTCGACTTTTCTCAAACATTCTTGAGCTTGCTTCATCGCCAAAAAAAAGCCTGTCGGTTTCAGGCAGATTAGTCTAATCTGCTGTCTAAGCAACAATGCAATGACGGTAACCATCAGAAGCGAAAAACTTCGTGGCCTTGTTGATGATATTCTAGAGTGAGTAGGATCAGTTTTTTTTTCGGTTCTTCTCAACCGGGAGCGCAAGATGAAGTTTCCAAGAAGTTTGCGGTGCATGTCAAAGCGTGAGTTTATTGTTTCGAAATATTGGACCACCATTCCGGGTTGTGCGCAGGAAACTTTCAATTTGAAAGGATTTTTCTTCGTTTTCAGGACCGACAAGGTTGCAAGTTGTCAAAGTTTGATGTGTGGTGGCACAAACTGGGAATGATGATGGTAGGTATGAAGAAGTTTCACAAACTGGTGTTGTCAGGTCTTTTCAAGAATATTTTGGCCAACACCTAGCAGCTGCTACCATTCTGTGAAGAGGTTTTGACATGGTACGGGTGAGAGTTTATATCTATGGTACTGATTAACAGTAAGTAACATGAATCAATTTGAAGTTCAAATTATCACATTTTGATGTTGACAATGCCTTCGGATCAAATACTGAACATTCAAATGCCCAATTGTGTTCGTGACAGAAATAAATTCTACATAAACTTCGCATACCACGAAAGACCGCCCTGAGGTTAAAATTAATAGGACTACTGACAATTCCCCAATTTAAACTCAAAGTGCAACATCATCAGTTTTTAATCGCATTAAGCCATTGCCACTGGCTTTTGATGTTCTGCCACGCTTCCTGACGAGACAAGCCCAAAAGCCATCTTGATATCCTCCCTCGAACCAGCGCACAAAATTACACGTTTATTCTCCGCATAATGTATCCATTTTTCAATTTGCTTTAAAACCCTCGGAAACATACCACGTACTCCCGGGTAGACACATCGGAATGAACCCTCAATTTTACTATTAGATTTGCTTCCCCTCACACACCGTGTGGCAGCCAGCACTCGTCGAACATTAGCGCTCGTTTTTCTTTATTTACTTCAACATAGAGCTCCCTTTATGGTCTTTTTGCGAAACCGTTCAACGCTCTAGGTTTGCCACTTGCCGGCGTCATCCCGCTCCCCTACACCGACTGCCACTACCGTTTCCGTTCCGATGTGGCATGTATTTTGCATAACTTCTGGCGTTGCCCGGAATTAAGGAGCACACAGTAAGATCAAGCTCGTTATCTATCCCGAAACAGGACCGATAGAAAACACGACAAAAAAAACGAAACATCACGCCAGGAAGCTCACAGACGAAACAGAATTCATCCCTCGTCCGCACTGCAATGGCAGCACGGCGTATCGATTTGTACAAATTGAATACCGAAAAGAATGTCGTCCCTGCTTCGGATCCCTTCTCTCCCGTAGAATCTCGCAGGACACGTTTATTTTCATATATTTTCATTACATTTAACGACTCTCTGCTCGCCTTGCTTCCTTGAAAACGCTCGCCTCATCCGTCATCATCGTCCCTTATTTGTAGCTTTCCCCGGATTCTGGATGCTGGGACTTGGGAGACACGCACGTGGTGGAGTTTTGCTTCAGTTGCAACCCCCGCGTGAATCGCCGAGAAGAAACACGGGGGGAATCATGAGCAAAAATAGCAAAAGTGTTTATAATTTTCCAAAGCGAGACACACTCTTGTCGCTCTCTTGAACTGGTACTTCATTATAAATTGTTTACCCCGAGTTCTTTTGGTTTTCAGGTCCTTTTTATCTCGATGCACAGTGGTTCCCTTGATTGCATACAAATGTTTATGGTAGGCGAATTACTCTTAATTTCTTCATGAATTCCTTCAACATTTTCTCCTGTACAACATAATGGAAATCGCCTGCGCCTAAAGCTTTTTTTTTGGAAATGTATTCATAATGTTTCCCATGATTAACTGGAGTTCTTTCAGTTATTTTTCATCCAGTTCGTCTACGCTTATAATTAGGTAATCTTGAAGTGTCTAGGATCTTTATTCACCTAGCCAGAAGTACACTGAAGACAATTTTATATACTCATATATTGCAGATCCAGCAAAATCCAATAGCAATATCAATTAACCTATTCCCGAAAGGATCCTCGGAAGAATTCTTGAAGGTATTCTCATATATGTCTTGAAACTATCACTGGAGGTTTCCCTGTAAGAATTCTTGAAGGGAATTCCTGAAAAAAGTTTGAAGAATTTCCTGGAATATTTCCGGCGAACTTTCAAATAATGGAATTCTTGGAAAAATCCCGAAATTCACGAAAGGAATTCCTGGCAACCCTGGGAGAATTCTGAAAGAGTCTTCCCTGGGTAAATTCCTGAAGGATTCCCTGGAGAAATGTCTGATAGCGCATCTTGCATATAAGTACTTATTTGCTAAAAGTAAATCACAGTAATTCTCAGTGCAACCAAAACCTACGCTACCGTGACTCTTCTTTGACATGTGTGTTGCTAGAAAGAATCCCTGGTGCACTTATTGTTAGAATTCCTGATGGGATCCCTGAGTAAGCTGCTGAAGGGATTCCCGGGATCTCTGGAAAGTTTTTATGCAACTTCCAAGAGATATTTTGGGAGAAATCCCTACAGAAATTCAAAAGGAGACCCCTGGTTGAATTCCTAAAGGAATTCTATGAAGAAATCTAAAGCAATCCTTAACGAAGCCCCTTGACAAATTTTTGGAAGTATCCCTGAAGGACTTTCTAAAGGAACACCCTCAAAACATCTTTTGAAAAACTCCTAGTGGCATGACTACTGCTGTTTCGTGGAGAAAAAAAAGGTTCTCAAGATATATTTCTAAAAGAATCGCAGGACGAATTTCTGAAAAATTCCTTTGCAGGACCTGCGTATACTGGAAGAAATTCCTGAACAAATCCGTGGATGTATTCTTAAAAGATTTCTTGGAGATAATTGTGAATTTCTTGGAGAATTTCCTGGGTCCTAAGTGACCCCCCCCCCCCCCCCCAATAATCTTTAAGAATTTCAACACAAATCGCTGAAGGAATTTCTCAAAAAATCCTTGAAGTAGGTCAAAAAATCTTCAGGTAATCTTGGAAATAAATGATAGGTATATCCCTGGAAAACTTGATGAGAGATTTCTGAAACTTCTAAATGAACCACTGAATAATTTTTGAAGAGAACTCAAGTGGAATTTCCGAAGCAATCAATTGTGGAGTTCCTATAGCAACCACTGAACGAATTCTTGGAGAATTTACTGGAGGAATTACTGAAGGAATGTCTGAAAGTAAATCAGGAGGAATTCCTGGAAGAACTTCTGGAAGAATCCCTAGAAAAATCCTGAGAGCAATCCCTGGAGAAACTTCCTAGGATATCTATTGAGCAATTCTTGGAGGAATTGCTAGAGAAATGTCTGGAGGAAATACTGGGAACAAATCTGGAGGAATCCCTGAAACAATTCTTGGAGGAATCTCTGGAGAAATTCCTAGAGAAATCCCTGGAGTTACTCCTGGAGGAAGCTCTGCAGGAATTCTTAGATTAATCTCAAAAGGAATTCCTAGGGAATCTCAAGAGAAACTCCTCCTAGAGTAACCCCTGCCAAAATAACCGGAGGAATCCCTGGAAGAAATCTTTGAGGAATCCCTTGAGCAATCTCTGGAGGAATCTCTATAACATATCCCTGAAGGAATCTCTAGAAAAAATCCTAGAAATTACTGCATAAACTCTAGGAGTCTATAGAGAAATTTTTGGAGGAATTCTTGGAAGAAGTCCTGCTCAAGCAACACACATGATTACAAAACAGTCACGGCAGCGCATGTAAAGGTTGCACCAAAGTAACTTTAAGGTCTGAGGTCACGCTTCTCACGAGAGAGAGGATTTCATGGGTTTTTGGTATATTCTGCGTAATTTGTCGAATATGAGGTCGAATATCGCAATTTCCTCATGTGCAATTATTCTTCAGGTATCCCAGAGTCTTCTGTAAAAAATTCATGATTTTAGGATATCCCAAATTTGAATACCGTGGTCAAGAGCGATCAAATCTACAGACAAAAAGTAGATGGTTGTGCACTTTACTTGCAAATTTGATACACAAAAAAGTCATGTATCCTCAAAAGCCCATGTGCAAATACTATTATAAGTTCATAGATGCTGTAAACGTAAAAAAAGTACATGTTACAGCATAAAACTTTGTAAACCGTGCTTTTTTAGAAAATGCAATTTTGGTAAAATCATTCAAATTTACTCAAATTTGAGAGGAGCCAATCTCCCATTTTCTCTCATCCAGATAAAGAGCAAGAGCATAGCGGGTAGCGCAAGGATTCAGGGTTACCAAAAATGTCTTGTGGTGGTAGGATACATTACCAACTAATTGAAATTATGTCACATACTGAAAACGCTTTTGTTTATAGTATAAAAATGGTTCATATCACAAGTGCAAGTAGTAGTGAAATAAAATGAAAATATAGCAAAAGACGTATGCACACATTTATCATTTTATTTCAATCATTCACCCTGTGAGGAAATTAGAAGAGTCGAGGCATTGTTGGCAACCCTACGCGGTTTACTTTCGCTCTCCATCGTTGGCTCTGTGTTTACGACTGCGGTGCGTTTAGTTGTTCACCTCTAAGGTGCTCGAATCCAAACAGATAAAATATTTCTTTTTTCATTTATTATCAAATTTGTAACAAAAAACTTTAACCGTTTTTCAATTTTTCTATTTTATTCCTGTTTTGCTTATAAACCAAATGAAAAACAATAACATCAATGCAATGGTAGAAACAGCAAAGCGAAAAAAAACGATTATGAACACAATCATTTATATCATATTCATTGTTGGATAATTTAGTAAACTTATAGATATTCTCAAAAGTTGAGTATTTCAGGGAAACAAGTATCATTTGATAGTGCATGGTTACTCTGCTAAAATATTGATGAGATGTTTTATATCTTCTTCTTCTTTTTTTTGAGTATTGTTCTCACTAAGACGAAGCCTGCTGCTCAGCCTGCTGTTCTGTGAATCAAGGCACGTGTTCCCACGTTTGATTTTTGTGCTATGCCATTGAAAAGAGTTAATTTTCTGTAAATGCGGCACTACTCAAACGTCATTTTAGTGGGCTTTTGCATCCATGAGCTCTTCCATAGTTATAAATTTTGACTTTTCTCTTCCAATGACCATTCTGTACTTTTATATCGTGTTGTAGGCCCGACGATAACACTAAGCACATGAAAGTAGAGGCAATTCCCATTATAAATAGTTTATGAATCGTTAGGAGATCATACCCGCCATTTTCGACATTTAGAATTACTAGGAATTCCATGTCCAAATCTGGGTGCGCTTTGGTAATTTGAGGATTTTCGAATAGTATAAATAATTATTCTACATTCTTAGGAATATAAGGAACTTTTTTGTCCATGAGAAAGAATTTTTCAATTGATATTTTCTTACTGAAAAATAAAAATACAAATCTCCATTATTTTATGGAAAATTCACTCAAATTTAAGCAGATTGGCCAATATAATCACCAATATCTCGAATCCCACTAATTTGATTCAAAAATTATGTTCAGATGATTGAAACATAATATATTCAGCTTTCTATTTATGGAAAAGGATTGAAAATTGGTTGATCGCAACGATAGATATTTATATATTAGTAAATTTCATATTTTTAAAAACTGTAGAGCTCGATTTTCAGGAAAAACTTAAAAACTGTTCTACTTAAATTTTTTTGCTGCACGATCTTGATATCAGCACATAGTTATGCATCAAAAATTTTGGTCGTTGATAGAAGCTCACGACTTTCGATTTATTTTGTAAACTAGTGTTATTTGTCCACATCTCGGTCCGCTAGAGAAGTTCAAGGATTTTTGAAGAATCTGTGTAAAATTCTTGACTTTTGGAATTTCTTGTTCATACCTGGATCCTCTAAGGGACCGTCCAAAAATCACGTAGCAATTTTGGGATAGAATGGAGTTCCTCAAATTGCTACGCACCATGTAATAGGTATGGGAAAAGCTACGTCATTTGTGAATGCTCTATAAGTTTATTTGAATATTTTAAAAATGTAGAATTTTTTATTCTACATTTGTAAAAATATTAGGAATTATTTGTCCGCAAAGATAGTTTGAGTATTTTTGAAGAATTTATAAAAAAATAACGACT
Source organism: Aedes albopictus (assembly GCF_035046485.1). Lineage (NCBI taxonomy): Eukaryota > Metazoa > Arthropoda > Insecta > Diptera > Culicidae > Aedes > Aedes albopictus. Next base: position 435,595,621 of record NC_085138.1, read on the forward strand.
TTGAGAAATATTTAAATTTTTTTGTTCTTATCTTGGTTCGCTAAGGTAATTCGAGGATTTCCAAAAAAACTATGTAAACTTAATCAATTTTAGGATTACTTGAAATTCTTGACCATATTTTATCTATAAGGTAGTTCAAGGATTTTTGAAGAAACTACGTGAACCTTATATAATTTTTTGTCCATATGTTTAATTCTTTGTCCATACATTGGTCCACTAAAGGATTTCAAGGATTTTTGAAGAATCTATGTATAATTCTTGACTATTGGAAATACTTAGAATTCCTCCCGGAATTCCTTCTCTGATTCTTACAGGATTTTCTTCAGAAATTCCTCCTGGAATTCCACCAAGAATTCCTCCTGGGATTTCTAAAGGAATTCCAACTGGGATACCTCTACGAATTCCTCCTAAGATTCCTCCTGGAAATCTTTTTTTTTTAATCTAGTTAATTTATTGAAGGCAATAACTACTTAATTGTAGTGATTAGTTCTGAATGGAGGCCAATGTACTCTAAGTTAGGGCAACTCGAGGTTAGGAGGTCACATTTTTCAAGGATGGGTAAGGTAACGATTGGGTAACGAGTTTCTCTGGAAATCATCCGGGAGTACTGCGCTTGTGTGCTCGGCGTCTGCTGGTGTTGGAATCAACTGTTGCGTGGGTTGTTCTTCCGGATGGCCAGGATTTAGTTCAGCAAATCCTCCTGGTATGCAGGAACTCTTCCTATGATTAGTACATGTTATTCTTCGGGTATTCCATCAATAATTCTTTCTGGGATTTCTCCAGGAATTTCTCCAAGGAATCCTCTGGGAATTCTTCCAATAATATCTCCAGGAACTCCTCCTAGGAATCTCACAGAATCTCATTTTTCTTGAGATTTCTTTAGCAATTCACCTGGGATTCCTCCAGGAATTTATCCTAGGATTCCTCCAGAAAATTTTTCTAGGATTCCTCCAGGAATTAGGATTTCTCCAGAAATGTTTACTAGGATTCCCCCAGGAAATCCTCCCGGGATTCCTTCAGGAATTCCTATTCGGATTTCTTAAGAAATTTCTCCTGGGATTCCTTTTCGAAGGCTTCATGAGCTTCCTATGGGAACTCCTCCAGGAACTTCTTTAGGAATTCCTCCTGAGGACTCTCCAAAAATGTCTTCAAGAATTTCTCCTGGAATTCCTCCAGACCATTCCTCTTGGGAATCCTCCAGGAATATTTTCGGAAATCCTTCAAGAATTCCAACACAAATGTCCCCTCCAGGAATTCCTCCTAGGTTTCCTCCGGGAAATGCTCCTGGGATTACTCCAGGAACTCTCCCTAGTAATAATACGGGAATTTCTTCTTGGATTCCTTCAGAAATTTTTCCAGGGATTTCTCCAGCAGTTTCTCCACAAATTGCTCTTTGAATTCCTCTAGGAATTCTGAAAGGATTCCTCCAGGAATTTATACAGGAATTGCTCCACAGATTCTTACAGGAGTTTCTTCTGGGATTCCTTCTGCAATTCCTGCTGGAATTTCTCTAGGCATTTATCTTAGGATTCCGCTTGGAAATCCTCTAGGAATTCATGCTAGGATTCCACCTAGAATTCTTTCATGGATTACTCCAGAAATACTTCCTGGCATTTTTTAGGGGTTCTCCCAGGAATTCTTCCTCCAGGAATTGCTCTTGGCATTCCTCTAGAAATTCCTCCTGGGATTCTTCCAGGAATTCTTTCTGGGATTCTTCTAGGAATTCCTGCGAGGATTCCTCCAGGAATTCCTCTTGGAATTCCTCATGGAATTCTTCCAGGAGTTCCTCCTGGGATTCATTCGTGAATTCTTCCTTGAGTTCCTCCATGAAATCTTCCTTGGATTCCTTCTGGAAATCCTCCAAGGATTCCTCCAGAAATTTCTCCTAGGACTCCTTCAGGAAATCCTCCTCGGGATTCCTAGAGGAACTCTTCTTAGGATTATTCCGTGGTTTTCTTTTGGTATTCCTCCAATGATTCTTCCTGGGATTTTTCCAGGATTTTCTCTTCGGATTCCTTCAGAAATTACTCTTGGAATTTCATCAAGAATATCACCAGGAACTCCTTCTAGGATACTCACAGGTTTTTTTTTCTGAGATTTCACCGACAATTTCTCTTGGGATTTCTCCAAGAATTCCTTTTAGAATTTCTCCAGAAAATTCTCCTAGGATTCCCCCAGGAAATCCTCCTGGGATTCTTTCAGGAATTCCTCTTCGGATTTCTCCTGGGATTCCTTTTTGAAGTCTTCCTGAGTTTCCCATGGGCATTCCTTCTGGTATTTCTCCAGGAATTCCTTCTGAGGTTTCTCCAGAAATGCCTTCAAGAATTTGTACAGGAATTTCTCCTGGGATTCATCCAAGCCATTCCTCTTGGGAATCCTCCAACAATATCTTCGGAAATCCTTCAGGAATTCCACAAAAATATCACCTAAAAATCCTCCTCTGGGATTCATTCGAAGAATTCCTGGTTGTATCGTGGGAGGAATCGAAGGAGTAATTCCTGAAGGGATCCCAGGAAAAATCTTGCGGAAATCTCAGGAGGAATTCCTGGACCAATCCCAGGAAGAACACATGGAGGAATTTTATGAGGGATTTATCAAGAAAATCCTGGGAGAAATTCCTGGAAGAATCCCAGGCGAAATCTCGAGAGAATTTACTTGAGAAATCTCAGGAGTTTCACCGGGAATCCCTGAAAGAGTTTATACTCCCAGGATTTTCTCGATAGGTTTCTCTGGGAATTCCTGTAGTTTTGCCGGGATTTCTACTAGGATTTCCTCTAATAATTCCTCTAGGAGTTCCTCCGAGAATTCCACAAAAAGTTCCTCCAGAAATTCTTCCAGGAATTTCTCTAGAAGTTCTCCCGGGAATTCTTCTAGGAGTGTCTTCGGGAATTCTTCTTGGTGGTCAACCAGCAATTTCTCTAGACGTTCCTCAAAAAAAATCCTTAAGAAATATCTCCTGGAATTCCTCTAGGAGTATCTCTCCCGGGAATTCCTCTACAAATTCCTCCAGATTTTTTTTCTAAGAGTTCCTCCTGAAATTCTTCTAGGAGTTCCTACGGGATTTTTTTCTTTTGGTTCGATCGAGAATTCCACGAGTGGATCCTTCGGGAATTCCTCTTGAAGTTCCTTCAGAAACTCATCTTGAAATTCCTTCAGAAATTCCTCTATGAGTAACTCCAGGAATTTCTCCAGGAGTTTCTCCTGGAATACCTTTCAGAAGTCTCTCTGGGAATTATTCTAGGACTTCCAAGAATTTCTCTAAGAGTCCCCCTGGGAGTTTCATTGGGGGTTCCTCTAGGAGGTTCTCCCAGAATTTCTATAAGACTTTCTCCTTGTTCCTCAAGGAGTTTCTTCAGCAATTTCTCTACAGGTGTTTCAAAAACTATTCTATGAGTTTCTTTTTATAGTTCCTGCGGGAATTCCTCTATGCTGTCCTTCGAGACTTCTCCTATAAATTCTTCCGGAGTTTCCCCGGGAGTTGCTCTGGGAGTTTCTCCTAGAGAAATGGCTGAAAAAACTACATGAGGAATTTAAGGAGAAACTCTTGGAAGAATTCCGGGAGGAACTCCCAGAGAAATTCCCGGAGGAAGTTCAAGAGGAACCTGGAGGAATTTCTAGAGCAATTCCCAGAGGAATTCCTAGAGGAGTTCTTGAAGGAACTCCTAAAAGAATCCCCGAAGAGAATTTTAGAAAAAAATCTCTTGGAACTCCTGAAGGAATGCACCTAAAGAATTTACCAAAGGATCTCCAAGAGGCATACCTGGAGGAACTCCTATAAAAAATCCCACTGGAACTCATCGAAGAGAAGTGGAGTTCTTCCGGGATTTCAACTTAGGATTCCACTTGGAAATCCTCTAGGAATTCATGCTAGGATTCCACCTAGAATTCCTTCATTGATTTCTCCAGAAATACTTCCTGGCATTCCTCCTGACATTCCTCCAGGAATTCCTCTTGGCATTTCTCTAGGAATCTCCTGGGATTCTTTCTGGAATTCTTTCGTGGATTCTTCCAGGAATTCCTCCGACGATTCCTCCAGGAATTCCTCTTGGAATTCCTCATGGGATTCTTTCGTGAATTCCTCCTCGGATTCCTCCAGAAATTCCTCCTAGGACTCCTCCAGGAAATCCTCCTTGGGATTCCTATAGGAACTCTTCCTAGGAATATTACATACCTTCCTTCTGGTATTCCACCAATAATTCTTCCTGGGATTTTTCCAGGAATTTCTCTTCGAATTCCTTCAGATATTACTCTAAGGAATCCTCTAGGAATTCCTTCAAGAATATCTTCAGGAATTCCTTCTAGGATACTCACAGGTTTTTTTTTCTGAGATTTTACCAGCAATTCTTTCTGGGATTTCTCCAAGAATTCCTCTTAGAGTTTCTCCAGAAAATTCTCCTATGATTCCCCCAGGAAATCCTCCTGGGATTCCTTTTGGAATTCATCTTCGGATTTCTCCTGGGATTCCTTTTCGAAGTCTTCCTGAGCTTCCTTTGGGAATTCCTCCTGGTATTTCTCTAGGAATTCCTCCTGAGGTTTCTCCAAAAATGCCTTCAAGAATTTCTCCAGGAATTCATCCAAGCCACTCCAGGAATCTTCCAGGAATATCTTCGGAAATCCTTCAGAAACACCACAAATATATCTTCTGAAACTCCTCCTGGGATTCTTCCTAGTATCAATACAGGAATTAATTCTTGGATTCCTTCAGCCATTTTTCTATGAATTTTCCAAGGCTTCCACCACGAAATTTTACAGGAATTGCTCCAAGGATTCTTACATGCGTTTTTTCTGGGTTTCCTTCTGCAATTCGTCCTAGAATTCCTCTAGGAATTCATCCTAGGATTCCACTTGGAAGTCCTTTAGGAATTCGTCGTAGGATTCAATTTGGAATTCCAACATGGATTGCTCCAAAAATACCTCCAAGTATTCCTTCAGGGGATCCTCTTGGAATTCTTCTGGAAGTACCTCGTGGGATTGTTCCAGGCATTCCTGCTGGGATTCTTCCAGGTATTCCTATTGGCATTCCTCCAGGTATTCCTCTTGGCATTCCTCATGGGATTCCTCCAGGAATATCTCCTGGCATTCATCCGTGAATTCCTCCTTGAATTCCTCCAGGAAATCCTCCTAGGATTCCTCCAGGAAATCCTCCTGGGATTCCTCCTGGAAATCCTGGGAGGTTTTCTATAAATTTCTCCTAGGATTCCTCTAAATTTTGTTGCGGGGTGTCCTAAAGAAATTCCTCCTAAGGTTTCTTTAGGTGTTCCTCCAAAGATTTCTCCAGGAATTTCTTTTTGGAATTCTCCAAGCATACCTTCGGAAAATCTTCAGGAATTCTTCCAGAAGCTCCACCTGGGACTCCTCCATTAAATCCTCCTGCGATTCCTTCAGGAAATCTTCCTGGGATTCCTCCAGGAACTCTTCCTTGCATTATAACAGGAATTTATTCTGGAATTTCTGAATCAATTCTTCCAGGGATTTGTTCAGGAATTCCTCCAGATTTTTTTTTTGATTCCACTAAGAATTCCTCCTGTAGCAACTCTTATGAGAAATCTCAGTAAGATATCCTGGAGAAATCTCAAGAGGAATTCCTGGAGGAACCTCAGAAGGAGTTTCTGGAGGAAACTCAATAGGAATTCCTGAAGGAATCCTAAGAGGAATTTTAGGAGGTATAAAAAAATTGGGAGAAATATCTGGTGGAATCGAAGGAAAAATTCCTAGAAGAATTCTAGAACGATTTTCTGGAAGAATCTTATGAGGAATTTCTAGAAGACCACCAGAAGGAATTTCTGGAGGAACCTCAAGGGAAATTTCTGCAGGAACTCCAGGATGAATTCCTGGAGATATCCCGGGAGGAATTTCTGCAAGAATCTAAGGAGTAATTCCTGAAAAAAAAACTAGAAGGAACTCCTGGAGGAATCCCAGGAAAAACTCTTGGAAAAATCCCAAGAAAAATGCTTGGAAGAATCCTAGGTAGAATTTCTGAGAAAATCCCAGAAGGAATTTCTGGATGAGTCCTTGAAGGAAATCCTGTAGGAATCCGAGGAAGAATTCCTAGAGGAATCCCGGGAGGAAACCCTGGAGGAATCTCAGAAGAAATTCGTGGAAGAATTTCTCAAGGAATCACGGATGAAACTGTTGTGGGAATCCAAGGAGGAATTCCTCGAAACATCCCGGAAAGTATTCCTTGAGAATGCTTAGGAGAAATTCCTTGAGAAATTCCAAGACGAATTCCTGGAGGAATCCCAAGAGAAATGCCTTCAGGAAATCCAGGAGGAATTCCAGTAGAAACCCCGGGAGGAATTCCTCGAAGATTACAAGAAGAAATTCATGGGAAAACCCTGGAAGGAATTCCTGGAAAATTTGTTGAAGGAATTCCTGAAAGTATATCGTGGGAGGAATCCAAGGAGAAATTCCTGGAGGGATCCTAGGAAAAATCTCGCGGAAATCCCAGGAAGAATTCCTGGAGGAATCCCAGGAGGAATTCATGGAGGAATTTTAGGAGGGATTTTAGGAGGAATTTTAGGAGGAATTTTAGGAGGAATTTATCAAAAATAAAAATCCTGAGAGAAATTCCTGGAAGAATCCCAGGCGAAATTTCTCGAGAAATTATGGGAGGAATTCCTAGAGAAATTCTAGGAAGCATTCTAGGATTTTGGGGTTCCTCAGGAAGTCCGTATGGAATTCTTCCAGGAATTCCTCTTGGGATTAATCCAAGAATGCTTCCTAGAATTTCTCTAGGAATTCCTCCCATAATTTCTCGAGAAATTTCGCCTGGGATTCTTCCAGGAATTTCTCTCAGGATTTTTATTTTTGATAAATTCCTCCTAAAATTCCTCCTAAAATTCCTCCTAAAATTCCTCCTAAAATTCCTCCATGAATTCCTCCTGGGATTCCTCCAGGAATTCCTCCTGGGATTTCTGCGAGATTTTTCCTGGGATCCCTCCAGGAATTTCTCCTTGGATTCCTCCCACGATACACTTTCAGGAATTCCTTCAACAAATTTTCCAGGAATTCCTTCCAGGGTTTTTCCATGAATTTCTTCTTGTAATCTTCGAGGAATTCCTCCCGGGGTTTCTACTGGAATTCCTCCTGGATTTCCTGCAGGCGTTTCTATTGGGGTTCCTCCAGGAATTCATCTTGGGATTCCTCTATAGAAATTCCTCTTGGAATTTCTCAAGGAATTTCTCCTAAGCATTCTCAAGGAATACTTTCCGGGATGTTTTGAGGAATTCCTCCTGGGATTCCCACAACAGTTTTAACCGTGATTCCTTGAGAAATTCCTCCTGAAATTTCTCCACGAATTTCTTCCAAGATTCCTCCAGGGTTTCCTCCCGTGATTCCTCTAGGAATTCTTCCTCGGATTCCTACAGGATTTCCTTCAAGGACTCATCCAGAAATTCCTCCTGGGATTTTCTCAGAAATTCTACCTAGGATTCTTCCAAGCATTTCTCTTGGGGTTTTTCCAGGAGTTCCTTCTAGGTTTTTTTTCAGAAATAACTTCTTGGATTCTTGCAGAAATTCCTCCCAAGATATCTCCAGGAATTCATCCTGGAGTTCCTGAAGGAATTTTCTTTGAGGTTCCTCTAGAAATTCCTTCTGGTGATCTTCCAGAAATTCCTCGTAAGATTCTTCCAGAAAATCGTTCTAGAATTCTTCTAGGAATTTTTCCTTGGATTCCACCAGATATTTCTCCCAATTTTTCTATTCCTCCTAAAATTCCTCTTGGGATTCCTTTAGGAATTCCTATTGAGTTTCCACCAGAAATTCCTACTGAGATCCCTCCAGGAATTCCTCTTGAGATTTCTCCAGGAAATCCTACTGAGAATTCTCCAGGAAATCCTACTGAGATTTCTCCAGCAAATCCTACTGAGATTTCTCATAAGAGTTGTTACTGGAGGAATTCTTAGGGGAATCCAAAAAAAATTCTGGAGAAATTCCTGAACAAATCCCTGGAAGAATTGATTCAGAAATTCCAGAGTTATTGCCTGTTATAATACAAGGAAGAGATCCAGGAAGAATCCCAGGAGGATTTCCTGAAGGAATCGCAGGAGGATTTAATGGAGGAGTGCCAGGTGGAGCTTCTGGAAGAATTCCTGAAGATTTTCAGAAGGTATGCCTGGAGAATTCCCAATAGAAATTCCTGGAGAAATCTTTGGAGGAACACCTAAAGAAACCTGAGGAGAAATTTCTGTAGGAAGCCCCGCAACAAAATTTAGAGGAATCTTAGGAGAAATTTATAGAAAACCTCCCAGGATTTCCTGGAGGAATCCCAGGAGGATTTCCTGGAAGAATCCCAGGAGGATTTCCTGGAGGAATCCTAGGAGGATTTCCTGAAGGAATTCAAGGAGGAATTCACGGATGAATGCCAGGAGGAATTTCTGGAGGAATCCCATGAGGAATGCCAAGAGGAATACCTGGAGGAATGCCAATAGGAATACCTGGAATTCCTGGAAGAATCCCAGCAGGAATGCCTGGAACATTCCCACGAGGTACTCCCAGAAGAATGCCTAGAGGAATTCCTAGAGAATCCCCTGAATGAATACTTGGAGGTATTTTTGGAGCAATCCATGTTGGAATTCCAAGTTGAAACCTACGACGAACTCCTAAAGGACTTCCAAGTGGAATCCTAGGATGAATTCCTAGTGGAATTCTAGGACGAATTGTAGAAGGAACCCCAGAAAAAACTCATGTAAGAATCCTTGGAGCAATTCCTGTAAAATTTCGTGGTGGAAGCCTTGGAAAATTCAGAGAAAAATGGCTGAAGGAATCCAAGAATTAATTCCTGTATTGATACTAGGAGGAATCCTAGGAGGAGTTTCAAAAGATATATTTGTGGAATTCCTGAAGGATTTCCGAAGACATTCCCGTGAGATTCCCAAGAGGAATGGCTTGGATGAATTTCTGGAGAAATTCTTGAAGGCCTTTTTGGAGAAACCTCAGGAGGAATTCCTAGAGATATACCAGGAGGAATTGCCATATAAAGCTCGGGAAAATTGACGAAGATGAATTCCAAAAGGAATCCCAGGAGGATTTCCTGGGAAAATCATAGGAGAATTTTCTGGAGAAACTCCAAGAGGAATTCTTGGATTGGGATTCTTGGAATCCCAGGAAGAATTGCTGGTAAAATCTCAGAAAAAAAAACCTGTGAGTATCCTAGAAGGAATTCCTGAAGATATTCTTGAAAGAATTCCTAGAGGATTCCTTAGAGTAATATCTGAAGGAAACCGAAGAGAAATTCCTGGAAAAATCCTAGGAAGAATTATTGGTGGAATACCAGAAGGAAGCTATGTAATAATCCTAGGAAGAGTTCCTCTAGGAATCCCGAGGAGGATTTCTTGGAGGAGTCCTAGGAGGAATTCCAAGGAGGATCCAAGGAAGATTTCATGGAGGAATCTGAGGAGAAATTCACGCAGGAATCCCATGAGGAATTCTAAAAGGAATTCCTGGAGGAATCCTTGGAGGAATTCCAGGAAGAATCCCTGGAAGAATCCCAGGAGATTCCTAGAGGAATGCCAAGAGAAATTCCTGGAGGAATGTCAGTAGGAATGCCAGGAAGAAAGAGAGAAATCAATGAAGGAAGTCTAGGTGGAATCCTAGCATGAATTCCTAGAGGATTTCCAAGTGGAATCCTAAGTTGAAATCCCGGAAGAACTCCAGGAGGAATTGCCGAAGGAATCTCAGAGGAAACTCCTGTAATAATCTGTGGAGTTTTTCTAGGAGTTTTTCTAGGTGTTTCTCTTCGATGAGTTCCAGCGGGATTTGTTATAGGAGTTCCTCCAGGTATGCCTCTTGGAGATCCTCTTTCTTTAGGTGCATTCCTTCAGGAGTCCCAAGAGATTTTTTTTCTAAAATTCTCTTCGGGGATTCTTTTGGGAGTTCCTTCAAGAACTCCTCTAGGAATTCCTCTGGGAATTGCTCTAGGAGTTCTTCCAGGTATACCTCTAGGACTTCCTCCTGGAATTTCTCTGGGAGTTCCTCCCGGAATTCTTCCAGGAGTTCCTCCTTAAATTCCTCATGGAGTTTCTTCAGCCATTTCTCTAGGAGAAATGATACTCCCAGAGCAATACCCGGTGAAACTCCGGAAGAATCACTCGAGGAATTCATGGAGAAACTCCAAGAAAAAGATCCCATTGAAACTTCTAGAGGAATATCGGGATCGCCTGCAGAAATTCTCGGGGTATCTCCCCGAAGAATCACCGGAGGATCTGCTAGAAAGAAATTCCTTGAGAACTGGTAGAGCAATTCCGGAGGAACTTTTGAAAAGTCCTTGAAAATACTCCGACAGAGAAACTTTAGTTTAATTCCCGGAGAAACATACATACAAAATCTCAAGAGGAACTCCAGGAGGAACTTATAGAGAAATTCCTGAAGGTACTCCTATAAAAATTCCCGACGGGATTTCTTGCAGGATTTTTAGAGGAACTCCATGAGGAATTTTGGGAGAATCTCATAAAATAATTCCTGGATGACCTTTGAAGAAAATTGCTTACGACACTCTTTGGGATATTCAAGTAATAATACCCGGAGGAACTCCCAGAGGAATTCCCGGTGAGATTTCAGGAAAAAAAAAATCATATGAAACTCCTAGAGAGGTATTCCCAGAAGACAACCTAGATGAATTCTGAAGGGAACTCCAAGAAGTATTTCTGGAGGAACCCCTGGAGCAACTCCCAGAGGAATTCCTGGAGAAATTTTAAGAGAAATTACTGAAGGAAACAATTAGGAGAATTTGCGGTGGGAATCCTGGGTAAATATGCGGAGAAACACCTTGAGGAATTCCCGAAGGAACTTCCATAGGAATTTTCGGAGGTAATTTTGGACGAATTCTACTGGTGTCGCTAATTCTACGTAGAGCAATTTCCGGAGGAACTCCAAGAAAAAAAATACATTTTGTAACTCCTAGAGAAAGTCCCGAACGCCAGCATAGAGGAATTCCCGCAGGAACTTTAAAAAGAAATTCATAGAATAGTTTTTGAAACACCTGTAGAGAAATTGCTGAAGAAACTCCTTGAGGAACAAGGAGAAAGTCTTATAGAAATTCTTGGAGCACCTCCTAGAGGAACCCCCAATGAAACTCCCAGGGGGACTCTTAGAGAAATTCTTGGAAGTCCTAGAATAATTCCCAGAGAGACTTCTAGTAGGTATTCTAGGAGAAACTCCTGGAGAAATTCCTGGAGTTACTCGTGGAGGAATTTCTGAAGGAATTTCAAGATGAGTTTCTGAAGAAATTTCAAGAAGAATTCCCGAAGGATCCACTCGTGGAATTCTCAAACGAACTAAAAGAAAAAATCCCGTAGGAGCTCCTAGAAGAATTTCAGGAGGAACTCTTAGAAAAAAATCTGGAGGAATTTGTAGAGGAATTCCCGGGAGAGATACTCCTAGAGGAATTCCAGGAGATATTTCTTAAGGATTTTTTGGAGGAACGTCTGAAGAAATTGCTGGTTGACCACCAAAAAGAACTCCCGGAGACACTCCTAGAAGAATTCCCGGGAGAACTTCTAGAGAAATTCCTGGAAGAATTTCTGGAGGAACTTCTTGAGGTATTCCTGGAGGAACTTCTGCAGGAATTCTTGAAGGAATTCTAGTAGAAATCCCGGCAAAACTACAGGAATTCTCAGAGATACGAACGTACGAACTCTTAGAAAACATCCCATTTGAATTTCTAGAAGAATTTCGCTGAGGCCTCCTTATAAATTGCTGGAGGATCCTCTAGAAGAAATCTCGAGAAAACTTTTTGGGGAATTCCTGGAGGAACTTCTGGAGGAATTCTTGAAGGAATTCTAGTAGAAATCCCGGCAAAACTACAGGAATTCTCAGAGATACGAACGTACGAACTCTTAGAAAACATCCCATTTGAATTTCTAGAAGAATTTCGCTGAGGCCTCCTTATAAATTGCTGGAGGATCCTCTAGAAGAAATCTCGAGAAAACTTTTTGGGGAATTCCTGGAGGACCCCCTAGAAAAAAAAATTCCGATTGAAACTCCTAGAGGAATATCCGGAGGACTGACTAGGGAAATCTCGAGGAATTCCCTGAAGAACTCCCAGAAAGAAATCTTATAAAAACTCGAAGATCAATTTCCGGAGGAGCTACCTGAAGAATTTATAGAAGAATGTCTAGATAAATTCCTGGAAGAATTCCTAGACGAGATTCTGGTGAACTTTTTGAAGAATTTCCGGAGGAACTCCTAGAGGAATTTTTGAAGGAAATCCTAGAGGAATCTAGGATCTAGATTCCCGGAGAAACCCATCGAGAAAATGCTGGGGTAGGAACTCCTTCAGGAATTCCCGGTTAAACTCCCATAGGCATTTCCTGGAGAACTTCTCGAGAAATTTATGTACGAACACTTAGAAAAAATCACATTTGAAAAATTTCCAAAAGAACTCCTAGGAAAATTCCTGGAGGAACTCCTAGAATAAAATCAAATTGAAACTCCTAGAGGAATTCCCGGAGCAACTCTTAGAAAGAAATCCGATAGGAGCTCGAAGAGTAATTTCCGGATGAACTCCTAGAGGAATTTTTGATGGAACTCCCAAGAAAACTCCCGGAAAGACTCCTAGCGAAATTCTTGGAACTCCTAGAGTAATTTTCGGGGAGACTTCTAGAAAAAATTTCCTCTTGGAACTTCTATAGCAATTCCCAGAAGACCACCTAGCGAATTAACCGGAGAAACTCCTCGAGGAATTCCTTGAGGAATCCTCGGAGAATCTCTCAGAAAAATTTTAGAGAAATTCCCGGATGATCTCATAAAAAAATCCAATCGGTACTTCTGAAAGAGTTTCCGGGGAAACTCCTAGAAGAGCTTCTAGAAAAAATTCTGGACGAATTTCTGGTGGAATTCTCCGAGAAACTCCTCGAGGAAATCCAGGAGTAACTCCTGAAAAAAGGCATGTTCAACTTCTAGAGGAATTTCTAGAGGTATTCCTAGAGATATTTCCGGAGAGATTTCTCAAGAAATTCTTGGAGGTACTCCTACAGGAATTAGAGGTATACTACTTAAGAATTGTTTGGAAGAGTTCCTGGAGGAATTGTTGAATGATCACCAAGAGTAATTCCCGAAAAAAATCTTAGAATTCCCGGAAGAACTTGTACAGAAATTCCTGGAGGAACTCCTAGAGTAATTCTTGGAGGAAATCCTAATAGAATTCCCGGCGAGACTATAGGAACTCTTGGAGAAACTTCTAAAGGAAGCCCCGCAGAAACTGCTGAACAAATTACTAAGGGTGGGAACTCGTTCAGGAATTCCCGGAGAAATTCCTATAGGCATATCCGGAAGAACCTCTCGAAGAATTCCAGAACAAACTCTTAGAAAATATGCATTTGAACTTTTGAAGGTTCCTAGAGAAACTTCTGGAGGAACTCTTAGAGGCAATCTCAAGAGAGCTCTTTGGGGAATTCCTAGAGAAACTCCTAGAAAAAAAAATGCAATTGAAACTCCTAGAGGAACTCGCGGAGGACCGACTAGAGAAATCCCGAGGAATTCTTTGAGGAACTCCTACAAAGAAATCTCTTAGGCACTCGAAAAGCAATTTCTGGAAGAACTTCTAGAGGAATTTCCGGGAGAACACAAGAAGATTTCCTGGAGACACTCGAAAAGGATTGCACGAAGTAACTTCTAGTGAAATCCCTAGAGAAACTCCAAAGAGTTTCCTTTGGCAGTCCTCGAAGAATTCCTGGAGGAACATATAGAAAAAATCCTACTTCTAGAAGAATTTCTAGAAGAAACTCCTAGACAATCTCCTAGAGGGATTCCTAGAGGATTTTCTACAGGAGATTTGCGAGGAACTTTGGGAAGAATTCTCGGAGGAACTCCCCAAGAATATCCTGGAGAAGCTCGTAGAAAAAAAATCTTTTGAACTTCTAGAAATTTTCTGGAATTTCTTGGTTGGGCTCCAAAAGGTATTTCTTAAGACACTTCCCAAGGTATTTCCAGAGGAACTCGTAGAGGTACTCCTAGAGGATTTTTTGGAGGAACACCTTGAGGATTTCCGGGAGGAACTTCTCAAGAAATCTCCTGAAGACTGCCTTGAATGACTGCCTTGAAGGACACCTTGAGGAATTCGTGGAGGACCTCCTAGAGAAATTTCTGGAGGTACTTCAAGAGGAATTCCTAGAGAAATTCTCGAAGGAAATCCATTGAATTTCTAGATGAATTTCCGGATGATAAAAAAATATTCACCGATCCACCCAAAATCATCGGGTATACCATATATGATTCCTATGAAATTCGTAGCTCTCCTAAGAGTCGACGCTTACAGCCGACTAGAGTTTCGAGCAGTTTTATTTTCTCTGTATGTTTGAATGAAATATGTTAAATAAATTTGAATCTATAAAATGTTTCTGTTTTGTTTAAGTTTTGAGAAGATTTAGTTTATTTTCTCTTAGTTTTCCATGCAAACCTTGAATTGCAATCAATGCAATGCAATGAATTCAAATCAATGCATTTGCTGCTACATAAAATCATTGATTGAGTATTCGAGCAACTTGCTCGAACTGCACGAAATCATTTTCATAGCAACTATTTCGCAGCTACCAAACGCACCTGCCCTGCCAGGACGGCGTTTGTTTATACCGTGCTCTATTGTTCTCCCATCTGCGGGCATCCATCCACAGCCTTCAGCCGGGAGAGTTTTTTTTTTCTCTTCTGCTTTGTTGGTATCGACTGAAATGAGAAAATTGAGGTCGGTGTGGATCACCGTTTTTGTGGTTGCCAATAATGATTTGAGATCCTACCTTTAGATACAAGAGGTTTGATAAGTCTAACCATTTATGATTCCATGCTGTGATAGTATTTAGTTTTAATATAATTGTAAACACAATGAAATGCTGGATGAAACAATAGTGGAAATCTTCTCCGACGTCAAGCATAATAAGAAGTAACTCTGCTTGTTATATATAATTCGCCATGCATTTTATTGCTGTATCAATACAATACACTTATTCTTGTTCTACTTCTTCGTAACTCCCGTCTTTTGGACTCAACCTGCTACTTAGCTTGTAATTGTAAAGCAAATAGCTAAGTGGTTTCTATGATCAATGAATCATTTTCGCATTCTTATATCGTATATGCATGCTAAGATACCCATAGCCTTGGATAACAACGATAATTTATGTAAAGTTTATGTACTGATCAAGAAACGAGCTCAGACACCATCGGTATATTCTTGATGAATACCCGACCTTTTACTGAGTCAGTTATGTCCACATCTTTCATTATTATATTTGTTTACATTATTTTCTTTCTCTGCAAATCTTCTACCACATCCATGTTATAACTTTTGTCACTGAGGACAAAATGAAAACCAGAATGTTGATACAAAACCATCTTGTACAACTTTGGCTATACTGAACCATAAACTCATTTCAAAATAATCCTGGCCACACTGCCAACCCCGAACGAGTGGGACAAGCTGCCTCTCCGAGAGAGCTAAAACGTGCTTTTTCAACGGCAGCACGTGGTAATTTCAAATTTTCAACGGACGAGCTTGACCTCAGACCTTAACTTACTGCGCAACAATTACCAGCGCTGCCGTGACTGTTTTGTGACCATGTGTTTTGCTACGGTGGAGGAAGTCTTAGATGAATCACTGGTGAAATTTCAGGATGAACTCCTATAGGAATCTCTAGAGGAACTCATGGAGTCTCCTTTACAAGAATTCCCGCAGGAATCCCTGATGAAATTTTCAAAGGAAGCCCTGGTAGAATTCTTGGAGAATTTCTAGAGAAATCCCTCGATGAATTCCGTGAGGAATTCTTAAAGAAATTTTAAGAGAAATCGCTGAGATAATCACGGAAGGCGTTTCTGGGTAAATTTCAGAAGCAAGTTTTGAAGAAATCGCAGAAAAACTTTTATGGGGAAATCTTGAAGGAATGCTTATTAGAGATCGTGGATTAGCTTCAGGAGGAATCCCTGTAGCAATTCCTAAAGGATTCCCTAGAGGAATTCCTTATGAAACCCCGAAAGGAATCACGGAATAAATACCAAGAGTCATTCCTTAAAGAATCCCTCAGTAGTTCCTTGAAGAAGTCTTGGATAAATTCCTGGAGGAGCTCCTGAAAGAGTTCATAGATGAATTCCTGAAGAGATCCAGTAGAATCCCAAGAAGAGTTCCAAAAGGAATTTTTAAAATAATCCCTGGTGTTGTTCCTGAAAGAATCACAAAAGGAATTCCCAAGTTAATCCCTGGAAGGATTCCTGAAGATACCTCTGGGGTATCCCAGCAGCAGTCCCATGTGAAGAAATTCCAGGAGAGCTTTCTTAACGAATTACTGGAATAATGTCTATAAAAAATCCCTGGAAAAAATCTGAAGGTTTCAATGTCTGCAGTAATTTCTGGTCGAATTGTTAAAGCAATCCTTGTCTGGAGTTCTAAAGGATTTTAGTACAACATTTTAAAAGAATTTCTTGATTATTTTTTGAATAATCTTTGGTGAAATTTTCTGGAAGAAATACTTGGAATCACTGCAGCATTATCTAGCGGAATTTTTGAAAGAATATATGGCGAAATCCCTTAAGAAATCTCTGGTATTAACCTGCAGAAATGACTTAAAAGGATCTCTGTAGAAATTTCTGAGGAGGGGGGAAGAGGTAGTCCGATGAGATCCCCAGAGAAATTCTTGAAGGAATCTCTGGAGGAATACATGATGGAATCACCGAAGCAGGCTATGGAAAAAAAAACCTGGAGGAATTCCTCGAAGCACCATGGCAGAAGAATCTATAATTTTTTTTTGAAGGAATGGAACCCCGCAAGATGACCATAGAGGAATTCACGAAGGAGAAATTCTTGGAGATGTTCCTTGAGGAATTTCTGAAAGAATTCCATTTTTTTGCTCGTTTCATTGAATACTTGAAAAAATATGTGAATTTTGAGCTACTACACTCTATAGCTGCATTTGGTTCTGTAAGGTCCTTCTCTTTCCTTACAGTATCCGGTTCCGGCATATCCGAAATATTTGGCATGTTGTTTTTGTAGTCCTTGAATAAAAATCACAAAATTAATCCATTCAATAAAGCTTGTTATTTGGCAAAATTATATGATAATATTGAAGTGGTACTCTTACAAATTAACTTGGGCAAAATTTCTTGTGGTTTTCGAAAAAAATGGAAAAAAATGTTTGATTATAGAAAAAATTAAAATTATTAAAATGGACAATTTTTTGGGAAGTTTGTTTCTGGAACTCCGAATTATTAATAATCTTGAGTTGATACGAAATACAAGAAAAAGGGTGGACAGGGTGGAGGGGGGGGCGTCTCTCTAAAGCTATCGCTACAAAAATTACCTAAGGGAATCCCGAAGGTATTGCCGAAGGACACCGCAAAATATCTTGCAAAGAAGTATCCAAAAGAGTGGCCGAAGAAATTTCTAAAAAGAACACCAAAGAGGTTGTCAAAGGCATTTCCGAAAAAAATCAGAAAAAATTGACTAAGAAACCTTAAGGCAATAATCCGATCAATTTAGAATCTCCTGCGTAATTTCCAATGGAAATTTCTAAGAAATTATTTAGGGAATGGCCTAAGAAATTATTTAGGAGAACTTCACAATGAACATGCCAACGAAATTGCCGAAAGAAAATATAAAACTAATTGTCAAATAATGTTTCAAAGGTTTCGGAATGAATTTCCATTGTTATTACTGACGAATGTTTAAAGAAAATATGTATTGAAAGAAATTGCAATAATAAAACAATGAATTTGCAGAGAGAATTATTACTGAAAAATTCTAATAAATTGCTAAAAGAAATCAGAATAAAATGCTCAAAGAATCCCTAGAAAACAATGCATAATGAATTTCCAAAATGTGGCTAAAGGACTTCCGTAAGAAATTTCCGAAGGAATTTCAAAAGAGTATCCAGAAAAATTTTCAGAGATTTTTTAGAAGAAATTTCCAAAGAAGCTTCAAAAGAAATGCTTTGATAATTTCTCAGAATACTAACGAATGAAATAAAAAATAAAATTACGAAAAAAAATCTGAGAGAGTTCTTAAATAAAATAAAGAATAATTTTCCAGTGGAAGTGCTGAATCAATTGCCGAAAAAAATGGCGAAGTTTTTATCCAAGGAATTGTTGAAAATATTCCCAAGGAAGTCCTACAAAGTTTCCTCGTCAATTGTCTGGGAAATTTCCATTAAGTATTTCCAAAGATTTCTTTAAAAAAAACTAATAAAAATTTCGAAAGCCTTATTTTGACGCATATTTTCTGGCCCCGATTATATTTTGAAATGATCCAGAACGTAAAATATACGAATACGAGGATATAAATATCTTTGAAAGAATCCTTCAGAAGTTCGTGTTGCTTCAAAACGAGATTTGTTCGGCAATGCGATAGCCATTCAAAATCTCCATATAAATGTGTCCATGAATTTCTTCAGGGATTCAAACAGAAATGCTGCAGGAATTCTTCCAGAGATTATAACATTTACCCCTCAGTGGTTCAGGCAGGAAATTTTCCAAAGATTCCTGTAGGAGTTCATAGCCTCCTTCAGGATTGCCTAAAGACATTTCTTCATGTACTTCTCCAGAAATTTCTTTGGCATTTCCTCTTAGGATAACTAAGATTTTTTGACGGATTCCTTAAGAAATTAATTAAGAAATATTTCCTAGGCTTTTCTGCAGGAAAATCTTTAGAAATGTTTTGAGATTTTTTTCTAGGGATCTTTACAGAAGCTTCCTAAGTAATATACTTGTCACAAAAGAGTCACTGCAGCGCAGGTTTTTATTGCGCAGAAATTACCGTGACTTACTTCCAACAAATAAACACTTCCTGCTTGAAGTAAGTCACAGTGACTTCTGCACAATAAAAACCTGCGCCGCCGTGTCTCTTGTGTGACAAGCGTGTTACTTGGGTTATCTGGACGTGTCTTCAGGAGTTCTTTCTAAAATATGTCTACGGAACACTTTCAGAAAATCCTCCAAGAATTTTATTAAATGATTGTTTTCAGAAACTCTCCTGGAAATACCTCAATAAACATTTCTAGGAATTCCATTAAGGAATTCCCTAGAGAAATTTGTGCAGGTATTCCATCAGGAAGTTTTTCAAAAATTCCTCTCGACATTCTTTCAAGATTTTCCCTGTGATTTATTCAGATATTCCTCTAGAGATTCATTCAAGAGTGCATCGTGAGATTTCTACAGGGATTCGATTAAATATTTCCTTATAATTTCTTTAATTGATTCCTCCAGAATATACTGCACGAACTTTTGAAGAAATTCCTTCAGGGATTCTTAAAAAAATATCTCCAGCTAGAGATTTCTTCAGGAATTTCAGCATGGGAGTTCTTCAGCATTCCGTAGTGTTTTCCAGATATTCCTCTAAAAAAATTCTTTAGAATGCTACACAAGAGATTTTTTCAAGCAATCCTGTAGAAATTCCCACAAGTTTTTTTTAGGAATCGCTCCTGTTGTTCCTTTAAAATATCTCCAGTGATTCCTTCAGAGGTTCCTGCTGGCAATGTTACAGACGTTTCAGAAATAGCACAAAAATTTACTGGAAGAATTTTTGAAAAAAAATCTTTGATGGAATTTCTGAAGAAATCCATAGAGGACTGTCTTAAGAAAAATCTTTCCTGTTGATGACTTTGGAGATTTCTAGAAGAATTTCTTAAAAATGTTCGGCGGGATTCTTGGTCAAAAATTCCTGAAACAATATATGAAGATATCTCTGTATGAATCCCCTGGATAATACCTGAAGAAACTCCTTATTATACCTTCTTAATTATTAGAAAAAAAAGCATGAAAAAGTGCTGGAGGAACCCTGGAAGTAATTCAAAAGCAAAAATTTGAATAAGTTTCTGGAGAGATTCCTAAAGGTCCTTAAGAATCCTTGTATGAACTCCTGGAGATACAGTACTGGACGAAATAAAGTACGCACTGGCAGTTTTTCATACAAAATGCTCATGCTCGGGGAGCCGAATCTCAATTTCTAGTGCATCGATTAACGCAAACTTGTTTTAGACATTTAAAAAAAAAACTGAAAATTTGATCTGCGAAAAAAGAAAACATTTCTAAGCAAAACTTTCAGTAATATTGCACAATTCCTATTTCTAAAAAAATTTAAAAAAATATATTGGAATAGTTCCGAAATTTCCATTTTTAGACGAAGTTGACAAGTGTGTGGCTCTGTGGCCGTGTGGCTAGTGTAATTAAGCATTTTGTCACATCGTGTGGATTCGATTCCCAACGCAGCTGTCAGGAAAAGTTTTCGGCTGTGCCTCTGGGCGTTGCATGCTAGTTCGTTGTCTAGTGTCGTGCTTCCTTCAAAGAGTGAATAGCTCACTGGAAGCATTATACATATCCGTGTCTTTTGCAAAAGTCTGACGAAACACACAACTTTTCTGAACAAATCGTTTACTTAAAACAATTCGTTAAAAACGTACCTAATATTACTTGTACCGACTTTTCTAATTCTCTAAGCAGAATACCCTCTTCGAATGAGGGCGGAATTAAAAGGTACAACTGATTACACTCATTCGAAAAATGCAATATAACTATTTTTCTTAAAATGGAAGTTTTGCGATATTTTTAAAATTTTTGCTCTCAAATATTTCTTTTTTTTTCACAGATCAAATTTTAGGTTAATACGAATGTCCAGACAAAATTTAAGATAAATCGGTTAACTGGCAGCTGAGATTCGATCATGATTATTTATATGAAAAACAGCCAGTGAGTGCGCACTTTATTTCGTCCAGTACAGTACCTCTGAAGCAATTCTTAGTATAGTTGGTTATACAATTTTTGAAGGGATTAGAACAAAAAAATCCCCGAACTACTACCTGGAGAATCTTCTTTATACAGGAATTCTTTAGAGGGCCACCGAAGAAATTTCTGAAAAAATGAATTTTTTAAGGTTTTTGCCTTTCTCGTACACTAAGTGTACTGGAAAGGCTATATGTTCACTCCAAAAATGACTTTTTGATAGAAGACCCGGAGGGTCGAGTCACATATACCAATCAACTCAGCTCGACGAATTGAGGTGATGTCTGTGTGTGTGTGTATGTATGTGTGTGTGTGTGTATGTATGTGTGTGTGTATGTGTGTGTACAAATAAAACTCACATCACTTTTTGGCAGTAAACCTCAACCGATTTTAATGACCAACAGTTCATTCGACGCGGAATCTGGTCCCATTGTTTCCTATTGAAAATGGTTCGGATCGGTCCAGCCGTCCCGGAGTTATGGCCATTTAGGTGTTCCGGATCGGTACCCCAGGAAGGGGCCAGATATGAAAACGCTACAAACCCATTCATGCGACACATCAAACCACGGCACTTTCGAAAACATGATGAACGGTAAACAAGAAAACAGTCTCGGGCCGATTGTATAACATTTCGCCGAAAACCATTTCGCGGAATTCCTTTTCGCGGTATAACATTTCGCGGTATAACATTTCGCGGAATGACATTTGGCGGAATGAACCATTTCGCGGAATGCACCGTTTCGCCGAAAACCATTTGGCGGAATGTACCGTTTCGCGGAAAATCGTTAATAAGAGCAAACAATTTAACTTTCGAGAGACAACATCATGATGAGATTCAAAATTCAAATCAGCACATGAAAAATTGAATACTTCATATCAAAAATTCATTTTTGTAGCAGTATACTTCAAAAGAACAGCCTATGTATGAAAGAAGGGAAATTCTCTGATAATATTAGTTTAGCAGTTATGCCAAAATAAGTATGATGCATACAATTTATGAAAGAACAGTTTTGACCAGAAGAAGGAAAATTTTCGTATTATGAAGAATGATATTCATTTCAGTATATATTCATGAAAGATGGAAAAACCTGTGATACAAAAATGAGATTTTTCTAATATCTATTACAACAGATTGAGTTAGTTAGAACATACAACCAATAAATAAAAGAGAAATCTGGTAAAGTTATCACTAAGGAGTGTTACTTGGCTTAAGGGTTACGCGGTCACACTGTTTAAAAATAGCATCATTTTGGCATAATTACAATACTTTCAATCGATAAAGGTGAAAGTGTGGAAGCTGATAAGCAGATTCAGTTCCAGAATTATGATTCTGGGTCATTAGATCAAAGGAGATTACACTGAATGGACGTTGGGCCGAACAGTAATTGGACTGAATATATGTTAGATCAATAAGATAATAGGCCTCGAAAGATCTAAAGAACATATCTCCCACAGAGTTAGCAATAAGACCGCCAATAGATAACTGCAGTGCAACTTGAATGAACAGCCCTTGTTTTAAAGAAGGATATATCTCTAACGTCAGCAGCCTGGCCACCAAAAAACTCACCAGCAGTGTTACCACAGACAAACAGGCGTCTTACTCTACTCACTTCCCATCGTTTCCCTTTTTAACGGATTATTTAAATATTCTGTAGTTCGCAAATCGCATGCTCATGGCGCTTGCATCGTTTTTACTCCTGTTTGACGTTTGCTAACTACCGCCATCTACTCAGTGGGTTTGCGAACCACAGCGTAATTAGCATTGGGCAATTATGTTTTCGTGACGATGATTTTTATCGCATTTTGTTCCAAGTGATACGTCTGTTTGTCTGTGGTGTTACTCTAAAGATCATCCCATTTTTTGACAGAATGAAAAATCTCAGATAAGTTAGCAGTTTGGTCACTAGCCAACATGTTTAACAGTAAACTTGAAAGAACAGCCTATCATCAAAAAAAGGTCAAATCTCCTATAGAGATATCAATTTGATCATTAAAAAAACTACACACCACATAAACAGCCTTTGAAGAGAAGGTAAATGATGAAAAATTTAACAATTCGGTCGCCAAACAACAACGTTACTGGAAGGAACAGACTTAAGGAAATCAAAAACTCTGAAAGATTTAGCAATATAAGCGCTTGAAAGTACAACTATGTGACAACGATGGCTTGTTGGTCATTGCGCCTAATGTCTATTTGGCCTCATTTCCACTCGACCTAAAGACATTCGGCTGAATGGCTTTTGGCCAGACGTTCAGAACTCTCAAGAACAGCCTACGAATCAAAGAAGGTGTTCAGAAAAGTAACAGACTTAACATCAATTAGTACAATCGTAGAGCTAAGGTGATTATGATTGCGCATGAATCGGTGATGGAGCTAGTAAAGTTTAGCAGAGAAAATAATGTGTTATTCCATTATTATTTGCAAAGTATTAAATTCCGCGAAATGGTATTCCGCGAAACAGTACATGCCGCGAAAAGTCGTTCCGCGAAATGGTATTCGGCGAAATGGTGCATTCCGCGAAATGTTACACCGCGAAAAAAAATTCCGCGAAATGGTTTTCGGTGAAATGGTATACAACCGAACCAAACCCATGCATGCGAAACATCAAACAGCGGCTTTTTCGATAGCCTGATGAACATTAGGCAGGAAAATATTCTCGGACCATATCTGAACCGGTAGTGTTCCGGAACCGGTTCCGGGTGATCCGCCGGATGTGGCCAAATATGAATGTGAACCAAAGCTATACATGCGACACATCAAACAGCGGATTTTTCGATAACCTGATAAACAGTAGGCAGGAAAACATTCTCAGACCATATCTGAACCGGTAGTATTCCGGAACCGGTTCTGGGTGTTCCGCCGGAGCTGGCTAAATATGAAAGTGAACCAAACCCATGCATGCGATACATCAAACAGCGGCTTTTTCGATAGCCTGATGAACAGTAGGCAGGAAATTATTCTCGGACCATATCTGAACCGGTAGTGTGCCGGAACCGGTTCTGGATGTTCCGCCGGAAGTGGCTAAATATGAAAGTGAACCAAACCCATGCATGCGATACAACAAACAGCGGCTTTTTCGATAGCCTGATGAACAGTGGACAGGGAAACATTCTCAGACCATATCGGAACCGGTAGTGTTACTGAACCGGTTCCAGATGTCACGCCGGAAGTAGCCAAGTATAAAAGTTAACCAACCCTTTACATGCGACGCATCAAATCGCAAGCTCTTCAGGCAACCTGATAAACGGTTAATAAAAGAGAATAGTTTCAGATCATATTTGGATCAACCGATAGAGTTCAGGAACCGGTTCCGGGTGTCCCGCTGGAAGTGGTCAAATGTAGTAGATACCAAAACCCTACCAAAACCCATGCCTGCGGCACATTAAACAGCGGCTTTTTAAATAACGTGATGAACGATTAGTCAGA